>NC_044194.1:20165805-20497591 GCF_900880675.1 Sparus aurata | reverse complement strand
TCCACGTTAGAGAGCTGCACCCTTTGAAAAAATGTCTGTAGTCTTACGTCAGTGGGAAGGTTAACTTTTTCATATTGGTCTGAAGAATGAGTCACAGTCTCCGATCCTGCAAACACACCCTGTGCAGCAGGCCAACATTATCCGGCTCAAAATCTATGAAAATTGCCTCTTGGTACAAAATATAAGGTATTTGCTTATACTGACAGTATCCTACAATTCATACTGATCATATCCTTCTGACACTTTTAAAAACACCATTAACTAGCAGAGTTGCTCTCAGTTAATTTAAAGTTTTTACTCACCTTGTCTGACTTTGGTGGAGTTACAGTGGTTGCGGCCCCTCCTTTTTGAACCCAAAGTGTGATGATGGTCAATCAGTGCTGGAGAAAACACACACAGTTAAAGGGTAACTCCACCAACCTTGTTTACAGGTTTAAAAGGCAACTTACTAACAAATGACTCGATTCAGTGGCCAAGGTAAACATACAAACTAAGTAAACTATTAAAGTTGATCCTATTGTTATACACTTAAAATACATGGTCGACAAAACCGGAACAACAGAAACTAGTAAGATACAGGATTGGAGTTAGCCAGCTGTGCTTCAGTTAGCTTAAAAACGAGTCACGACAAGTGTCCCTGGTCTCAGGTTCTTGTACTCTTTTGTTCTGTCACTCAGGTAAAACAGTTTCTAAATGTGGTCGAGGTGTAACTGAAGACTTCAACAAACACAAGAAAAGGTACACAATGTATTTTAAAAGTATACGGAGAACATTTCCGGTCTTACCATCGCGTGGTTCGGAGTCTGTCCGGGTTCTGGTCGGATCCACCCGGAGTAGCGCTCAGTCTCTGTACAGCGACTGTTTACAACCGAGGAGCTGACTGACCAGCAGGGTGCGTTCAAGTGCTCTGACAAAGCTCCGATATCTGGTAACACCAGCAGTAGATACGTTCAGTAAAAGAAAAAAGAAATAACACCCTTTAGCTTCCCCTTTACATCAATTTAGCCCTTGAATTATTCTATTCAAACGACTTGTCAGAACTCAATTAATTCCCTTGCTTTGAGTCATAGCCTGTGTCAGCTTCCGTTGCCAGTCAGGATATCCGATAGCACAGGAAGGCAGCATGACAAACAGCGGTGTACCTTACTTCCTACTTCAGGGAATCTAACAGCTGACCAAATAACTTTAACATGCTGCGACCTCATCAGGCAGATGCGTCCGCCTATTGTAAATATTTGTAGACCTCCATTTTAGGCAAATATAATTTAGATGAAAAAAACTATTAGGTTAATCTCCCACTATAACAGCCACTATCTGGCTATTATAGCCAACAACTGGTTGTTATAGGTGAATATGTTCACGCAAACTTGCCATGGGCCCCCAATTCTTATTGTAGGCCTACATATGAAAATATATGAGAAAAAAGAATGATAGATTAAAATGTTTAAGTAAATTTACAGATAGGACTGTTTTTTCATAGTAAATGGCAGTAGGCCCCCAGAAAACACCTATACTTTCCTTTATAAAATGTGTAATTGCATGTACAGTGGGTTTCATCCCTATAAACACATTTTTTTCTTAAAGAAAAAAGTTTAGTGCTCAGTCACTCTGTTTTTTTCAGTACTTTAACCACTGGAGGGCGCCATCTACTCATGGGACATACAGTGTGTAAACTTAATTTTAATTTTTAGTGACCTAATCATGCCCTAAACGTATTTATTACCAATACTTTTGCTGTATCATTCTAAAGTTGATTATAGTTTTATTATATCATAATTATAATTCGATAATTACATAGTTGACACTGTATTCATGAGAACATGTTTTAAACACATATTTTTGCAGACCACCAATAAACAGAAACATCACAATGTTTCATAACAATTTACCCCACAATTACCAAACCGCTTACATATTAATTAAGAACGTGAGTAACACACAACAATGTGGATAATAAACTGTAAATGACAGACACGGCGAAGTGTGAGTGAGTTTCTATTTCTATTTAATTCCATTTTACAAATATAGCCACATATCTTTTAAGAAATAAAGCCAAAGAAACGCCCATTTCAAGTGAAGATACAATATTGTGTAAATCCATTGTGTAGAGCGGATATATTTCTTATTATATGTATATATTTTTTACTGTATATCTTTGGTCCCAAAATAAACTAGAGAGTCTACATGTCAGTTTGTGGTTGCACCCATTTGGTTTGGCACAGTTCTAATGAACCTTTTGAGCAAAAACATCTGTCAGAACTATGATCACCAAATGAGGTTTCAGTTGAACTGTAGCTCTTTTTTTCTTCCAATGAAACAGAGCCGCAGGAATTTACAGTCATTACAGAAAATCGTTTTCACTTCTTTATCTATTATGTTTTTCACAAGCATGAATCCTCACTCATGTTTCCAGATGAAAAAACAGAAGTGAAAGGGACATAATGTTTGGAAGACAGAAGTGAAACATCCTGATACTCACCAGGTACAGATTTATAAATTCTATGACACATTTCTTGAGTGGCATTTCCCTCTAACTATACCACATTTTCACAAGGTTTGAGTTTACAGGATTATGTGGCGCTCCACATTGAGGATTAGGATCAAACAGGCTTCTGTCACATTTAAATTCCATCTAACCATCATTAACCTCATCCTCTTGCTCAGACTTAGTGAGGTCAGTCATGAGAAGAAGCTTTGTCTGATAGGAGAAGAACATCAGAGGATGCCGTCTCACCACATTTGACGGCTGCTACACGTTATCCAGCTCACAGTGGACACGATTGTCTCATCTGTACTTATGGTTTCATGACTGTACGGATAAAGCAGCCTTCTCTTTCTGCCTGTTGAGTTTTCCAGTTTGAGGATTTTGCTGACAGTCTTTTTCTGAGGGGAAAAAAGAAACCAAGAGGGGTTTAAATATTCTTTGCTAAAGCACACTTCAACATGATGGAAGCATTATCATCATAAGGAGGAAAGCGCAGCCACCTCAGGATAGAAACATCTGTCTTGTCCATGCATATTACTGTCTTTTCACATTTCTCAATACATTATTAGGTAGAGGCTTATGGTGGCTGTTACCTGCTGTTGAACTAACGGTAACATTTTCATGATGCTCTCAAGTCTACCAGGGTGAGTGTTTGAAGGTCTATAAAGACTATACAAAAACATACAGCCATACACAGAGATATGGGCTGTGTTCCAGTACCCATATTATTTATTATTTAGTATGCCAGAAAAATATTTGTATGTTCCAGTACATAATTTGTTGAATGTGGTATGCCAAAAATATCAGGATGTCCCACTGCATCCGCTCACATTCTGACCTACAATCCTCTGACTGAGCCTAGAGCGCAGACAGATGACAGGTCAATGCCTTCTTTTTTCTTTATAATCAAATATGTGCTAAGGACGGCGACAGATGAATGAGAGGGTCAAAGTTCATGGTGAAATGTTATGATGTAAGCTGTATGTCCCAGATGTGTGCATACTGCGTGCAACAGTACATAGTTTGCATGACAAATTTTGGTTTTAATACAAACTGGACAGCACAGAGCTTGAAGAAAACGCTGCATATTGCATCTGTTTGATTTGGTTTATAAAAAAAATCGAAATTTTTATTGGATAGCTGACAGTGGAGACATGACAGGAAATGATGGGGGAGTGCAGGAAAAGATTAATCTGCTGTGGAGACCCTGAGGGAAAGATGAGCTGTGGAACAGTATTGAGCCCCAGTTTCTATCATCTCTCCAGGCATTTCACATGGATTATTTAGTAATTATTAACTCTCACCATTTAGTTCATATTGTGCGTCAGTGGTGAATACATAAAGATTTGCAGTTTACTGAAATAATCCAATTTAAAAGCCACACAGTGAATCTGGGGGGAGTCGCTCTCTTTGCCTTGTTGATTGTCCAATTTTAGCAAGAGAGAGAGTGACATGCAGCAGATGTCCCCAGCTAGACTCAAACTGGCGATGCTGCAGTTCAAGGTCTGTACAAATCAAATGATGCACAATGTAAATTGGGCCATTGTTATTGGGAAATTTATACTATCGGCTTTGTATCATTTTCTGTAAAATTGTAGCCCACATATAGAGCCAATAAAATGAAGGCAGGCTGCATTCATCCTCTAAACAAACACAGCATCTACAGACTCCACAAGAGGTGGTGGTTTGCAACTTTAGACTGGTTAGTTATCTGCCAATAAACACAATGAACCCACAAATCTTCTTTCTTGAGCAATGGGATATCAATTGATCCATCCATGTCCATCATCTTAGCCTTTCTTACCCTTTAATTGTACATAAGTTACAGGTTATGATCTCCTTTTTAAAATAGAAAGATGCTAAATTATCGGTTATCTTATTGGTATTGGCTGAAAAAGATCCATAATGTGCGCCCCAGGTTAAAAACCTTATCTGCCCAAGTCACACCACCAAGGGAAAACAGATTTTACAGACTGATCTGATATGACAAGAATCCCTTCAACACTTTCATTCTTTCACAGTGTTCTGCATAAGCAATTTTGATTGAGATGACACATTTATCACAGGGACCTGACGTGGGTTTTACTCTGTCCCTGCATGTTTCACCAGCAGACTTGTATCAGGTTGAACGTTTTCAACCCCTGCGACAACAGTTCACTACTGTTTAATCTAACATAATTGTGGTTTAGGGAGAAAACTATTTTGGATGTTTACAGTGTATCTTTTTTTTTTTTACTGCAGAAAACAGCATCTCTTGTAACTCAAACAAACCTTCTGAACAGAGACCTTCCAGCCTTCATCTTTCTTAAGAATGTTAGTCATAGTTAAATAAAGGGAACGACTCAATACTTTAGGATTCCCAGCATGTCCTTGATTTACCTCGACAGAAAATACCTTAGATAACCTTCAGCATTTAGATTCACATGGAATTTAAATGTTATCTGCTCTATTCGATGTCCCAATGAGAAATATGCTTTGACTTTTATATCCCTCATCTCCTCAAGTAGGAGTTGAGGGATATAAGGTAGGAGTGGAGTTCATCCCATATCACAGTTTATTCACCCTCTGTTTGACCTACTGCTCATCAAACTAATGAGTGGGAATATAAGAGGAGCTAGGTAGCGTTCTATATAGCTTGAGCTTTGATGTGTTAAGGTCAACTGGGGAAGGATTTTTTTTTTTTTTGTGTCCAGCATGTGAGGGAGAGGGCTGTAGGTTTCACACATCGTCATTTTCAGCTACATTTGATCTGGCTTTGTTCATGAGAACAGAGCGATAAACGAAGCATGGAGATGCGATGAGAACAGACCTTCAAAGCACAGCAGCATTTCTTTTCTGTATCTGAGCTAGTCTCCAAGCGTGAGATCACTTTATGCAGCATTTAAATCACTTTGGCTTGTTACTAGGCTACAGAAGGGTACATTTTACCCTGCCAATCAAACATGTGTAGAGTTCATCTAAGAATATTGTTGCTACATGAAAAGAAATTTAAAGAGGAGAGCTAGGAAAAATACTTCCAAGGCCATTAAGCAGGTGTCTCATCTTCTAGAATTGACAATCATGTGACTGTTGTTATATTTAGTCTGCTTTTTGTCTCCTTAATCTGGAGCAAGATGAACATGTACAGCTAACTCATCCATAAATGAGGAATGAGCTGAAAAATGTACTCTGTTAGACATCACATAAAATTCTTCCCCCTTTAAAGACAACTCTTCACCTTCCGCCCACCACTTCTGAAGCACAAAAATCAACTCTGACCCACTGCTGGATCTCGACTTAAGAAACTCCCACAGATGA
This sequence comes from Sparus aurata, assembly GCF_900880675.1. Taxonomy (NCBI): domain Eukaryota; kingdom Metazoa; phylum Chordata; class Actinopteri; order Spariformes; family Sparidae; genus Sparus; species Sparus aurata. The sequence goes on along the minus strand of NC_044194.1, from coordinate 20,491,809 downwards.
ACCTTCTGGCTTTTCCACAATAAAACACTGGCCTTAATCTTAATTTCAGAGGAGGAATTTATGCAGGGTGCCGTCACAGGAATTTTCCCAGAACTATTAGAGAAAAGGCAATCAAGACATTTAGCATACAGACTTAATGAAGAAATGACATCATATTAAACATGCATTGTTGTAACCAGTTACTGGCCTGTTCGATTGAATTGAATGGAGAAAACACGTGCAAGAGAGGACTAAAGAATAAATGTAGAACAATTAAAGCTGGGTTGTGTTAGGTGTTAATAAACCCACATTCCTTTAGCACTACATGTACAACTGTGAGCCATAATCAAACTATTTAGCCACATTTATAACAGGGGCCAGATTTACCTGTGGGAGCCAGAGACAGTCCCCCATTGATATCTCCCTGCCAGGAGTTCCCCATTGTAAGAACACAGAGACCAAGAGAGAGACTACGTGTATACATTTTCATGTAGTTAGTTATTTGGTTTTAGAAAAAGAATAACCTTTATACGAGCAAAATATAAAGTTAATAAAGTCTAAGAAAATACTTTTTGACGCAGGACACAGAAAAATACTTAAGGTGATTCTTATTTCATAAAAATGTCAAATTCAAATGTCAAATCACTACTTGTGTTCTTTAAAGAGAACATACAATCCATTTAAAGTGATCCAGGTGAAGCACTACTTTACATTGAATACAGTATAATATATTGCTTGCGAAGATTTTAACTTGAGTAAGAAATGTCTCTTGTTTAGGGATGGAGGATGTGTCCTTACCACAATACCACATTGTAAAAGATACCCCATTACAAGTAACTAAGTCCTCCACTGATGAAAATGTAACGTAATGCAAATGGTAATATTTCATGAGTGTGATGGCCTTAGGCCAGTAGCTTTGTTGCACCTTTCCTGCCTGTGCTCCTCTTTTCAGGTTCTCCCTGTTATTGTGGCCCCACCCACCTTGTTGAAGGATTGGTGTCACCTGTTAGGAGCTTTAATAAACCAGGTGATTCCAAGATGCTGCCCTCTCTCCCTCCTAGGATGCTGATGCCTGTTTAGGCACTCCCTTTTGGTATTGTTTGGATGTGATTATGTTTAGTTAACCTTTAGTTTGCTTCTGTTGGGTTATCTTTAATAAATGATTTGATTAACTTAAGCGGATACTGTGTGGACCTCTCTTCTTTATTGTGCTCTTGACTGAGCCGGGCTCATAACATGAGTTAATCATATATTTTATAAATGAAATCTAAACTTGTAAAGTAACTACAGCTATCATCTAAATGCAGTGGAAAAGTCCCAGCATTTCCCTCCACATATTAGTGAATGTAAAGTGAAATTGTAGCCCACAATACTTGAGTTAATGTACTTGAGTCCTAAGTATACTGAGTACTTAATTCCACATCTTTTCTCCAGTGGTGAAGGAAGTATTCAGATCCTTTGATGCAGCATAATGTGACTTTTTTACATTAAGATAACAGCTTCAGAATCATGTTGAGGGTACAGAGTCTTGTAATAAGGTAAATGGTGTCTCTGTCTCTGCCACTTCGCCCCCCTATCACTTGTTTCTGCACTTTGTAACTTTAGTGAGAGGGCCGGATCACAGCAGTACATACATGTTTACTTCAACGTAATGAGGTTTTGTTTTTAGTTAGCACCAACATTACGTCTCACAATTTGTAACAGACATGGATTTATATCTATGACAATGGAGTTGCATTCAGATACTGTGGGGGGCGACAAATCGCACAAAATGCCAAATTCTACTTAATGTTGCTTTAGGTAAAAGTATCAATACCACACTATACAGTCAAAGTCTTAGATTGAAAATGGAAGTAAACGTATGTAAGTAAGCTAAAATCAGGAAAACTGTGAGTATCAAATGTATTGTAACAAGAGCTCAATGCTAAAGATGACTGTTATAAGAAATTTAGTATTATTCAAACATTGATATGAAAGCCGGACTTTACTGTTATGGTTAATTAAGATAGAGTTCATCTGAACTATTTTGTATATGAGTGCATTTAACGATTATATTAGTGATTGGTCTGTTGCTTATTGTCTTGTAATAATAAATAAAATTGATTGATTGATTGGTTTGTAAAATTTCAGAAAATAGTGACACTTTCACAGTGTTTGTTTTGACACTTGAATAGCAGGAACCATGAAATCAAACAATAATCAAAAAAGTTTTTATTAATTGATAGCAATTCTATTTCTGTCAATTCTGTCCACTTGTATATAGCCTGCTGTTGGGTAGCTAGTTTGATAAATCATAATGCAATATTAGTTTAAAGACGCAAGATGTTTATTGTCACTCTGATTGTACAATATGCTCATGTGAAAATCTTAGAGACTCCCCCATAGTCTCTAAGCAGACTGTCTGCTGAAAATCTTTTAATATTTACTAACATGAATATCTTCGGGATTATTACTTTAAAATAGTAATGGGGAAATAATACAAACACAGAAATATCTATCTTTTCCATAACTGAAGAAACAAGCTGTTCTTAGAGGAAAATAAGGTCCCCAGAACACAGTTTGAAGCTAAAAACGTGTCATGGTCCACCAAATATAAACAAAATAAAACAGTATGCAACGGTGTTGTCGTTCAAGGTCAATTTGTTTTTCCATCATGAGAACGAAGAGAGAGTTTATTTGATTTGTTTGGACATAAAAACATTTGTTTAGACATAAACAAATCAGTAAATTGAGATATTTCTATTCTGGTTACAATTTTTTCCCCAAAACTACATTGTGCACCTTTAACTTGAGTTAAACTGAACTTTTGAAAAGGCTTTTTCAATATGGCCCTAAAACTTCGTTGCAGTTCTAAATGGCCTGTATACACTTTGATCGTTTGTATGTAGGTTTGTATTTTGACTAAACAAGCCCATGCACTTTCACGGTATTTGTGCTTTTATTGTTTCTATGTAAGTGCTCATAGTTTGCAGGTTCTTAGTTGCGTTTTTAAACATCATTTAAGAGCCCGTGTTGTATTGTTTTCATTGAAACAGCTGTTAATACTGTATGCCTCTGACCAACTGGCTGTCAGTTTGTTTGCAAAATAAAGAGCTGTAAATGACTAAAGAAAATGCGGCAAAACTCTCTGTACCTCACCCTCCCCTTTACAGCGCCATCTTGCCAAGATGGCAGAAAGAGATAGTGACTAAAAAGTAGTGTCCAGTATTTTCTTCTGAAATGTAGTGGAGAAGAAGCACAAAATGACATGAACTACCTCATATTCATACCCAAATACAGTAGCACAGTAAGTTTTCTTAGTTACATCACACCACCTCTGGCTTTTCCAGACCTTTGCCTGAAATAACCCAATAGAAACAATTAATTAGGTCACAGGTTTTTGTGACTACAGTTGCCGAAGCAGAGGACCAATTATTTTCCTCTGATGGCTCCTATATTAAATATCTTAATCAAGACATTCAAGTCAGTGCAGCACATTAGCCATAAAAGCTACTTTTGTTTCCAGGGTAATTTAATTTCTTCTTTGTTCACCATCTACAGCGGGAATGAGGAGGCGGGGCTACAATTATAAACCAGGCTGCGATTGGCTGAGAGCTGAGGCGCACGTGCTCCTGCTCTACGCCTGCTGCCTGGGAGTTAAAAGCCGCACAACAGGCACGAGCCACAGCAGCAACAACGTCCAGAGCGCGAGAGGGTGGCTGTCCTGTCAACGGTCCCTTTAACTAACGAACAACAGCTCAACAATAACACACACAAACAGCAGCTATGAAGAAGCAGACAAGTTTTTTCATTTTTCTGCAACTTTTCTCAGCTTGTCTGGTGCTGGGGGTAAACGGTAAGTTGCCTCTTTGTGTTTGTTTACAGTTCAAACCGCCGCTGTTAACGTCCCCGGACGGTTGGTGAATCAGGCTTACAGTGGAAGTTGCTTTCTATCCGCGACTTTATCTTCTTCTCTTCGAATGTACTCAGTGGAAATATGTGTAGTTAGTTGTTCAGTACGACAGCTCATTTTCGCTCCTAGTGTGTTTGGTATGTGACGATTTAATCTCAGCCACGCACAAGTGGTACCGTCAATTCATCACCGAAGTAACGGAGCAGTGGGCATTTGTAGGTTGGCAAGTTCAAGCGGTCCTTGAATTAAGTTGACAGGACGTGGGGGAATGTGAGAAGGGAGACAGTATTTGGCATCTCTGAAACTGCAAGATTGGACAGCTGTGTATTCAAAGAGGTTTCACAATTTAAGAATTCAAAAATGATCATTTGGAATGGATTTTATCGGCTTGCTTTTCATGTTTTAGAGGCTAGGCGCTCATGACAAAGTGTGTGGTTACAGAAAAAATACCCTGAGGGTTTTGTGTGCAGAGTGCCCCTTTTAAGGAGCGTGACACATAACCTACAGACTGGCTATTATACTTGCCCGGTGTTTAGCTCATGCCATTGGCGATGGGCTTTGTTTGCATTTCCATGCATCATACACAATTAGGCCCATGGACAAAGGATAAAATGGCCTGATTCTCCTGCCTTCATTTTTTGCTCACACACCAGGGAGAAGGCATCACATGTCACACAAGTATGTTTTCCTTGGTGTGGTGATGTTTTTTCCAAATGTGGAAATGTTCCTGTTCCATTTAGGCCTATTTTGCACGTTGACAAAGAGCAGAATTTAGGACTTGGGTTAAAAGTGTCTGTAAAAGTGTATTACTTGCCACGTGAAACGTGGACTTTTGACTTTTTTAAAGCTGCAAAACAGACTGCCCAACCATTGACATTTCTTCCCTCAGGCATTTGTGCTCACTGTCATAGGTCAGGTATATTTTCGATTCTTCATTGATTTATGTAAAAATCTGCAGGGAAGCATTGTATAAGATGGGGATTTAAAACTAAAGCAAATGGTAAATCATATTATGTAAGATATTTGATTAGAGCGGTCCTGACATGGGTTCAAAATAATCACATTTAACCCGGATGCTGCATTGAATCTGCTTATAAAACATGTTTCTATGATTTGCTTCAGCAACGTAGCCGTGTTTAACCCCATGTAGCTGACAAGGCCATAAAAATTACATTCTAAATGCCCCATCATTACATTTTGAATCATGTGCTTGTGTTGGTCAGCTATGTTGACAAACACACTGCATGCTGCAGATACAAGCATGTGGCTTCATTACTGGACAAGGAGAGTTGTTTAATTCAGAGACTAAGATGTACTTCACTTGGAACCAGGTAACAGGAACACATATTTTTTTAACAGATACAGGGTGGCCAAAATTGATGACTATCAACTTGGATTTGGACTGTATTTCCATTCCTTCTGCCGTAATGTCCTTACATAGACCTGCATGATGGACAGGCTGCTAGATTTTCCTTGGTGCTTCACTTAGATAATTGTTTGATACACTTTTGTCTGAATTGAAGTTGAAAAAGCATGCACCCTGAAAAGAAGCACACATCCCAACATGTTTGTTCTTTGATGCTCAGGGATGGGGCAGCCGTGGAGAATAGGTGTGGTTGCACTGACCACAACATTGAGTCACTTTTCCGGATGCAGCCGCCAACACAGACATGCCAGTGAACTTCCACCCACAGCAGGGCTTTCCATGCTGTCATGGGTCTGGGGGATGGGACTTGTTGCTGCTGTGTCATGTGGACTGTAAACAGGGCAGGATAAGAGCTGAGGGGAGTGTTTTCCCCCTGTGTTTTACCTGACTGGGCTCAATTCAGCAGGTTGTAGCTCACTTGTCCTATCTGCCAAGAGCTGAGGGAAGAGAAGTGGAAAACGGCGTTCTGTGTCAGGGCTGAGGCAGTCTTTTCTCACAACAAGACCACTTAGGGCAACTGAGTAACCAGGGCTAAATATAGTGGGACGCTGGGCCAATGGCTTGGCAGGAGTGTGTGTATGTGTATAATCTGAGGAAGCAGGCAGGTGCATATGAAGACTTTTCAGGTGAAATTGGTGCAAATGTACTTGTGGGTATAAGATAGGGTTTTAATATGAGGTGGTTATTGGACTTACTTAACCAGGCATTTTAATTTCCTGCTGATGTGATGGATGTTTCATATTCACAGTTAAATTGACAATTAGTTTTGTACTTTTATTTGGGGTCATGAAACAGAGGAACAGGGGAAAATGATTCTTGCCTTTGTCTTTGCTCATGGCATTTCCTGTAAGGTTTTCCTAATTACAGGTGTACTAGGGCTTGTCAATATAACAGTTTTATGTCATTATTGTGATATGAGACAATATGTCATTTTAGATTTGACATATCATATGTCATGATACTGCAAGCACTGTTTTCTGAATTCAACGGACTTTCCAGCTTGTTCTAATACTTGATAGCCTTAGTACCTACTTGGTAATTATATCCACATTACTGAACATTTATCAAAATTTTCATCGGTTGTTTTGTGAAATATCCAATAGTCATCCCAACAATATTGTCACAATATTGATATCAATATTGAGGTATTTAATTAAAACATTTTTAATATTTTGTTTTGAGAAGATCTCAAAATATAGCCTTAAAATATGTGAGGATTTGGGTGCTTTTCTTTTTCATGTGTGATAGAAAACTGAATATCTTTGGGTTTTGAACTGTCGGTTGGACACATCAGTGAGATCATTTTATTTTGTAATTCATGACATTAAACAGAGAAAACAATTAATCAAGAAAAACAATCTGCACATTATTAGAAAATGTAGTAGTAGAAAAGTAATGGGTTATGCAGCTTTTTTTTCAGTGAGTGCTATTACACAAAGTTTCCAGAGTGTCAATAAGTTTGTGAATGTGTGTGAGAGAAATATGAATGTGTGTGTTTTATCATTACCATCTGCCTGTGTTGGGTCTTCCCTTCAGGCCACTGTCCTCTTCGGCTCTTATTACTTTTCTTAGTCCCTCAGGATAAGACAGGCTCTTTTTCTTCCAATTTGAATTTTGAATGGCTTCCTTATCAATGTTTCATTGCAATATGGAGTATCTTCTAATTTGGGCCACTTTATTAGTGTCTGTCGCTCCACTTTCCAATCTGCCATGATAAATATTTTACAGACTGTCACGTGAGCCGTACAGTGAGCCAAGGACAAAATTGGTGGTACTATGAATCCAAGAGGAAGACGATAATTAGAGAAAATTGCTAACTTTGTTTTAGTGTTGATAGATAGGTACAGCTCAATTGACTTTAGACTGCTGCTGCCGTGTTACTATTCTAGGTTCTGTTTCAGATACAGTACTTCAGAGAAAAGCGTGTTGTTTAGTTGATGCTGCGTGACGTGTGTGTGTATTTTTAGTGGCTGGCCCCTGTTTTTTTTTTTTTTGTGCAGCAGCAGATGGCTGTGTTGCTCTGGAGTAGCACGTGCAGATTACAGAAAGCTCACCTGCAGCTGGAGTCCTGCTGATCTTAATGTTGAAAAGACGCAGGTTATTTAAGGACACAGCCTTGATGAATCCACTTCTTGTTACGCATGTCCAGGTTCCCTTCTCGTTTTGCCTTTATAGCACACAGCAGTGGCGGGACATCAGACTGGATGAGCAGCAGTCCACAGATCTCGAGCCTTCTTATTATGCTTCAGCACATCCTTAATAGTTTTAACTAGTGCTGGAAGTGTGTGTCTGTGTGTGTGTGTATTTGTCATGCAGGCCCTTCTCCTTGACTTTCTGGAACACTGAGTTCCCACCCTCGCCTGCCAGCCTATATGCACCAGCGTGCAAGTGTATGCGTGACAGAGCAGAGGGCAGAGCAGTTACTGTTTTGAGGCCTTGGGACACATCAGATATGAGCAGTGACGTAACCACACACAAAAGCTAATTCCCTCAAAGCCTTCTTTAACTGTCCAACTGTATTCATTTTTTTATACTTCTGATTTATTCCATGTCATCTTTGATAACTCAAGAATAATTCAGAGGAAGGAGATTCTTGCCTTTTGCTGTGCACTGTGTTTGTTTTCCTAAAGCAGAAAATAGCATTCCCTGTCAGTGAGACCTCTCTAAAACCAAGTCTGAGCCCAGAAATGATGTAGTTTGCATCAAACTGATTAAGGATTGCTGGTTCAATTATGTCAATATTATCCAAAGTGCTATTTGATCTTTGTAACCAGTTGCTGTTTCTCTAATATGAGCTGCAGTGAGTGTCCTCAGAGTACAACCCCCCACCCCCCCATGTCCTCAAATACTTTCTTTATCCTCAGTCATGGCGCAGAGTCCTTCAGTGACTTAGGAGGGCAGGTCTCACGAATCCAGTCCTGAAGTGTTTCACGGTTGTTGTGACGTCTGCTTAGCCTTGTATCAGGGTTATGTTTCCTTTCCCTCTATTCGTCTGGGCTCTAATATGGTCAGAGGGCAAGTGTGTTGGCTCAGATCGCTGGTTGATCCTCTCAGAAGCAGCCAAACATCTTGTAGTGACGCCTTTTTCTGTGAAGGTCCTACAGTAAACATGTACCATGTGTTGCGCTGCCACTCATTTGTTTCAAAGAGGTAAACACAAGACTTGCCAGGGTCATTCATGACAGACCCAGCCACCTGCAGCAAAATACCATTTGCTTTAGTGATGGAGCTGTTTTCCCAGGCAGGAGAGAGAAAATCATATGCGATTGTTTACAGATAGTGTGATTGTGATAAAATTCATGATTAGTAGGAATGATCATATGCATTGCATCACCATTTTCTTCTTCACTCAAAAAATGCTGCTTTATCAATTTTCACACCTCTGCAATGTGGATATTGCACCTGGACATATTGTGATTTTGGTAATATTTTGAAGCTTTCTTCAGCTAAAGATGCAAGGGACTATAGTACAAGCTTGCTTTATTGACAAAGCTGTTGGCACATCAAGTACTCATCAAATTGTAATAACTGATTCTGATAACTAGGGGTGGGAGAAATAATCTATTCTTAAATGCATTGCGATGCGGACATGGATGATTCTGAATTGATTCACAAATGTCAAAAATCGATTTTCTAAATGTTAACTGACAATATAATGTTGACGGAACACAAGAGGCGGAACTCAGAAGTGCGGAAGTGCAGTGCCTGGACAGTCGATGGTGTGCACATAACAAAAAACACGAGATGACTGAGCTGAGCGCACCCTCTGCTTTCAAAGCAAGCGTGTGGACGCATTTTGGCTTCTGTGAAGTTCAAGGGAAAAAGGACCTGGACAAGAGCCACACAACATGCAAGTTGTGTCGAACTAAACAAAAATATTTTGGAAACATGACAAACATGAGAAACCACGTGCACGTTTCCACCCAGAGGAGGAAGAAAAAGAGTCAGTTGTATTTTCCAACCAGAGGACCATCGAGCAAGCGATATCAAATTTACTGTCCAACTCGGAAAGGGCAAAGCGAATTACAAACTTTATTGCAACTTTTATTGCCAAGGACTTGCTTCCGTATTCAGTCGTTGAGAACCAGGGTTTCGCGCTACATTGCGTACTTTGGAGCCGAGATACAGTGTCCCATCTCGAAGATATTTCACTGACACGGTGGTCCTAAAACTCTACAAGACCAAAACCAAATACGAATACTTTGCTTTGAAAGTACCAAGTAGTCACACAGTGAGAAAGACAAATCCTGTATAGAAAAAAAAGCAGCCCTCTGAATCGAATCGACTCAAATTTTGGGGTGCCTAGAGATTCCCACCCCTACAAATAAGCTAAATGTGCTAAAGTACCTAAAATAGATTGATTGACAGATAGTCTTTAGGTACTTTAGCACATTTAGCTTATCAGTATCAGTCATTAAAATGTGATGATTAACAACTTGATGTGCCTACATTCAGTATGATAACTTCCTTTATTTTAGTATATATTTGAATTAAAAATATTACTACACACACTGACATGATACCTTACCCCAGCTGTGTCCTCATATCTGAGGCTGAAGCTTTTGCACAAACACATACACCTTCTTGTTAGTGGGTCTTATTATGTGATTCTGCTCTGTACTGCTTTGTGTTTATGGTCTGGTATTCCAAACTCATTCTTGAGCTGAGGCATCATGGGAAAGGCACATACCGTGACTCATAAGGAGTGAGAAAAGCACAATGCCCTGTGGAAATGGCTTGTCCTGCCAAACAAAACTCTGCATACCTTCCTAATCTGTCACTGTGGTGAGGACAAAGTTGGGCACAATGTCGAGTACTTTTAGCACTGGTGTAATTTTGACAAATTTATTGAACGTGTTTGTAATGCATTGTTAAATGCTGCAACATAGATGTTTGTGGCTGCAACCTCAGGTGACTCATAGTCGTGTTTGCACTTTTAAAGAGGGAATATCTGTGTGTTTACATAACGAAAACAACTGATATATTGTTTCTGGGATTCATCTTGTGTTTACAGATCCACACCCACATTAACTGAAATATCAAGACAATGTTAACATGCTCAGGCTTGTTTTCATTTTGGTTGTTGTGAAAGGCATTTAGGAGTCATTACTTCAGCACCCCGAATAGGGTTGTTATTATAGAGGTCATTGAGACCTCTGGACTAACATCAGTGGCATACATGTATTTTTGGATTACAGATTGGTTTGGTTACTTCTTTTTTTATCTTGGTTGCTGCTGTGTTTTTTTGCTGCCAATTAACAAAAAACGCAAAAAGCAACACTTTTGTTTCTGACTGGTGTGGCAGTTTGTGAAATTGTGGAAGTTGAAAATGAGCCTGATTTTTAGCTGTAATTTCCCCACCCCGACTAAACTGAAACCACACCCATAGATTTGAATTGTAATGTAAACTCATACTTGTCTGAAACTGTAGTTATGAAGATAATGGGAAATGGTTTCCTCTGAAACAGCAGTGGAGTTTACAGTTGATGTGGGTTGGAAACCACATAATGCTGCATATTTCCTCTTAATTCAAAGTCTTCTTCTGTTTTAAATGTGCAAAGTTGTTCCAATCCTATTATATTTAAAATATACTATGCATAGTATTGTAAATAAGGAAGAAAATATTTTCTTTATTCCTGTGTAGCTAATTCTATACAGATGTGATTTTTACAGACAGTGGCATCACTTTTGGGAATTTTAAGCCACTGTGGTGGTTTGACCACTGTCTCTTGGCTGACCAACTTGACTAATACATCACAAATTTCATTTCCTCCATGAATCCAAACAAACTTCCTGTTAAATTACCCTTCAGACAGGGCAGGCCACAAGCAATTTTCCCAGAGACAGCTAAATGAAGTCAGTTGTCTCTCTTATCTTGTAAATGTTAATCAATCAGATTGTTCCATTAAATTATTCTTGGGACGGTCATTTATTCAGCATTGTAATTTCTCTACTCTGAGGATTTCCTGAAGAGAGCTGTCTGCCAATGAAGGAAGGGAGGCTGTGTTCCTTCCCAAAGATAAACAAGCGGCAGCTTTTGGATCGGGATGTGTTGGCAGTGCCAGCCCAGCCTGTTGCCTTAGAGTCCCATGAGATATGAAAGCATTTGAAGGCCACGATACTGGATACAGCACTGATGAGACTGTGCATCTGTGGGAAGTGCAGTTCAGTAGATAAACAGCCAAACAGGATGCTTGAAAAGTGGGTCTTTCTTTCTCCTTCTCCCTTCATCTCCTTGATTGCTAACTCTAGTTTTTCCACAATGCTGATGTGTTTGCCAGAGTTCTCACTGAGTAAACTCCAAGAAAACTATAAAGATGTGTGTGCAGTGTGGGCTTAAGATGGATGGAGAGGATGCAGTGATACACAGGAAGTTAGAAGTCTTCTCAAAATGCCTTTTTCATCGGTGGCCTTGTGGCCTCTGAATTATACCCTCAGCAGGACTAAAACACCACTTTCGTTTACTATAGATGTCTAAAAAAATATTTATCTACTCCCATTACTTGGCTTTGTTTGAGGTAGGAGGAGGTACCCCACTGAAAAACAAAAAAAAACAGGGTCAGAGATCCTTTTTAGCCTGTATGACAGACACTGTGGTACCATAACCATCAATTTCACACTTGGGGTCCAACCTCAATTTCCCTGAACAATTATCCAAATGATGAGTTTTAACTTGGAAATGTCCTCCCTGTCTTCACAAGTGTTTAAAGACTCCCAATTATTTACTTCCTCCACAAGTGTCAAAACAGGGTATAATTGAAAAGTGCTATCAAAATGATATGTGCTGAGAAAAATGCAATTGCTGGTTAGATATATTGTATAAACTAGATGATACATTAATTTGTCAGGAACCAGGTCACCTCACTCATGTACTATAGGCCACGTCCATTTTTTGACATGTAGGCTTTGTAAGCATTGTTTTCATAGTTCCCCTAGGGCAGCAATCTTCTTCTGGAATAAAACCCTCTCTGACTGTAAATCATAGCTCATTCAATCTTCATGCGTTTGAAAAACACTACACGCCTCTTCATTCCTTTTTCTCCCCCACCCACTGAGAGATGACATGATTTCCCTCATGCCCAGAGAGCTGCCAGATTGTCAAGTTCAGGCCAAGCGGCTGTGCTGCTGGTGGAAGCATCGAGTGTTTGTGTTGTGTTTACAGTGTAGTGATGGCTTACTCAGCTGTTTGAAACAGCACATCCAACCTGCAGTAGGCTGTTTGCTCTTCACTCAGCAGCACAACGAAGTGTGGAGTGAACAGTGGAGTGGAGTGTACTCTTTCTTATTGTAACTGGTTTTAATTGTAAAAAACTGCTCAAGAACTCCTAAGAGTCACTACTGCAACAGAGTCTGGCCGCTTTCTTTCTTTCCTGACATATGGGCCTGGAAATATCAGATCTGATTTGACAGGAAATGCCTGGCAGTTATGAATGGGAAACAAAAGTACACAACACAGCTGGATCAAACCGGATCTACAACCAGTTCTACAATATGCTCTTCTTTTACAGAATCTGTCTTTTGTGTATTTTGTTTCTGACACTACACATTTGAATGAAAGCAGCCAAAACAATAGTCAAAAATCATTCAAAAAAGTTTGAGTGAAAGCTTAGCTGATACATTCCTGAATGTCCTTTAGAAATCTTGTAAGAGGACTGTAAGAGATCGACTGAAACAATGTACATGATTTCTCTGAATGAGAAAAAAGTGTGTTGTCTACTGTCATAGTCACCTTGTCATCCCCCCCTCCTCAGGTGATTACTGCAAGGTGAATGTGTGCAGTAATGGTGGAACCTGTGTGACTGGGGCAGGAGCTCCATTCATCTGTATCTGCCCTGATGGCTTCTCTGGAGAAACCTGCAATGAGACTGAGACTGGTAAGCCACGCCACATCTGAGGTTGAAATTAATGTTAGATCTGAGCTTTGATCGCTTAGACTTCGCCCTAGATCAATTCTTGAAGAAAAATATTTATTACTGCTCAACCGCTGTTAAACCTCTCCCACTTCTGTGTCTCTCCTTATGCAAAAGGTCCCTGCAACCCCAATCCTTGCAAAAATGATGCCATCTGCGAGGTGACCGGTCAGTCCCGCCGAGGTGATGTGTTCAGCGAGTATGTCTGCAAGTGCCAGCCGGGCTTTGATGGAGTTCACTGCCAGAACAGTAAGTCTGTGCTGCCTCCTCAATGGCTTTATCACAGTAGAGTTGTGTTATAAGTGATCAGGGGTTCTAGTAGTTTGTTTCAAAATTGGTTACACTGAAAACCTTTAATCTGGCAGTAACAACAACACTTCCGAACAACAGAATGAGTTTACATGGATCAGTGTATTTACATTTTGGTAGGCCATTTTCCGTGACATAAGACACCATTGGGCTGTATAAATGTATAATTACATGGCAAGTCTGACTATGAGTGAGCATTGGAAGAATAACATCATAATAGCATTGCAGAATGTCAGAATCTGTGGGCATCAGAAGGTGCCATCTTTTACCAACAAAACATTACTTTGGGATATTTTGTTTTTAATTAAAGTGTAATTAAGATAAATTGTCAAACTACTGAAACAGATTTAGAATCACAATCATTAGTCTCAATCATTTGTGACTAAAATGATGCCATCTGCGAGGTGACCCCCTGTTGTAACTAATCACTACACTACATCCTCACTACTTTCAGCTACAGCAGCACACCTGATATGCTTCTATCCTTCTTTTTCAGAGTACAGATATACATACCTATACAATTGATTAGCAAGTCTAATGAGGTCCTTGTTTATCCGTCCAACCTGACACTCGCATGCAGACAGCTGCTGTGAGTGCTGGCCACCAGACAGACAGCTGTTGTCCTTATGGGAGCTTCATTCACACGTCACTCAGACCAGGTTGGTTCAATTAGGGTCAGAGGGAAGCAACGGTGGGAACATGTGCTGTGCTCCTCCAACTGCCTCCAGCCCTGCACATAGAGACAGATGGCTACTGTTTGCGCGAGAAGGCGGCAGAATAACAGTGGCCAAGTGTGCACAAAGAAGTAATTTAGCAGGAATCAATTGGGGCTTTAGGGAAAAGCCTATTTATATTTTGTGTTTGATCATGTATGCCTTTTTATCCTAGGTGTCCAAGGGGCTGATTTAAGTTCCCAAAAAGGTAACAGTGGAAATGGGGCTCGAGGAGAGAAAGATGTCTGTGTGTTTGTGTTTCGTGCTGTGGTCTCCTATCCTTCTTGGATCCAGGTGCTCTGTGTTCTTTTGGCTGCATGCGGAGGCTGAGGAATTCAACAACACAAACATAGACAGCATGCACATACAAACACACACACACACACTCATAGACGGGCAATCGCTGAGTTCAGCATTATCTCTCCTGGTTTCTGAGTCAAGGCTAACAACAAAACCAGCAGTGAGATAATCTCAATGTTAGATACACTGCCTTTTTATCAGTTCACCAACCCTGACAGAAAGATGTGCTTTCATATTAAAATATTTGTTGTTCAACTCCCTCAAGCCTTAAATCCCAGTGAAACCATACACGTTACCATTTGTCTTTAATCTAGAATTTCTGTGCTTAAACAACTAATTTAACTGTAACAAAAATACAGCCATGGTTTACTGTTTGTTTTATTTAACCTCTCAGAACCACAAACACAGCTCATCAAGATCCATACATTCACGAGTCTGTTGGCTTGTACTTGTATCTAAGCTGCCAGAATAAGAGCCCTCTGCATAGAAGCCATTTACACTAATTAGATAATGCCTGAAGGATGAGGGGAATTTATGTGACCGTGTTGGTTTCTGAGAACCCCTCTGAGGACTGTGGGGTCAGGGAGGTGCCCCTCCATTCACAGCTACTGATGACTGTGTTGTGACAGTTTAAGTGCTCTGTAATTTGTGTGTGTGTGTCTGTGTTTGTGTGTGTGTGGGCAAGGTGTGAGGCTCATGGCAGCCAGCTCCTAAGGTTTTTGTGATACGCAGAAAGAGGTGAGCAGTAGAAATCCAGTGACTGTGGTTAGCTCTGGGAGTTGTAGTGCAGTTAAACATTTAAGCATCCTGACATCCTGTTAATTTACACATGAACAGAAATTGATTTAAAAAAAGTTCAGAAATGTGACCACAATCCTCTCACTGGTCAGGTGTGAAAATGTATTGGCCTGTTATTGGAGGATGAACTGTCTTCTTGTTTTTTTGTTTTTGTTCTACAGTAAGCTGCCTTAAACTGAGCTTAACAAGTAGGTGTTTGCAAACTGGAGTTGGATGTAGAAGTTGTTCTCACACAAACGACTGCATCTAGAAAACTATAAATAGAAACACACAGCAGTAAAAAAGTGAAAGATGGACTAGTTGGGAATAGAATTAGATGGTAGAAAATTGCAACATCCTCTCTTTGTTTATTATTTCTTTCCCACTCCAGAAGGTGACCTCAAAGGACAAATGTTTTTTTTTACCAATATGTAGTCACAATTTTTGTAATTGGCGAATACATTTTCCCTTAAAGGAATAGAATTCCTCTGAGAAACAGATCTAGAGGGCAAGAAAATCTCCACTGGAAAAACCTTAATCATTTGAGCGCAGCTCATCCCACATGAACAACCACGCACAGCTCATGATCTCATATACAGACTGTTTAGAATACACATACACACACAGTTCATCCCTCATGCCAGCCTAGCCAACAGAAAGTGGCGGTCCACGCTGAGTGTTCGCAACGTCAGTACTGCTACTGTTGCCGGGCGGAAAAGTGAACATGGAGGCAGAACAGTGAATTAAGTCTGCCCTCCTGACAATGTCACACTCACTACTCAGGTCTGACTGCAGCACTTCTGACTGTCCTGTCAAATTGGCCTAAAAGCGTGTGTGTGTGTGTGTGTGTGTGTGTGTGTGTGTGTGTGTGTGTGTGTGTGTGTGTGTGTGTGTGTGTGTGTGTGTTCATGGGAGGCTCAAGTATTGAGATGCAGATAGAGAGAGCGAGAGAGAGAGAGAGGGAAATGTCAATAGCCGCTCACTTCACTTTGGGCCAATGCAGATGGAAAAGTGAGGGACGATGGAGTATTTTTCTTGCTTGCAGTCTCTAAATCCCAGATTTTCATAACAGATTGAAGCAGTTGTTTTGGGAGAATGTTCAGCTCCTCCCAGGATGTGGTTGCGTGGGCAGACTGGGCTCCATGCCCCCTGTTGAGTACAGGGTTTGTGTATGTATAATGTATATGTATGTATACGTGTGTGCCTCAATGCTGTCATGGATCTGACGCATCTTATGCATTTCTTAGTTCACCATTGTCTACATTAAACACACAAGAATGTCCTATTAGATCCCAAAAGCTGCTTACTTGGAATAACTACACAATCTCAAGTAACAGAAGTTTGTCATCAAAGTGATCTTTTTCACCAGCTTCCTGGTATTCACTCAATAAGTACTGTATTTTCACGTCTGTAACTCATCTTCTGTTGACCACTGAGTAGTCTGGGGTTGAGTGCCTTGCTTGAGATCCTTCAGAAAATTTAACTACCACGTTTGTAAATATTTAACCATAATGTGGTGATGAACAACTCTATGTTCAGCGGGGGGGAAATCCATTTTGTACAACTTCTAAGACTCTCTTTTCTATTCACACCACAAGGGCATAAAGTCATGACTTTGTCAGTTTTATGACACTTTATTTCTCTGACTCAGATGTTCTTAAAGTTCCCTCTGTGTATTCATTATAAAGAAAAAGTTAAGTTACTCATCTAACATACATGTAGGGAATCTATATACTGTATGTAGCAAATGTACATTATGAGTTTAGGTAAGCTGATCTTAAAATAATAAATGTTCAGTTCAAACTTAAGAAATGTAGCAATATAGATATTTTAAATGCTGCAGACTTGAACCATAGCTATCTTTTTCCAGCACACAGGATCTGATGTCACTAGGATCTTTTCAGGGTGAGCACTTAGAGACGGAGCTTTAAACACCATGCTCTGTAAATACACTTTATGACATCAGAAGTCTTGTCTGGGAGCTCTTCATCCCTCAAGCAGAGAATGACACCCTGGCAGAGATCTGCTTCAAAAGCTATTCTGGGACCTGCTGGTGCTCGCTGGTGCACTGCAGGCTGTCCACACAGTACACATCAAATTACACATCTGGAAACCTTTCAGACTTTTTTTTTTTTTACTTTTAATGTGGCTTTATTTGGTGACCATAAAGCCTTCAGAGCACCCCCCTTGGTTGGTCTACCATGGCAACGGTGAGAGTGGTGCTTAAAAATATGTCATTTCCTTATTTTGTGTTGTCGTTGGTCGGAAGAAAAGACCAACTTTTCTTCTCTGCAACAGTCCCATTACAAACGATGCATCTTAAATGTGGAATCTTTATGTATAAAACAATTAAACCATAAATTCAATAGTGTTGGACAATGTGTCTATGGGGATAAAAGATAACTTTTCTAAGTTTCACTCCTCATACTGTCATTGCTCTTTGACTCCATAGGAAAGTGTACAGACACCACAGATGGTTTAATTTTAAAACTCAGTTTGATTACCTCGTGGGTTGAGTCTGAACACTGAAAGTTATGGAGAGTGTATCGTATAACACTGTTCTCGCGCAGCAACACAAAAGCAGATTTGGGCCTTCAGACGCAGGCTCACACATTTTTTTTTAGTCCCAAATACTGCTGGCTGCAGCACAGATCCTGTATGTAGATAGCTTTGCTGATCACCACATGCACTGCAAGCTGACCTTGGCTTTGCATCGATTATGGTTTGGTTTCAAACAAGCCACATGAGATTTGTATTGGTTTTTGCTTCATGCTGGGACAGATATTGACGCTCTAAATATTGTGGTAGTGTGCTGTTTCCATGATAAGCTACAGTGTTTGTTGGATACAGACCATGGAGTGTCTAGCACATGCTCTTCTTTGAAAAATCTGTATGTGTATATACAAACAGTATGCTCATAGTGGATACTGCCAAGTATGTAACAGCTTATTAGATGTCAGTATTTGTTTTCTCGGTTGAAGCTGCTGACAGATGCTCAGTTTTCACCCTAAAACATCTCTGTAAGACATTACCTGACAATTACAGTTGATCAGAGCATTTCAGGCATATGTAGCTCTGTTGATAAACAAACCTACACGTCTTTGTTGTTGTGCTGCCTCCACCTGTTCCTTTACCTGTCTCAGTGATACTCTGTGCTATTTAATGGATTAGACCCAACAACAAGCTGTAAAGTCGTCCTGGTGCCCAATCCTCTTACTGGAGAGAAGACCACCAGCTGATGCGCGTCAGTCTTAGGGTTTCCATCAGTCTGTCATCAATTACAGATATAGGTCTCTGGGTTGTACAGTGTGTCTTCTCTGACACCTCAGTCTGTACTCAACAAGGTGAGGAACACGTGGTTGGTTGTTGGTAATCTGATATCATGTCAACAATATGTCCAGTCAGCCTCTTAAAGCCTGAAGCAAATATTGCTTTAGAAACATACTGCCTACAATAGTAGTTTTATTACCGTATACAGCAAATAAATTGGAATGAATCTTTTTATCCATCTTAATGCGTTATCTTTCTAATTGACGATGTTCTCTGACCTCTTTTTTTTATTTTACTCTAATTCAGTATCCTAATTTAAAATACTTTAAAAAAAAAACATTAAATTGCCTGTAGCCCTGGAAGAAGCCCCTCACATTGTAACTTCTTAATATCCAAAGATGCCCTGACAGCATGAATATATCAGCATATGTGGATACAGACAGAGGCAGCTGCTACCTCCTGATGTGTTCCAAGACAGTGAATTGATCAAAGAGCTTATTTACTTATTTTGTGGAGAGCTTGATGTGTAAAATATTCAGCTGCTGCTGCTAGAAAAAAAAGATTATGATGTGATTTTGTGTAAGCTTCAGAGCCAGAAGTGTCATGCCTGTGGACCTCATTATCCAGAGTTTGTGGATGCACATTTCAAAATAACTGTATTCCTCCTGTGACTGTGTGAAAATGAACGTTTGGACACGGAGCTATTTATGGAGAGAGCATGTGGGTAGGGAGATGCTGCCATGTGCGCATTTGTTGGATAGTAACATAAAACCGGTGTGCCTGGATTGTTTGCGTTCATTTTTTTCTTCCATAATAACCACTGAGGATTAAAGCTCCAAAGACCTACTGAAATTCCCCTTTTGGTTTGCAGTTATCTATACAACCAGCTAAATATGTGCCTTTTTCCTTGCGTATGTGGACAATACAGAGTGTGTTCAAAGCTGGTTAGTCACACTGACAGTTCTAGTGGGTGAGAGATGAAAAGGAGTTAGAGTTGATTCCCATGTCATTCTGCTGACTTGTTTTTCTCACCCGACTCATTTGAGTGTTGGTTGGGGCGCCATCAAGAGGTGAAACAAAGAATTACAAGGGAGTTACATTTGTAGTACATTGTACTGAAATGGCCCTCAATGATAATTAACTATTCTTGTATCATGCAGTTTGGGATTTCTTGTAAAGCTCATCTCCACACGCACATTCACTCTTGGTAGCTTTCCATTATATACTCCACATCTTGATTAAATGAGCTCCTTGTGCTGCTGGTTCTTTGATCTCTAATATCTTGACCAAGGCTTTGCTTACTCTCTAATTACCTTAATTAAGGAATTTGCACCTCCCTTAAGCCTCCTCTCTACTACACCTGTAGTCCTGTTGGCATGGCTTCAACTAACCTCAGTGTGAAGCAGTTGAAGAAACATCAAACCCTCTCTCTTCTCTCGTCTCTTCAGCATGACCTGTGATCTTTACTCAAATTAACTGATGTGCTTCAAGATTGGCTGATGACAGTTGAAGGGAATGCTGTTTATGTTTGACTTCAGTGAGTGACTGTGTGACTTATCTCTCTGCAGATGTAAATGACTGTGCCGGCCAGCCGTGTGAGAATGGTGGCACCTGCAGGGACCTGGACGGAGATTTCAAATGCCATTGTCCCTCCCCTTATGTGGGCAAACACTGCCAACTGCGTAAGTATGACCCTTGAAAAGACATCATGTGATCACTCTCATTATCTTTAATGTCTTTACCTTTACCTTTATCTTTACCTGGAAATACGACTAATTATACTGTGTGTAAACTACATGTGTTTCACAAATTCAATAATTTCTGATTTATTAAAGTAAACTAAATGCACGCATATACACACAGACGTTATTAATCTATATGTGATGTTGTACAGTTGCTGGTAGAAAAATATTAATCGAAAGAAGTACGACTGAAGGAAGACATTGAAGATGACATGTCTGGGAAGGCTGCCAAGCTGCTGCAATTAAGGATGATCAATAGGCAGCATTAAGGGAGATTGCCAAATGAGAAATCAATACTTTATTTAGTTAAGCTGATTCAAAGCTCTGCATCCTTAATGACTTCATGGTTTACAAAGTTCAGTGAAGGTTGTAGCGCACACAAGAACTATAGCTGAATGTGTGTTAGACTTTGATTATTTTGTTTCTCTTTCTTAAAAATTTGTTTTTGTGTCATTTTGCACTCACTGTTGTTCTCTGTACTTCCCTTAGTAAAGGTCCTGTCAACATACAGTAGCGGAATTCCTATTTATTATAAAAGTAAAGCAAGTAATAAAGCTGCATTTTCCTGAATAAATATGAGTACTTAGCTACGTTAACCTTTTTATCAGGCTTATGAAAGGTTATTTTCACAGTAGGAAATGTTCCACTGACGTCAGAATCTGCCCCCCACCTCTCCCCTACAGGCTGTATTTCTCTGCTTGGCATGGAGGGAGGAGGCATCGCTGAGTCCCAGATCTCAGCCTCATCTGTCCGTTACAGCATGCTGGGCCTGCAGCGCTGGGGACCTGAGCTCGCCCGCCTTAACAACAAGGGGCTGGTTAACGCCTGGAGTGCTGCTGCACATGACAAGAACCCATGGATAGAGGTGAGAGGTGTATACAGTTTCAAAATGCATAGATGGATAAACGCTTCAATGTCTGGATGTTTGTAGCTCTATCAAGCTAGAAAAACCTTGTCTGTCTGCCATAAAATAAGTAAAACTTGTGACAAAATTTACAACAGTTAAACATGTGAAGAGGCTTTTGCTAATCATTCACCACACTTCCTGCTGTGATTGTATGTCACTTAATGCTTTAATTAAACTTTTGGATACATAATTCACAAATGTCTGCTCTCTCTTTACAATTTCAGATCAATATGCAAAGAAAGATGCGCTTTACAGGTATTGTGTCGCAGGGTGCCAGTCGCATCGGAACAGCTGAGTTCATCAAGGCCTTCAAGGTGGCTTCAAGCCTGGACGGCAAGACATACACCATGTACAGAACAGAAGGAGAGAGGAAGGACCGTGTAAGGAGACACAACAAGCTCAGCAGAAAACACTGAACTCACACTGTTCAGTGTTTTCACTGAACACTTCATGAACCACATACACAAACTTGATAACCCTTTGGTCTAACTTTATGTTGACTCCATGTTCCAACAACACCATTTGCCACCAAAAACAAATGCAAGCAATACAAAGTAATTCTGTAGAGATTTCTGTCATGTTTAAGTTCAATTGCAGTTTGTTTACATACATAAATATACTTACAAACTGCCACTTAATATCAATGATAAGTATCACTTACCAGTCTAAATAACAAATTAATAGCACACACGACACAGTTTACTAATTCTTCCTTTCTTTGTAGGTATTTGTTGGAAACGTGGACAACGACGGCACCAAGACCAACCTGTTTGACCCCCCGATCATTGCCCAGTATATCCGCATTGTCCCTGTGGTGTGTCGCAAGGCCTGCACCCTGCGCATGGAGATGGTGGGCTGTGAGCTCAACGGTAAACTCAAACAGAAAACATACAAACACACACTTTCGTCTTTCAATATACTGTTTGTTAGTGACTGAAACAAGCTTTTCACAAATTAAGTAATTCAAACCCCAGGTGGGAAAAATTGTCATCCAAGAGTCTTTTCCAAGAGATCCAAGAGAATTTTTTTTTAAAACCAGTATGTAAGTCATATGCTTCCTCACTAATTGTTTTCAACCCTCTTCACTCTGTGATTGATCACATTTCCAAGGGTGTTTCTCAGAGGATTGTAATTAAACTTTGTAACTTAGAAACACATGTGTGTGTTGATCAAAACCATATTTTGAAGTGATACTGGCAAGCATACTGCACATTGGAAGCTAATGATTTAGGGACTGAAAGTCACAAAAATTGATGCCCCAGCAGGCAGATGTGATACATTTTCTTTCAAGTCTTGTGTATGCAGCACATTTCTGCTCCTCTAGCTGTTTCTTTTATGTAGTGTGGTTCTTTGGAACTTTCAGACCTCATTACACTGCTAAATTTTCGTCTCTTGATTGTCGTCTTATTCATCAGATCAGTGTCTGTCCTCCCCCCACCAGTGCATGTTTTAAAAATTACTACATTTGTTCGATGTTGTTTTTCAGATGCCTGTCAGTCCAGCTTACGACAGCCATCATGCATGAGCTTGGGCCCCTTTTTTAAATGATGTTCAGTTCTAAGAACATTTGCTCTAAAATGATTGCAGGGGAAATGAGAAAGGCTGTTGCATAGCAGCTACATGCGCTGCTTGACAGTACAGGTGAAATTACAGTTATCATGCATCTTTGACCCTATGTTCATCTGACCTGCATGCCCGGCCGCTTCACTAACTCATACTCATTAAAAAGTCTGTTAGTGCCTGTGAAAAGTTTGTAATGAGTTCCAGAAGTTTTTTTCTACTTGAGGATTTGCACTCCTCTCATACTGACCATGTGAAAAGTATGTCAGAATATCATAATGTGGGTGTGATAAACTTGAACCCCAGATGGTGAAAACAATCATTTGAAGGCAGTGAAAGATTCGTCCACATGAGCTTGGCTAAGCCTGAAGCTGCTCATTCATGGTTTCACCCACATTACCTATCGCTGTCTACTGCATCTGCTGCTCTCGCACTCTACATCATCATCGCTGGCTGGCCTGAGCTGCTCCTGTCCGTCCCCTGTCTATCATACTTTCTCTCTCTTTCCATTCCTCTCTTTTTCTGTCTCTTCCCCCGTCTCTCTGTCTGGTCTCACCACTACAGTGTATTCAAACACTTCAGGTTGTTCAGAGCCGATGGGCATGAAGTCCCGGTTGGTGTCTAACCGCCAGATCACGGCCTCCAGCACCTTCCGCACCTGGGGCATTGAAGCCTTCACCTGGCACCCACACTATGCCCGCCTGGACAAACAGGGCAAGACCAACGCCTGGACCGCTGCAACGAACAACCGATCTGAGTGGCTGCAGGTAGGGCAGAAAGGCATAGTGGGCCAGGACACTGTTACTTTTTTTGTTTCCCCGTTGCTGTGTTTCTTAAGCGAAGCTGTGTCTGTGTCTTTAGGTGGACCTAGGGTCTCCCAAGAAGATCACAGGAATCGTCACACAGGGGGCCAAAGACTTTGGCTCTGTCCAGTTTGTGACAGCCTTCAAAGTGGCTCACAGTGATGACGGACAGTCCTGGACCATCGTGAAAGACGGGACTACAAGGACAGACAGGGTCAGTCCAGCCGTGGTTAGAAACATGCTTGCAAATGTTAGTTAAAAAACCCTAAAACTGAAATGATCCTTGTGGGAATTAATAAAAAGTAAAGAATACAGCATTAGGAATAAAACAAGAAAATAACATTTCAAAGAAAAAAATGGCGTTATGAGGGCATGTAAGATGTTATTGATACAGTTAAACAAAAATATTGTACATCTGATAGAAAATACATGTCATCTTTCAATACAATATAGTCGTTGATATAGAATGAAGAACATCTTGCTGAATTTGGTGAGAAAAGTAAAGAATATAAGTTTTTTCGGAGTTGTTTATTTGTGTGGTTGTAAAGGAAACTATAAAAAGGAGCTTAGCTTTTATCTGACGTACTTGTCCCTGCACCTGGAAGCAATTGTGTTGACGCTGGTTTTGATTAGTTTTCTGTATGCGCTTCATATTGCATCCAAAAGTCTATTCACCGGCCAGATGTGCACCCGAGTACAGCCTGATGAAGTATTTAGTGAGGATGTGGAACAAGTGACAGTTTCTGACTTAACTGATGAAATATTTATTCTTAAAGTTCAGTTTATTATTTGAATCTGAAATCTACAACAGAATAATAGAGTAAAAGTAAACCAACTGTAACTCCAAAAGTGACCAATATTTTATCTGAATTTTTCAAACTATCAACAACTATGATCTGTGTTTGTTTTGATTTGCTGCTTTTCTCTGTCCAGATCTTCCCAGGCAACAGCGACAACAATGTTCACAAAAAGAACATCTTTGAGCCTCCATTCTACGGCCGTTACGTCCGCATCCTGCCATGGGAGTGGCATGAGCGCATCACCCTGCGAATCGAGCTTCTCGGCTGTGATGAGTAACGCTGACCTGGACCCGCCTCCCCCCTCCTCCCCCTTTCTCTACCTCCTCCTCTTCCCTCCCTCCCTTCTCCCTCCTGAGCCACACCTGCACTGCCTTGCTCTCAGCCCTAGGGGGCAGCAAACACCAGAGTAGCACACCACCAACCCAACCCTGGCTGGTTGGAGGTGGGAGATGTTACCCTTAACCAATGTAAGCAGGGCCCTGGTTGAGTTTAGCTCCTGTGTCTCTTCTTTGTCTGTTTCCTGAATCGATCACTCATCTTTTCCACCTGAACCAAATCTGTGATCATTTCAAGAAATTATTATTATTATTAATATCTTTTTTTGTCACTGAGCACAGTTGGGGTCAGATTTGTATCACACCTACAAGCTGAATAAAAGGTGGTGACTCCCCCTCGTCCCTGTGTCGGAGATCAGGGGTAACAGGACTGCTGCTTTGTCAATTGGTGCTGCCTAGACTCTGATCCTAGATCAGTTCTACCTGGAACATTGAACCTCCAAGACCCACGGCTGGTGATGTACATAAGCTCCACTTAATAGCTTGCACATGTCCTATAACCATTCACCTCTGCTCAAGACACACAGAATATATATTACCTTTAGAAGATATATTGACATTTAAAGATGATTCTTTTCTTTCCCAAAAAAAAAAAAGAAATTGTGAATTAGCAAATATGATTAATATGCTGTAAAGAATCCTTTGTCTTTAAATCTGGGAAGAAACATGTTTGTTTGCTTGTTGTTCTTTAGTGGGGAAAACTAATGAATTCCAAACCGATTTACCAGAGAATTTGGCATATCATTATCGTTATTTGAGCAAAAGTAAGAGATTAAACATCTCAAGGTGTGTCACTGTGTGTTCTTCAGTATTCAGAGTATTTCTCTGCAGTGGCTTGGATGGTAAAATTCTCAGTTCATGTTTCCTTAAGTACATTTGTTTGCACTGCTTTAGAAGGTTAACATCCAACATCCATTGTGTTCACGCTGGCAAAACATATACATGTAGCAGCCAATAATAGACTATTTACACTATTCCTTGTTTTTCACCGAACATAGTTAGGGAAGCGTACTGAAACTTTTACCAAGCGTCATCTACGAACCCATTTGAAAGTCAAAGCAGTATTAAGTATTAAACTCATTTTGTGCCAACGCCCCCTTGAATCTTTTTGTTTTTGTGGGTTAATTTGAAATAAAAAAAAAGTATATGCTTCAGTGACGCAGACACTCGAGACAAAAGATTGTCATTGTGAGACACATCCAGTCAAAAAACCTTCACAGTCTGTTAGTTTAACAGACAAACAGATGTGATTTCAAAGCCGGAGGAGACACCCTCATTGACAGACAGGATGTTATTAACAAAAAACAAAAAGAGTTTGAGATGATTGTTAAGTGAAAGACAAGAGACACTTTATTGCTTTTTGGATAATAAATAAAAAATGTTGAGTCACACAGATTCACACATGAGCTGCTGTGACAAAAAAATCTGACACAGGAACTCATCTTTTGAACTTGCACATCAGCCATTTAAAGAATGTTATGTTTTAGTTGCTTGACTAAATTTTGTCATACATTGCACTGTTATTTCAGTATTCACATGTTACTGGCTGCTACAGCAGATGTGTTTCAAATCTCATGACCTGATTCAGTTAAAAAAACATCATCTTTATGGTCAGTTTATAGCTGTGTCTGGCTAACAAGCTGTTTGAAGTGGAATAATTCTGTAAAGAAGCATGCATTGAGATTTTTCTTGCCTTCTGTAACTCTTAGAAACTCTTCAGATCTTGACATATCCATGTAATTGCTGACAAGACTCTTGGAATGACAAGAATGACAGTATTATATCAATAACAATCCAATAATTGTGTCACTAATTGGTAGCCATCATAAACTGAGAGATTAACTATAGTGTAGAGGCTGCAAGTTTAAAATATATGATGTACGCTGTCATCTCAGGTCGAAGCAGATCTGCTCCTAATGTACAGTAAATGCTACTGAAATGCTACTAATTCACCCAAACACTCGGCTGTGCTACTAGTTGTGTTCACACAATTTAACTTTTTTTTTTTTTATGGCACTTTGATGTTCGTGTTTTGACAGTTAAAATATCCAAAAACCAAAAAGAAAAAAACAAGAAAAAAACATTATTGTGCTTTGCAGAACCAACTGTAAAGATACTCATAAGAGAAGAAGAAAAGAAAATGTAGTTGCAGTTCAGTTTCTTTGTTGGATTAAACTGAGCTTTGAACGTCTGAGTTTGGTGTTAATATGTGACATGCATATTTACAGTTCTTCTGTACTGAGAACTGTCCGTATTGGTAGATGTTAATGTTTGCTGCCGACCATCTATTTTTTGGGTCCAACATTCTGCCTCCAGTTAAAAGCTGAGGCCCCGCTGATAAGACTGTAAGAGAGAAACCAAATTAAAACTGATTTTTTACGGTTCCACCGGACATATGACACAACCTGCCGTATCATCTGCTTCTGCCGCCCCCGTCACAGTATTCTAAACCTTTTCCACCCCATGAATTATGAATTATGGGCTTGTGCAATATTATACTGTGTTAGTTTTGATAACAATGAATATTAATTCAATATCCTTAAAAAATGCATGAGGGGATAGCAGTGCCACTGAGAGGTCGAGGATAGATGTTGGTGTCAAACACTGTACAATATTTATTATTGTTGCAGAAGATTCCGCGTGCAGCCACCATTGTTATCCATGTCTGCATGCATTTTATTGAATAGTGTTACTCAGTTTAAGTTCAACCGATTTGAATTTATTGATGACATAGCTTCTTTTCTTTAGGTGTTCATTGACATTCAGAGTATCAAAGTATTGTAGATATCTTGTTTCCCCGCTGTTCAGGTTTTCTATGATTGATCTAAAAACAATTGATGACATTGAAGTGTTTTTATGGTATAATATGAGTTCATTTCTTTCTATACTGACTGTGGACCTCACAGAATTTAAACTCTGTTGAAGTTGTTTTTTTTTTTATTCCAGTATTGTGTTTCTAAGAGGATTCCTTGATGTTTCGCCTTTGTATCTTAAAATGAATAAAAATAAAGAATTGAAAATATTTAACTGACTCCAAGTGTTTTGAATAGTACAGCAATAGTCTGCACTTCTTTGTGTGTCAATGGATGGAAAATTTAGGTTATATTATTAATCATATTGCTGAATTAATTGGAGCTGCTTTCCATTTAAAAAGGTGGGGGATCAAAAGACCAAAAGCACTGAGGGTCGTTTTGCCTGTTTAGCATTTAAACACCCCAGGGGCATAATCTCTTTTTACACCACTATACAATCTTCCAAAGGTATCCTCACCCGAGGAGTCTCCTTTGCAGTCTCATTACAGTCTGTGAAGGTCACACTTAAGTGGTGAAATCCTCTGAACCACATCACATTCAGAAAATACATTCATACTCGATGACACTGTGAAGGTTAAATAATGGAGGAAACTCTTTATAATGTTGGTGCCGTATTTCAACACAACGGTAGCATTAGAGGAAAAAAAGGATAGTTACGTCGCATTTTGTGCTCAATTAGTAAATACCTGCTAATTATCATGTAAGACAACAGTTGGCAGATGAGCTCATCACGTTATCACCGGCCCCTTACCCGACAGAGCAGCTGTTTTTCCCTCTGGAGTCGCAGGCAGTTAAAGTGTTCAGGTACTAATGACAGCTTTCTCCTTTGTGTCCCTTCCAAATCTCCATCTTGTCTTCCCACCTCTTGTCCTTTCTCTGCACAGCTCTTACTGGTCCAGTATTCAGTGGGGGGATGCTAGTTTTGTTTCGATATGCTTCTCCTTTAATTGTGCCAATGTGCATGTAAAGAATGAAGTGCTCTTCTAGGAGGAGGACAAAGAAAATTTAAAAAAAACAGTGACTGTCCATGTTATGTAGGCGTTCTGACTGAGAATCTGAAGCACTCTGGTATACAGTAGTTTAACTACATTTTTATATATATTTAAATGTATAAGAGTTCTTGGGATTGTCAGATTACCTAAAAACAACAAAACAGTTGCAAAACAGTTGCTTCCCATAGTGAGAGTTTGAAAGTTTATTTTTGACCACCAGCTTAGCTAGTATAAGAAGTATTGCGCAAACAACTTTGTTTCTGTCCTAAAATGACATGCTATATTGGAAAAGAGTAG
This sequence comes from Sparus aurata, assembly GCF_900880675.1. Taxonomy (NCBI): domain Eukaryota; kingdom Metazoa; phylum Chordata; class Actinopteri; order Spariformes; family Sparidae; genus Sparus; species Sparus aurata. Next base: position 20,462,984 of record NC_044194.1, on the reverse strand, counting down.
GATACACCACTGAATTAAATGAAAAACATTCTGTTCTTTTTATCAGATGTTTAAATATGTAAGGATTATATTCCATGAAAAAGATACTTGATGCCCATAAAAATGTGAAAAAGCCTACAACATGTAATTTTGTGAGTATGTATTAACACTTATGGTTCTCTGACCACAATCCTTTTCCCTCAGTTTGTTATCAAAACCAAGGCATTATCAGGGTCATTAAACACAAAACTGCTACTGCGAATACAGACATAGTTTCTTTGTAAATTGCATCATATCTCCTAGACTTGTCTTGGAGAATATGAGGATTTTAATCCGACTGACTGCACCTCCAGCGGCCCCGTACCAGGCTTCTCTGTATTTGGTTTCCTGGTATGACAGCTGGCCAGGGACGGACCGAGGGCGTCAGGCCAAGGGAGTCAGGAAACTGGAGGCACCGCAGCGGGTTTCCAGCAGGAAGGATTCACTCCTGGAAAACAACTGCTATTTCAGATCAAGCGTGTACCAACACGGACAACATCTCGAGGGACGTCATCTAAAAGAGGGGAAATCCTATGTTATTTCTGCTCAATTAAATGTCCGAAACTGTTGATTTGACAGGTGATGATGGCTTTAAAATAGCCATGATCATAACTACACCCTTATTTGGTGTTCTGTGTGTTTAGTTGGTGCTAAACTTACATCAGTGAGTAACAAAAAGATGGGAAATTGTAGTGTTTATTTGTCATTACAGCTCATTTTACCCTCTATCTTTTAATCAGGCTGGAAACTGTCTCCCTGAGCCCTGCACTTCGCCCTCCTGTTGGTCTTTTATTGAAACCTTCCTCTCTAATCATTTCAGTCACACTGAAACCACACACACTCACTCTCTCACACACCTTTCTATGAGGAGTCTCTGCTAATGACAGCGTGTGACTGCACACTGACACGATCGACTGCTATGCTCTTCAGTCAAACCGCTCAAACGTAAGCACACTCAGTCATCTCTTCCTCTTTCATGTTCTCTCTGGGCTCCAGGTCCAGGCGCTCTGCTCGCCTCTCTGGACCTGAATGTTGCTGCCTTGCAGAAATTACACCCCTCCAAACACCACAGTCACCCTGCAGTTCACAGGAGCTGCTGGTATTTGGGGCCCCAGGCCAAAACCTTTCATCTGGGGCTTTCAGAAGACCACCAGTCTGCTCTCATCAAACGCACCGGGAGATAATGGCTTAGAGACACACAGGGAGGGGAAACGGCTGTCACACTGGCTGAGAGCGGGGGCTGCAGCCAGTGACACACTGAGGGGCGGTTTTTAGGGTTTAAGGAGCTCTTAATGACTAATCTCGCTGCATGTAAAGTTTAATTTAATTTGGGAATAAAGCAACTTAACTGTTTCAGTGAAATCCATTTAAGAAGGGTTTATTTGTTGCTGGATGCGTCGTTCATTTAGTCCTGTGAGCAGTTCTCAAATAGTTCAATGAAACATCCAAACAGACATTGAGGTCAAAAGTCAAAAGATGATCTGAAATGTTTAGAAAAGTGTGCAAACCCGGAGAAATCTGTCTTAAGGTGAAGGTGTGTTTTATTTGGTCACCTATCGCTATGACGTTTGCTTAAACACTAGATGATATGTCAGAGAGTGAGGAAGGAAGTCAATGCAGTCACCAGAATAAATGCTGGCAATGTCCGTATCAACAAACAAATGATATGTTTCAACTTCACGTTTCAGTGTAGTTCTGTGATAACAGTCAGGTTAGCTTCAGGCACAAAACACATCTGGAAACTGTCACCAAGTTTCCTTTAAAAGAAGAAAGCAGCTTACAAGTGTTGAAACGCCTCCGCCTCTCTTCAAAAATATCCTCAATATCTCAGCTACAGTCACTGACCTGGCAGCCTTCTCACCTAGCTCTAACATATTAAAGTCAGGTCAAAAACATGTACTTTGGACTATGACACATTTTGCAGAATTGGTACATATGATATGTACAAACTTGAACATATCAGTAGTTTGCTTAAAAGTTTACTTCCTGGTCATGTGACCCACTGAATATAAGTAGAGTTTCTCCCGCTGGCCCGGTCCACAAGTCCCGCACCGCCCTTAGATTGACATTGGCAAATATTAAATCATCTCAGCTCAAGAGTTGTAATAATATAAAACCTCCATGGGTCAAAACTTAAGAACTGTCCTTGCTTGCAGGTCGAAGTCTCTTTTATAATGGCGGTCTGAAGGAGAAAGGCTTGGGGGAAGTTTTGCTGCAGTACCGTCAGTGACCACGGAACAAAATCGGACACAAGGCTGATTTGCGCTAATATCCATGTCTTTCCTACATTCATGGTTTGCATGCATTGAAGTAACCAGGCTACACATAGAAACCAGATTACGTGGGCAATCAGCGACAGTGACGTTCAGCACCTAAAATCTTTACCATGTTCCGGATATTAGCATTGCTAGCATTTGCTGATCAGCACTAACCACAAAGTACAGCAGAGGCTAAATGGTATGTCACTTGGTTTTGCAGGTACTTGGTCTTAAAGTGTTGGATACATAATTTTGGCCTGATGTCGATGCTAGAAGACTCTAACTTGATGATAACCAAATATGTTTCAATTCTTCTTTTGAAAAAAAATGATTTTCTGTAACAAATTTTAGGGCAAATCATTCAACAGTCAGGGAGACATTGTACTAAAACCTTAATAATAAACCACATGTTGGCTCTCGATGAAAAGTCAGTCAATAGGATTCATCCTCTGGGGACCAGATGAGAAGCCAGGCAATCACCAAAGTCAGCAGAATTGATTCTCTTGAAATCGTAAATCACTGTAGTTGTTAAAATGGACCAAAGTAGTGGACTAACATTTCAGCACTGTCATCCGATGCTAGCGATGTGGCAAAAAAAGGAATAATGCCATTTTTTTAACCTGTATTTTTTTTTTACCTCTATTTTCAAAGCACATATTTTAGATGGTAATGAAGACGATGTAGGGAAGTGATTAGAGAGAGAGGAGAAGCAGCGAGAATGAAGGGTTTACCGAAACAGAGCTGTAATTCATGGTATTCAGTGTCGGTGGTGAGTGAAGCTGCAAATATTCAAAACCTTTACGCAAACCTTAACCAGAAACAAGTTAATTGAGTCCATTCAACCTCTTTTGGTGAAAAACGTGGAAAAAATGTTTCGGACACTTTTGACATTGTGAATATAGTGAGAGTCGTCACATCGTTAACTGAGTTCCCGCATCATGTAAGCTTGTAGGGTAGAACAGAATCAGATCGATCTTTGTAGTAGCAGGAGGAGCTGTAACTGCTCTGGACAGGAGTCGTGGGTTTGTGGATGGAAAGAAAAGAAAGTAAGAATGGACTGAGAAGGTGGAGCCTGACAGGGTGGAAACAGAGGGTTAACTGGCATGAGAAGTTCGACTTGAGGCAAACCACAACTGATGAGATGTTGGTGTTGATCCCGGAACTGGGATTCTTGCCATTAGATGATTATCGTCTTCTAGCTGTGACTGTAACATTAATGTAACTTGACTGTTTGCAGGGTCACGCAAACTCAAACTGAGTTTCAGATGCCCTTTGAGTGTAAAGTCAGAGGATTGTTCAGCTTTTGTGAAGGCTGCTACTCCTTTGACACATTATAGTTTTTAGCAATGTTATTTGGGTACGCCACTTTGGTCCAAACGGCAGTATGTTAACAACTGCAAGAATGATTACCATGAATTATTCTTACATACATTTATGGTTCCCAGAGGATAAATCCTTAAGTCTTTTGTAATCTTATGACTTATTATCTAGCTCCCCCATGAGGCTGCCATTTTTAGTTTTTAAAGAACTGCCTCTGCAATCCACAGATATGTTCAGTCTCTGTTTGATATGTTGAAACTTTACCTTTCTTTATATTCAGTTTTATATTGTGACAACGCTGTGCTTATGCTCTGGTTAGGTTTAGGCACAAAAGATGCGTGGTTAGCATTAGGAGAAGATCATGTTTTAGCTCTCTTGATTCCATACCACTAATACACCTATAATATTCCCCGTCTCTTATCAGAGGAATCTAGTTTTGTTGCCACTAACAATGCTGGAAAATGTCTTAGCATCTTGTTAATTGTATCCAACGATTTCACAATTACAAATGTTGAAGCAGCATCTTGAAAACTGGTATGTCACACCTAACTTGCAAAAGTACTATAATGAACGCTGTGAACATTAAAGCTTCTAACCATCAGCATGCTACAAGGTTATTCAGTGGTGGAATGTAACTTCACAGATTTACCCTCTTTACCCAGAGGAAAATAAGGTCCACAGGTGGCAGGGTCCGCCAAAGTAAAACAGCATGAAACTGTGTTGTCCTTAAAGGTCAGTTTGTTTATTCAGTCATGAATAGAAAGAGAGTTTGTTTATTTAGTTTGTTTAGGCATACACATAAGTCAGTGATGATCTTTCTCCTCTGATTAAGATGTCTACCCCAAAACTACATAGTGCACCTTTAAGTTTAAATTCAAGCTACTTATATTTTACTTGAGTATTTTCATTTTATGCAACATTATATGCCGACTCCACTACATTTCAGAGTCAAACATTGTGCTTTTTACTCCACTACCTTTGGCTTTGACAGTTTCAGTTACTTGTTACTTTTCAATTTTCAGGTTGTATCATTTTTTTATACAAACATAAAATAGTTACAGAACAACCTTATGCAAAAGTAATTTTATTGGTAAAAATCTAACAGGGTCTGATTTTTGTTTCTAGTGAGTACTTTTACCTCTGATTGTCTCTACTTAAGTACGTTTTTGATTTCAGGACTTTAACTTGTTGTGGAGTACATTCACTGCGGTACGTTGTGGTACTGCTGTTTTTAGTGAGTGAAAGGATCTGCTGAAAACTTCTTCCACCACTGATGCTATTGTTAGCATGCAGCACAATGTACTGCTGTGCCTAAATACAGCATCACAGAGGCACCAGAGAGACTCTTTTGTTTCACTGGAATCAGTATTTGGCGTAATACAGCTTTGTGTTTAAAGAATGAAGAGCATAATGGCAGAAACATGTGACTGTGGTAACTAGACAAATTTTATAATCAGTGTTGTACGCTAACAATCCTTGATTACTGACCTCAAAAGGGGATTTCAAAGAAATGTCCTGGTTGTTTTCCAGGGGCTTGGGGCAGCTTTTTACTAAACATCCACAAACCCACCATCACAGCCCCCTCTCCTGAAATGTGGTGATCTTGGATTTTTGTTATGTCGGCTGGGTGTCAGTCAAGTCCCTATAAAAACATCAGCGGCTGCAGGGGTCTGACCGCAGAGGAAAGCATTGCGTGCAGGACTCAGGGAGGCTTTTATTTTGGGTTAGTCTAAATGCTGTGGCTCTTTTGGGGGATGGCCGTGTCATGTCAGACAATAACACGTGTGCCCGTGTCAGGAGGGCAGTTTCCATCTGCACCGTGATAGCCAGACTTCACTCAGATATTCGGGGCGGCAGTGCAGCAGCAGCACATTCTCTCAGGCCCCTGAGGAGAACTGGAATTGCTCCTGTTTTCCACCACGGCTGCTATTATTTCAGCTAATGACTGAAATATGAGTTCATGTGGCAATATTTGCTGTGTAACTTGTGGCCATGGCAAAACAGGGGCGTGGAATATTCTCTGTCGGCCTTAGCATACCACGAATACAGAAGTTGGTGGTGTTTGACAGAGCTGCAGACTGAACAGCACTGACACCTAAATAAAACTCAATTATTTGTTGTGATAAATAAAATGTGCTGTTTTCTTGGTCACAAAGTATCTCCATCACGCGCACAACATTGAACATTTAAAGCATTTAGATTCTATACAAAGATTTACAATGGCAAATACAAGTGTTTTTCTCATGTATATATTAAAACTCCGGACACAGGCGATTCTGGGTTGCATCATCCAGAGAAGATGTAATAAAAAAACACCTGCCTCGTTAACTGTTAATGAGGATTTTCCTCTGCTGTTAAATGGACTTAAACCTCGTAAAATCCCCAGGGTATTAAAAGAACGCTAACATGAAGCTACAGCACATTTAAGCTAGGCTTTTAATGTTATTGTCCTGTTGTTACACACCCAGAATTGCTCGTTTTGACTGAAAGATGGCTGACAGAAAGCAGAAAAAGAACACAAGTTGGATTTGACCGTATTCTTAGTGGGATGAGACAAGGTCAAGACAGGGGTCACCTGGGCTGACCTGACCCCCATTAGCTTTAAACAGTGATGCAAATAGAGTTCAGGTTGCATCTGTGTGCAAGATGGGGTGATGTGGTGGGTGAAGTATCAGTACAGGTTTTAGTACAAGTCGATATTTCTTGACTTCTATCTCTTATTTGTTTCGATTAAGACACGTAATGTCATAACTTTGTTTTTCATTTGGAAACCACTACAAGCTAACATTCAAACTGCTTTTTAATCACAGTCTAACTGTCGCTGTGTAAATACTCGTTCCAGTTTTAAGTCCTGTCGTAATCTGAAGATGATTTACAATTGAACAGTAAAAATGAAAACAGATATGTTTTATTATGGCTGTAATTGTGTTGCTTTGATGATCAGTCTCTTGGGGCTCACTTGGTTAATCTGTGGTGATGTGTAGATTTCATTATCGGCCCATGTAATGGAATATTTCATGATTAAATGTCGCTATTCAAATAAATCTCACGTGAAATATGAGTTAGATATTGGTTACTTTTACAGGTTAAGCTGAACTTCATATTATTACATGTACAAGGATTGCATATTGTGTGTGTTGGTATCTTCTTTTTCAGCCAGTGGTAGCAGAGGTGTTCAGTTCCTTTACTTAAGATAAAAAAGTATTACAAAGTACTGGTCCTGCATTCAAAACCTTTCTAAAGTGAAAGTATAATCACCAAAATGAGCTCAGTAAGAGTACAAATACTGCACTAAAATGTCTCCTGTGTCTGATATGTCATTATATATGACATCGTTAAAACATAGTATTTTAAGGAATCTTATCCAACACTGGTGGTTATTCTGACTGGATGTCTTATCTTGTTTTAGTCTTGTCTTGATTATCTTGTTTTTGTGGTTCATTACATAATGTCAAGTTACTTGTTTTGATGTCACAGTGTAAAGTGTGTTGTAAACCCCAGAAAGAATAGCTGCAGCAATGATAAAACTAAAACTAAACTGCTTCATATTTTAGTCCACTGATTCCCAACCTGCGGGTCAGGCCCTTCCAAAGGGTCACTAGATAAACATGAGGGGTCGTGACCTGATTGATAGGGGAGGAAAGAAGAAACAATAAACTAATCTCACACATTTTTTTCTTAATTTTTATTTCTTTACTTTTTGGCTATGGAGTGCCGAAGACACACGACCTCAGCCAAAATGGCACATTTGGAGATTCTGCCTGAGTACTCTGTACTAAAACCTCTTTCATTTTGTTCTAATTCTTTTTATTAGCATAAAAGTTGGCAGAGGTAATGTTCAGATGTTTTGCTGTGGTTTGCTAGAGATTTGGAGCTGCAGCTGAGTCATCCCTCAAGGATATTTATTCTAAAAAATTATAATAATAAAGATTAAACTTTTGTTTATGCATGTGCCAACTCAATTAACTTGGACCCAGTGACATACATACTTACCTGAACAAATATTTCAAGTGTCCCCTTTATTATGACACCTTGATTATTCAGATAGAGATACACTATTTACTAGTACTACACAGTGATATTAGTACTACTTATACTGTGGTGTCTGAATACTCTGTCCTTGCTGTCATTATGAATGGGCCTATTAGTATCATTACAGATGTTGTATTTGGTACTCTGTTGTACGGGCTCGTGTACAGTGACGTCACTGTTGGAGCATCAAAGAGGATGCCTGTCGCGTGACGTCACCGCGCGTGAGTGTCGGGACAGTCCGGTGAGCGCAGCGACAGACAGCAGAGGATGAGGAGGGGATGAGCTGAAGACACGCAGGGCGGACAACTGCTAATCTGTGAGTCACTTTTTTTTTTTTTTTACGACTTTACACTTTTTATTCCCCCACGAAGAGACGCTCATGAGGCGGATTTAAACCCGGAGACTGTTCGATTACTTTAGTTTGGAGGCTGTGTACTTCACTGAAAATGCGGCTCATTGACTTAAACGCGATATCCTTTTTTGGTTTTAAATCGTAGCTTTATTGAAAAACAAAGAGGCTAAATGGAAATACAGTGGGAGAGAAAACTGCGAAGAAAGACATTTAAAGAGGTTATTGTCTGATGAGATGTGAGAAAAGGCATGTGATGGATCTGCTGTGGCTTACAAGTCATCTCAGTGCATTCATTTGTATTTTATTTTTTAAGGTTTTCTTCCGTCTTGGCTGAGAAAAGATTGTTTTGATTTACAATAAAGGAATGTGCTGAATAACAACAACCACAACAACCACAACAACTGTGGACAGATTCAATAAATACATGCGTAAAGAAAGTAGCTCGTTCTTCCAGTTTTGAGGATAAAAACGGAATGATTTATTTGTGACATTGTATTCTCATCACTTTTAACCACAAGTCTACCTTAAGCTTTATTTAAGTTGTTGTATTTTTGGGGGGACAAAGGCTAGTTTCCTATTTTTCCTTTTATTTTACTTTACTTTTGCACGAGCAATGCAGTCTCCAGTCTGTGATTTTCCCCCTGGTATTTATGGCAGCTGAACGGAATAAGGAGCACAGTATTTACTCTGATCCTTTTGGTTCAGCAGAGGACGGACAGCACCATGCTCAGTCTACTGCGCCCCCTACTGGCCACCTGCGTGTACCTGCTGCTGCTGCTGCCCGGCGGTCAGTGCAGGATCCCCGCATACAGCAACGGATTTCACTACCAGGACATCAGCAATGGGAACGGAAACGGGGAGAGTAGGTCCCAATGTGTGTGTGTGTGTGTGTGTGCGTGTGCGTATGTGTGTGTGTGTGTTTGCGTGTGAGTCACAGATCAACTACATGCTTCGTTTGTTTATATCACAACACCTGCATGTTTGGAGAAGACAGCTATAATTAATGGAGCCCAGGCTCACAACCCAGTTATGAAAACAAACTCTGCCAGCGATTGATGTGGTTTGTAGTCCTCTTCCTGTCCCGAGAAACTGTTTATTTTCTATTTGGGGCCCCTTGTTTGGCCCTGTCTGATCCGTGTTAAAACAGTTCAGCATGTTCACTTTTTGTACACCGATAAGTGTGAATAGTTTATGCTGTTTATAGGAGGGGAGATTGATGAGTTCATGGCCTCAGGTAAAAGAAGATTTCTCATTCAACGCAGCTCTTTGAGTGAATTTGCAGAAAGTTTGAAGTAAATAACTTTTGTGGTATTTCTGTTTTGGGTAATTGAAAATTTCAAGTCACCACTGTCTGAGAAAAAGGACAAGCCCGCAAGTCCACAGTCAGTGGTTATGGCTGCCATCCAGGAATGCTGATTTGACACCCTCAGACTACTACCTCCACCCCAAAATGAAGAAAAAGCTCAGAGGTTGTCATACATTCATACACTGATGACGGAGGCTGCCATGCAAGGCGCCAACTGCTCATCAGGAGCAATTTGGGGTTCAGTATCTTGCTCAAGGACACTTCGACATGCAACTAGGGGGAGCCGGGATTCGAACTGGTGACCTTCTGATCACTAGACGACCCGCTCTACCCACTGAGCCACAGCCTATCAATCACCCCTTGTTCAGTGCTGTATAGAATTGGTATGTCATGAAACTTAAGTTTTGGCCTTTGTCACAGCAAACATTTAACATTTCATATCAGGGAAAGTACTGCTACTGCAACACCTGACCAGTTCAGTGCTGCCTAAGGATGCATGATGTATTATTTTCCAATATTGACTTGATAAGCACAGCATCTACACACTGTGATTACAGTTGTTGTCAGTATAAACCACAACTGCAAATATACATCCATATATAACTTTATTTCACTGGAAAGTTACATTGAGATCAACAATTATTTTACAAGTGAGAACTAGCCAAGACAGGGTCAAAATAGCAGCATCACAGACATAAATAAATCAAATCACAATAGCAGCAGAAGGCATACAAATACATTTCATAATACAGTCCATAGACAAAGCAATGATATTTAGGCATGAATGAAGCAGCTGCAGCTGGTAGGGACCACTTCCATTGTTCTGCAGTTAAATTAACTAGTGCATTGCCTGTAGGAAGTATGTATTTCTATAGAAAAGTGGGAGGTTAAGTAGCTGTTTCATGGATGGCCAAATGAGGCGGTGTTTGAAGGTGGGACATCAGAGATATAATTGGCCATGTTTGACTACTTTTGATTTTACTATTATATTTCACCTTAAAAACTATTTACCTTGTCTTGTTTGGTGTCATTATTTTCAGCAAAACCTCACATTTGTGACTGTACAGTTATTTTTTCATTTTGACATACTGTATTAACACAATTGGACCTAAAATCACATAAAACATAAAATCAGAGTAGGAAAAAGTTAGATTTTTTACTGTGAGAACCACAAATATGTTTAACGAACCATTTTTATTACTTATAATGCAAATATAAATAGTTTTTTGCTAAATTTGTGCATAAGTGTTTGAAATTTACAAAGTTATATGAACTATTTACATTTAAATGCAGGCACTGCCTCAGGGCTCTCTCAGCTCCTCCCTGCCTGCTCAACATTCAGCAGTCTCCTCCTTGTTTTGACTCACAACAGAGATATTTGAGGCAAACACAGACGGACAGACAGACAGAGATTCCTTGCTTTTATAGAGAGATATAAACATACGAGGCTCTCAAGTTTAAGCTTGCCGTGCAGATCACTCCAGGACCAAGGACCAAAGTAGAACAGGTTGGATTTGCCAGCCTCCAATCTTACATAGGGCACTTTAAACTGAAGCAGTTTGTGTGAACTGAGATTACGATTACTGTTTTGCAACGAGTCAGGAACAGTAATAGGTCCTGAAGATAGACCTATGTTTTTGCCATACATGTTTCAGGAGGGTTTTGACAGGAGAGAACAAAAGTCTTAACGTTAGTTTAAACGCAACAGTGTTATTAGAAGAGAAGCAGATAATTGTCGGTATCGGCTGAAAAAACTCAGAAAAATGTTATCATCATATTGTGCATCTCTACCTCTACCTTTCCACTCAGCAGAGAGTACAGGCATAGACCAGAGAGACTTAGCCTCAGTCATAATTGTAAGAAATCAGAGTTATGATTCTACTGTTTGACAAACGTTTTCATCTTTTCTAGTTTACTTCAATGGGGTTCGTCTGCACGTGGAATCCCCACAGCTTGCAGTGTCAGCCACCAGGGGGAGCAGCGTGACCCTCCCCTGTCACTACCACTACGAGCCTGAACTGGCCACACCACGCAGGACCCGGGTCAAATGGTCCTGGTTGCCAGCCAACGTCATCGGTGAAGCTGTTTCCCCCGCAACCTCCGCCAGGGAAACTGAGGTCATGGTCGCCATGGGGAACCGTCACCGCAGCTACGGTAACTTCAGGGGCCGTGTGCGCCTGCGACGCTCTGCACCAGGCGACATGTCGCTGGTGATCAATGAGCTGCAACTGAACGACACTGGAAGATACCGCTGTGAGGTGATCGATGGCCTGGAGGATGAGAGTGTGACGGTTGAGCTGGAGCTGCAGGGTGAGTAGTGTGTGTGTGTGTGTGTGTGTGTGTGTGTGTGTGTGTGTGTGTGTGTGTGTGTATGTGTGTATGTGTGTGTTTGTGTACTGATGAGGGTGAAAGGTTACAGTAGTGTCATTTGGGGGTGTCATGGAAGTTTTGTATTGAGTCTTCCCTTCTCTACACAGGCGTGGTGTTCCCCTACCACTCTCAGGAAGGACGCTACCAATTCAACTTCTTCGGGGCCCAACAAGCGTGCCAGGATCAGGACGCCACCCTCGCTACATTTGAGCAGCTCTTCACAGCATGGGAGGAGGGGCTGGATTGGTGTAACGCTGGCTGGTTGGCTGACGGCACAGTGCAGTATCCAATCACAGACCCACGTGCAGGCTGTGGGGGCATGAACTTTGCTCCTGGTTTACGCAGCTACGGGCAACGGCATCGACTCCTCCACCACTTTGACGCTTTCTGCTTCACCGCCTCTGTCAAGGGTCAGTATGAGTGTATGTGAAGATTTTTAAAGGTGCACTGTGTAGTTTCAGGCAAGATAATTTTATCAGAAGGGAAAGATCTTCTTTTTCATGACAGAATAAACTGAACAGACAAACTGCCCTAAAAGAGCAACACAATTTCATACTGTTTTACTTTGTTTATATCTGGTGGACCCTGCCCCCTTTCTAGCTTCAAACAGTGTTTTGGGGAAATTTTATTTCTTCTGAGAACAGCTTGTTTATTCAGTAATGGAAGTTCATATAATGACTACTAATATTGTAATTCTGAGTTTGCATTTCTTCTCTAAAACTTCATAGTGCCCCTTTAACCTCAATGACAATCTCTCCACTCATTATTCTCTCCTGCTTTAGGAAATGTGTACTTCTTAAAGCACCCGACTAGGCTCAACTTCACTGAAGCGGTCCAGGCTTGCGTCAGCGATGGAAGTCAAATTGCCAAAGTGGGCCAGCTGTACGCCGCCTGGAGGCTGATGGGATTGGACCGCTGTGATGCCGGCTGGTTGGCTGACAGGAGTGTCCGTTACCCCATCACAAGGCCCCGGGCTAACTGCGGCCCACCAGAACCAGGGGTGCGTAGTTTTGGGTTCCGCCCTCCGTACCTGAAATTTGGTGTCTACTGTTATCGGTAGAAGCCATGGCTCAATAACAAACCATTCTAACAGTGCACTGGCTTAAAGCTCTGTGTGAGAGGTTAGCATTAGCTGTAGCCTGGAATCAAATTAGCAGTTAGCCAGTTTGTTCACTTCTGAGCTATTTTGAAGCCTCTTGGGTTAATCGCTCTCCACCTTTATCATACTGTAACTGACGTCTCAGTATTGGACTTTATTACCAGTTAACAACTGTTTAACTATGAACTTCCATCATGTGATGCTACTTTTACTCAGACAAAATGTCTGCACTATACGGCCATAAGTATGTGGACACATGTATCACTGTTGTTGGCATTAATACGCTGCTACAGCAGTCTGTCTGTAAGATTCTGGAACCGGTCACTTATGTTAGTGAGGACACAGATGTTGAATGAACAGGTGTGGCTGCAGGTGATACTTCAGTTAATCCTAAAGGTGTTGGACCGAGTTAAAGTCCGGGCTCTGTGCAGGCCTTTCAAGTTTTTCCATATCTGACTCTAAGAAACATTTTTTTTATGGACGTCCATTTGGGCATTGTCATGTTGAAATAGAAAAGCAGACTTACTAAACCATTGGTAGCACACCACTGTCTAAAATATATACTGTACAGTAGAGACCTAGCCCTGACCATGAAAAACAGCCCCAGATCAAATGCACATGAAAGTACGTTGGCAGACGTGTCCACATATTATTGGCCATATAGTGTACAATAAGAATAAAAGCTGCTGCAAGCTTTCAATAACAGAACAAATCGTGCTACAAATGAGTGACAAAGTAAATGAAAAACCTTGATTAAATGAGTGGAGAAACATCACAAACAGTGGCTCTGTTCTGCTGTGCGGGACATTTTGCTGGAATGTTTTGGTCCACTTTTCCACCGGCACTTTTGACCACGTCGAGTCAAACAGAGCCGCACCAATTTGCATTTCCAATACCAGTTTTACTGTGCTGAGTTGAGCCACGCCATGTCTGGGATGGACTCTCTCTGGAGTGGGACCAAAGCATGCCCGTGCTTCTGCTCGGAGGCGAGGTGCGTGTGCTATGACTTCTAACCATTGATGCATGAAACCTGCGAGAAAGTAGTTTCTAACTGAATCTCTGTGGTTTGAAGTTTAGTTTTTCTCCAGTTTCCATGTTTGTACTTTTAGATATCTGCTGTATTTTACTGTTTTGTGTTAAGTTCCTGCTGGGGAAAACCCAACACTTCCATAATAAAACATTTGAAGTAACTACACAACGGAGGGCTTTTATTGTGACGAATTTATAGGAAAAAATATGTTTGTCACCGAATTTTCGGTTTCGCTTTTCTACATTAGTACTGCATGAAGAAAGAGTATTTACTGATCGCTATTCAAGATGAACACATCATTAGTTTAAGAAACATCTTCATGCAGGTAGCCCTCTTGTAATGGAAATGCAAATTCCTGCCGCACTGGGCTGACGTGCTGAGTCAAACCGAGTCAGGCCGAGCCAGCACATGTGTATGGAAAAGCCCCGTCAGAGCTACATTATTACAAAGTCATTCTGAGTGAAACATTTCTGTCCTGTTGTTCTGTTTCATCCCTCCACGCGAGTTGCAGACTCTTGTAGAAATCGATGCTGAGGGTCATTGAAGCTGTTCTAGCATCATGTGGTGGTCCAACCCCTGGCTTAAACACTTAATGTTGTTTTTTTCTTTAATTTATCACCCATCAGTAGTTTTGCTTCAATTCTTTCTTTCATTTCCAACTCAGGACAGTGTTCAAACTCAGAAAAACCTTCTTATTCAAATTAATTACCTGCACTCCAGCCGTACCTCAGTCTGTCATCTAACCTGTATTTATTCAACATTGAAAATTGTCTCTCTCAGCAGTGTCCTCCTGAACGTTGCAGTCAAATGCCAGCAAACATTTGAACATTCAGTTTTTCAAAGTGCCTTGCGAAAGGGCACCTTAATGGTTGAGCATTTTCCTGTCATCTCTTTCCACTCACTTCTGCCACCAACTCTTTCTAACGCTGTGAAATTTACTGGAATATCTGTTTGTCTCCTGAAATATCTGTGTATCCCATTTTATGAAATATAAAGCATCTCTTGTGCCTGTTTCTGGGTGACTAAGGGTGGTGCTATGATGGAGAGAGCAGAAGTTATGAGCGAGTAATTGTATTGTTTGTAATATTTAAACTACTTTGTTTACATCCATTGTGGAAGAAGAAACAGTGTTTCCTTACATACATGTACCTTTTGTTGTTTTTTTCATCATAAATGTATATGCATTTGTACTATTTTCTTATTATTTTCTACAAATAAAAAAAACACCACTGTAAAGACATCTTTAGGCGTATTTGTTGTGAGAAATTTTGACTTGTAGGAAGCGCTCCATGAAAAGTAATTAGGATTTTTCGGAGGCCCATCTATTTACCATATTTCATGGCAATCCATTGTGTACTTTGTTGAGTCATTCATAGAAATATGCTTTGAACTGACATCGTGCGCAGCATCTTTCGGAAATCATTGTCGATGCCCTTTGATTCATGAAACATTTTCTTCGTTTTTTTTCTCAGGTCCTCTTAGAGCACACCACCGCCGGTTGGTGGACGCTCAAGGCGCCGTTCAGTTTTACTTACAGTTCAAACAGGAATGCCAGGGTAGAGAGGTGAGATGGGTCACTGATCCATACAAACAGCTACTGTATGTAAACAGCGTCACTCTGTCTGGGCACGATGCAGTTTTAGATGAGTGGAGTCGAACACGTCGCTACGCCCTCCTGCATCCGGGTGTGAACAGAAGTCCCAGTGATTATACGGCCAACGGGTTTTATAAACACGTCCTATTTACACCTGCTGGCCAAACATGTGTGGACACACAAACACACACACACACACACACACATACGCACCTACGCACACACTGCCTCATATATGTCTGATTAATTCACACACATGTACAGTGTGACTGTACAAACACACCACTTAGACGCATACGTGTATATGCAACCACACATGGACTTATGTACATTCAGGGCTTCTCTCCCTGTTACACACACACACACACACACACACACACACACAGCGGATCTGTTTGCAGTGACTGTAGTGATGAAGGTACTTGCTGTTGAGGCTGATGAAGGACCTATTTACTGTGTGTTTTTTCACGGTTGGGTTCCACAGGAAGGTAAAAACAAACTAAATGCCAGGTTTGTTCCTCTGGCTCAGAGAGTTGCCTCAAATTTAACAGCTCTAGGGAAAGAAAACGACAGAAAATCTCTGTGTGTGATTTTTTACAAGTTAGGTAACATACAGTGCAAAGAGCCCTGTACAGTTGCTCAATACAAATTGTCATGACCCTGGGGTAAAAAGTGCACACAATTATTTCACCGAGTTCGATGATTCAGAGTTTTATTTGGCACAGCACAGTACAGCATACTGCATGTTCACATCAGGATTCAGGATCTGTCCATCTGCAGTGTTACACATATTTTGGTTTATTTGTCAAAAGATAAGTTCTACGCATAGTTGCTCACATGTTGGAATAAGAGCACATCCTGTAGGGTAATAGATTTAACATTTCCATCATCATTCATGTATTTATTTGTATAAAACATACAATTATTTAAGCAAGCTTGGTGTTTCTCTTTGTGGCCTCGTCAGGCTCACTCATCCACTTAAGTGCTCTGTAGTGTGTTTATTGAAGTGTCGGTGTGTCCATGAAAGAACCATTTTACTGTGTGTGTGGTCACGTTTCAGTGTTTGTGAATTTTCTGTGAGAAGTCAGATATGGACACGAGTATCTGTTCTCAAAGTTGAAGCAAATCTTGACCTTTAAAAGGTCATGGTCAACATTTTAAAACCTCCTCCTCCAGCTCAACCTTCTTCTTCTTCTTCTTCTTCCTCTTCTTCTTCTTCTTCTTCATTTTAATAATTTCTACTGCTTTCACAGCTTCTTTTCACTACAATTGTGTCATTTCTCAAGTTTTAAGAAGTATTTCTATTGATAACACACATGAAACACAAGCAATAAACCTCTGCAAAGATGTCTGAGGGTTTCCTATAAAAATCCATTTGTCTTCCTGTCAAAACCAGTCTTGCCTACTTGATAAGTATCTGCAACTTACTTAATTATCTGCAACTTAATTTAAAGTAAATTAAACCAACAAATCAACAAACAGGTTGATGGCAAACTGACTGAATGATGAAATCGTCTGATACGTTATTGACAGATCCTGCTGTTCAGAGAATTGTAGAGAGAATATTTACAGGGAGATCTATAAATGCACGATTCTCACATCAGACAGTGTCGACTGTTGAGTGTTGAGGTTGTTGATTGCTCTTAAGAAGTCGCAAATATAAACCCCAACCTGCAAAACTAGGTGTGCATCTTTTGCAACAGGTGACCCACAGAGGTCGACTTCCTGGAGTCTCCAGCCGATTCAGCGGTACACAATAATTCTCACTTGTTACTCTATATAGTTTTCTTGCCGTGTGTCAGCCACAGATGAAGACTGTTATATATCTTATGTGGAGTTTTTTAAGGTGCACTTGATTCAAATAATTAGCACTGAAGTGACTGAAGACTCCCAAAAGTGCACAAGTTGCTGACTGTTTGAATCCAGGTCTGTTCTAATGACTCTAGTCACGTCTTGAACTTGGATTTCTATTCGTCATCAAATGGAACAGCACAATCATTTCAGTACATCTGATACTGCGGTGGTGCAGCTGATCAGTGGTTCTCAAACTTGAGGTTGTGACAAGATAATTTTGGGTCTGTAAAGATGATTTTATGGTATTAAAAAACTATTTCTACTGCACCAGTGTACCTCTTACTTCAATTTGGGATTTGATGCAAGACTAAATTTGCGTAAGCCTCAAAGAAGGCAGAACTGAATTCCACCACTCTCCATCATTTAAGGACTCACAACCAAAAAGTTTGAAAATCACCATCCTCGTCTACAATGTAAGAAGCCGTTTGTTTCACCGGCCTGAAGCACACGATTGTAGTCACTAGGAGATTAAGACCAAATAAAAGAAATAAAAAACACTAAGAAACACTAGAAAAATTGCCCTAAAAATATAGCAAAAGTCTATGCAACAATGTGTTTTACTTCAGAGAATCCAGCTGCAATTGAAAACACTTCTTTCAGGGGTTGTTTTGGACTTTGTGTGTCACTCTCAAGCCTCATTTATCTCTACTTTATCTACCTTACTTTGTGTGCAGTGCTGGCAACTGTTTGCAGAAAAATGTTGTGTTGTGCATTGACATAATACACCCTAATTCTGGGTCACAGCTATAAATTAGACAGCATAAATACAAAGAGAAATGCCTTCGGAAGGTGCAGAGTGACACTCAAAGATCCAAAACATCAGTCAGTTAAACTATCACTGTCTAAATGTGCTTTAGTGTGTTTATATACATGGCCGGGAATGTTATCTTTTTGGTCGGGCATTTGCATTGGTGTCCATGCTTCTTTGCAAGAGGGGTCCTTTGTGGCTCTCTGCTGCATGTCCTTTCATTCCTGCTCAGAGCTGCTTCCTCTTTTCCTGTTGGCTGCTGACCCCTTTACTTCTCCTCCTCAGGGATCTTTTGTGTAGCCTGTTGCTGGCGGTGCCAGCTGGGGGAGAAGATGTACGAATACTGATGACATCATGTAAACACGAGCTGCCAAAGGACTTATAAACTACCCTGAATTGACTTGTGTTGTTAAAGGATCTAGGTTCAAAAGCTACCGTGAGCTCTTCATCAGTGTGATGTTGAAAGGTTAGCTCTGCGGGAGGTTTTCTGTGTATAAAATAAGAGCTCACTGATGCTGGCTGACTTTAACACATCCTACAAATTATGCCCTGTTAGTTTTAAGATTTGAATCTCCCTACTTTAGTATTGATTCTTCATTCGACTACAACTCTGGTTCTTGAATCAAGTGAATTTTGACTAGTCTTGCATAGCCAGATCTCTCCACGGCCCTCTGACAGTTAATTACATTTCCGTATTTCCCTGAAAACTCACCTTCTGTGCATTCCACCTGTGGCTCCTCCCACTGTCCGTCTGGTTTGCAGCGTATCACCGGCAGGTGGCGCTGTGTGTAGCCTGCGTCACACTGGTAGCGGACTATAGAGTTGACGGGGTAGCGCTCGCTGCTGCTGCCCATAGGTCGGCTGTGTTCCACCTCAGGGGGAGCTCCGCACATGACTGGAAAAGAAGACAGGCGACAGATAAAGAACAGACATCAAGTGATAGTTAAGAAGCTTCTCCTCGTTGTGGTTGCCGGTTCATTGTTGTCCCGTGACATCGATCAAGATTCTTGTTGTGATGCTTTGGTTTAATCCAGTGACATCCAATTCTTGACCAGACATATCTCACATATATCTGACGTATATGTGGCAGTGTGTGTGTAGGCGCGTGTGTGTGTGTGTGTCCACACATGTTTGGCCAGCAGGTGTAAATAGGACGTGTTTATAAAACCGTTGGCCGTATAATCACTGGGACTTCTGTTCACATCCTAACTCAATAAACCTACCAGGTCCAGCCTTGCAGGTGAAGGGAAGGTGGTAGTTACAGGGCACGTCGTTCCACTGTCCACCCTCGTGCCAGATCATCACCACACAATCCTCTCCGGAGTTGAAGTAGTTATCTGGCTGGTTGGGCCTCCAGTTCTCAAAAGCCTGAGGAAGTTACAAAGACAATCAGTAAAAACATCGAAAAACAGATTATGTAGATATTTGTGAAGGAGCCAAACTCACCAGAGGACTTCCGTCTGTCCAGCGGAACTCATTCTGCACATCTTTGTCATTAAGTCCAATCCACTGGTAGTCCTGACCGTTAGCTGCAGTGCAAAGCAAATTTTAGCTTTGAAACAATTTATACACCACGCCCCCTCATTCTGTCTTTACATCCCACAAATACCTTGTAAGTAGTAGTAGTAAGAAGAAAAATGAATCAGCAATAAGGTCCTGGGTTTGTAAACAACCCAGTTAGATCTGTTCAGGGGTGCAGCCTGCCTGTCACCCAGTCAATGTACGATGGGATGGACATGAATAAGCTCAGCACATATAGAAGGAAATTGATTTGTTGAATTTCAATGAGAAAATATGTTTTTCATCTCCCTTTTAAAGTAGTGCAAAGAAGCATCATCACTCCAAAAGTAGTGTTTTGTTATTTTAAAAAACCTTTTCTCCCCTAAGTTTGAACACTTATTTCTCTTCACTGCAGTCCATATTACATATGATAGCTATTAATGCACACCAATAACATAAATCAAGAGAATCTCTACAGCCAATATCTAAAACCTATACTACAACTAACAATAAAACAATCTAGATGGATAAAAAAAAATAAAAATAAAAAATATGTCCCTTTTTATAAAAAGGCATGAAGTTGCCCCAAAGCAGCTCGACACACACACTCACACATTTACTCACAGTTGACAAACTGCTGCTCCTCCTGAGAGCCGATGCTGACCAGGTGGGCGTTGAGCTCCTGGCAGCGTTGCTCGGCCTCAGACCAGGTGTCTCTCTCAGCAAAGTGGAGGTAACAGCTGCCCATGAACTCCAACCAGCCTTCAGCACAGCCCTGCACAGCTACACACACAAACACACACATCGCAACACATTGAGACAAACTTTTTCTATATTGGTATCAGTTGGATTCGCTAAATGGCTTTATAAACAATGCGCTGACTCACGTGTTGAGCAGTCTTCACCAGTGAAACCACTGGGACACTGACACACAGCGACTCCTCCCTGCACAGAGCAGGATCCTGAGCTGCAGGGATTTGGATCACAGGGGTCTGCAGAGGCTGAGAGTAGAGAGAAAGAGACTTAATGACTGATTATGTCATTCCTGCTCATCAGTACATTCCACTGAAATGTTGAACATGTTTTTGGCTTTATGATGATGTATTTAGCAACAGAATTATGGTAAGCACCTGAACCACATACCTTCCACCACTTCAGGCTGCACCACAACAGCTGGGGTTTCCAGTGAGACTGATGGTGCTGTGGTCGGGCTGGTGTAGCCTGCGTCTGGAGTCACTACATACTCTGTAGGTCCTGCACGGCCTTCCTGACTCTCTTCCCAGAGTCCTGATTGGCCGGGACCCTCAATGTACTCATTATAGCCAGTTGGTGTTTCATGAGGGAATCCACTTCCTGAGAAATGCAACCTCTGGTCCAAAGCGCCACTGAATTCAAGATGGATCCCTGACCCACTTCCTTCCCCGCTTACCTCCACAACCCCCCGACCCTGCTCAGGGTGGCGTACCTGTGGCGCTACGGTCACTTCCATCATGTCGTTGTCTGTAAGGTAGATGACATCACCACGAAGCAAGTCCCCAGAGGCGGAGGCGCTGCCTGAGAAACCGGATGGAAAGCCACTGTGGAACCCTGATCCGAAGGGGCGATATCCAGACACCTCCTGCTCCCCAGACGGCTGGACTGTGAGGTCCACAGCACTGTGGTCGACAAACGAGATGCCAGAAAATCCACCAGACCCTGATGCAGACACTCCTCCTGATCCAGATGCACTTGATTCCAAGAAACCCCCACTGGTATCAATGCCTCCCTGTCCTAATTCCTGCTCCGTTGGCTTTTCGTGTTTTGACACTTCCAACATCTTCCCATCCACTATGATGATAATCGACTCTCCGCTGATGTCCTCACCTTCACTGCTAAAACCTGATCCTGATACACCAGAGCCAGAGTGTTGTCTGTCAGGGCCGTCTCCAGATCCAGATGCACTACCCAGGTCTCCAGATGTGACGATGACAGCACTTCCTCCCTCTGCCTCCTGCGGACCTCCAGAGGCAGATTCCTCTCCAGAGAAGACGTCAGTGTGTCCGCTGAAGATGACCTCCTGTCCTGAACCAGAGGAGTCAACACCGCTGGCACTGGAGGTGCTGGACTCCACAGGGATCTCCCCGCTAGCTGACTGATCAGCTGAACCAGAGCCAGACTCATCGACAGGGCGTGGAGGTAAGATGGATCTCACTGTGGGAAATGTCCAGACAAGAGTACATTAGCTACTCATCACAGATTGTGTTATATTGTCATGTTTGCAGAAAACCACAGTTCATTCACACATTCTTACCAGTAGGAGCAACTTGATGAGTCGTGATGGTCGTCTTGTTGATAAACTCCTCTGTTTCAGTAATATTTACTGTGGCTTCAGTTTCATTGTAGGAAACAGTAGTTTCAACTAAAAACAGAAGAGCAGACAAAACAAAGCTGAGATGATGAAGACACAGAATTATCAATGATGATATTAATGAACAGACGCACAAATGAAGGCTCATGTATTGTGAAAATATTCAGGCTCAAGCCTTGTAACAAGGACTTAAGAGAGCAGATTTAAAGCATCTGTCTTACCAGTGGGAGCAAAGTGATCGACTGTGACTGTCGTCGCTTTGATAACATCCGTCCTCACTATTGTCAGATTCACGCTGGTTTCAATTTCAGCTGAAAAAGACAGAATGAGAAAAACAGATTAGTTAAGCAAGAGCAATTGTTTAAAGAAATAAGTAATTTGGCAAAACTAACTACTTATTTCTCATTGCTTTTAAATAATTATTTCAACCATTTATCCCTGATGTGTGACTTTGACTGAACTTAAAGCAGCTGTAAGCTTCTTCTTTTTTATCAGAATAAGTGCTAAATAGCTCTATAGTGTTTAGTTAGTAACTCATTTATCTTTTTCCCCTCCTCATGCAGTAAAAGAGAAAATACATTTTCAGATATCCCTGCCCAGGAGGGGATTGCTAACTGCAGAACTGACTGGAAGTTAGCTAAAATTATGACAATCTTAACCCCATTGAGGGACTTAGGAAAGTCCATTATTGATTGCTTCTGATTGCTCTGGTTCAGTTGTATGATGATAAACTAGTTGAACTTCTCCATTATCTTCCAGTATACTCCCTGGCAACTGCAGTAACTAAAGTATCCCCTGGGGTACATGTACCTCTGACAAGGAATCGCTGCAATACAGTTTCAAGTTGTTATGACGAATTGAAATTAATTCTGTCTACTCTATAGAGTTTTACTGTCTAATACATACACAGCTCTCTAAGCATTGTAAACATTTGTGAGCATCGTAGCTGGATTTGGAGAGAAATTGTCTTGTGTTGTATGTACTTTTATCTGCATAGCTGTGCATCAACACATTGGCAGCCCTCACACAGAAACCGTCTCTTTTTTGCCAAAGACAATAGCCAGAAATCATATAAAATAAACTTTATAACTGTACATAACTATATCAGTTTTTGAGCACTTTATTCTAAAGAATGCAAGATGTTAGGAGATGCATGCCATCTTATGTAAGTGAATTTGGCAGAAAGGAGAGCCTTTTAATAAACGTGGCTACATCTTTCCTACCTTTAAAACAGTAGGCGTCGTAGCGTGAGTGCTCGTCAGGAAATCCTGTCTGGTTGGGGAATGCGTAGATGATCTGGACCCCGACCTGACCGCCTCCACAGTGGGACCTAGGGGTTGTTATGGGGTAGCGGACGCTGCGGTCCAACAACCAGCCTGGACGGCACTTGTCAAGCCCTTGTTTCCAGGCAGAGTACAGCTGTCCAGTTGTGGCCAGAGTGGTGTTGAGTTTCTGACAGTGCTGCACAGCCTCCTCATAGGAGAAGCTGTCGTAGTCACTGGTGAAGAAGACTTCGCCTGGGAGAAGCATTTACAAGAATTCAAAAGAGTTCAAGCAGAAAGGTTGATAGATATATGAGTTTATGTAAATTGTGATAAATCCTCACCTTGCAGACGTTCCACATAACAAAATACATCATAGAGCTCAGTAGCTGGCCTCAGGCCGTAGGATCTGACTCCTGGGAGGTGTGGCAGATTACCAGCACAGTTGTCTCTGGGTGATACGATGGGATACCTGAGCATGAAAGAGAATGTGGATACAGCTATCTTAAGACTTTCATTTGCTGTAATATTCCTGCAGGAACCTGTGTTTTTATACAAAATAAACCCTTTTTCCCATGCAGTTTTGAATTCTGGAACAACAAATTCCCCCATTGAGACAGAAAGAGCAATGGTCTTCAAGATTGTTTCAAATGTTTTTATCCCATCACAGTTTTGCTCTGTTACAAGAACAAATTTAGATATTTTGCAGGGGAGAAAATATGGATACTGTTGCCTCCAGCTCACCTGACAGTCTGGTCGCGGAGCCAGCCAGCATCACACTGGTGAAGGCCTTTCTCGAAGGCCGCCTGCAGCTGCTGAGGGCTGGCGATGACAGCACCGATATTTTTGCAGGCCTGCTGAGCCTCCAGGAAGGTCAGAGTATAGCGACCAGTGATTGGTCGGTAGTGGAACACCACACCTGGGACATGAGAGGAAGGGAAGAGAAGAAGTACAGGACCAAAGGAAGGTTAACTGTCTCATTTTATGGTATTTATTTTCCTTCGAGCTCAGCCTACTTTGTTCAGTTATCTTTATATCCTCATTGTGCATTTTCCCCAGCTGGAGATTGTTGGCATTTTCATAGTTTGAAAATTAGTTCATTAGTAAGTCATTTACATCTTACCTGTGGGAGCCATTGCAGCATCAATGCCAGTCAGATCAAGTCCAGGCTCTCGTACTACAGGAGTCACTTTAGAGTAGGTGTCCGTCACACTGGGTGGGACGGGCAGTGGGAAGAGGGTGTCGACTTTCCCACCAATGATCTCCTCACCCTCAGTTGGAGTAGTGAGGCTTGGGTACAGTCCAGGAGCAGGTGTCATGCGGATAATGTCTGGGAAAGGGGTAGTCCTCATGGGCACAGCACCTACATCCTCACCAGCTGAGGACAAAAGATTGCAGACTATTCTGGAGCATTAGTGAGAAACACCAGGTTAATGTTGATGGTTCCAATGCCAGAATAGCACATATATTGAAATATTAAAGAAGAAATCCAATCTAAAATAACTTTACAGAATAAATATGAATTATTTTGCCAACAAAGAGAATTTTTTCTCTTATGCACCATCAAGTGTTTACCTTGGAAGCAGATAGCATCATAGCGAGAGTCTGGGTAGGGGTATCCTGTCTGGTTGGGGAACAGGTAAATGGTTCTCACTCCCAGGAGCCCCCCTCCACACTGAGGCCTGGCGATGTTGATGGGGTAACGCACACTCCTGTCCCCCAGCCAGCCGGCATTACACACATCCATGCCGGCCTGCCAGGCCAGGTAAAGCTCTCCGGTGGTGGCAAGCCGAGCTCCAAGTTTAGCACACTGGTCACCTGCTTCATAGAAGCTGAACTTCTCTACAGACATGGAGTAGAAGACTCTGCCTGGGAGGAGAGAGGACGACACAGACAGCACACTGACATGACAGTCCACAGCTGTGTATTCAGTGCAGAGGGTTCATGTGGGTCGGGTAGCTTTTCTTAGATGAGTGTACCTGACATCTTCTCAGCAAAACAGTACACGTCGTAGGTTTCATTGACATCTCTGATGCCATAGGTTCTCACACCAGGGAAGGTTTCCTTGTCTCCATAGCAACGCTCCCGTGGCTCCTGGATGGGGTATCTGGAGAGGTGAAGAGAGATGTCAGTCAGCAGATGGACTTTGATGAAAATGATCAACATTTTCTTAACTAACATCATGTATGTAATACAATGTTTATATAATTCTTAGAGTAATTGTAGCCTAAATCAGGCCTAAACCACCAAACTGGTTTTACATTGTTATCAGCTTGAAAATAAAGGTCCAACAGTTATATTTGTAGTTTTGAGAGTCATTGGCAATAGACATATTTATTCGCTCAGGTATGAGGACAAGCTAAAAACATAATCAGTTGGACTGTCCCAGCTGATCATCAAAGTAAAATCCTTCTGGATAGGACAGTGTTAAGACTAAATTAAGGGCCAATGTGTTCACTGGATGGATGGATGGATGGATGGACAGGTGAATGGATGGATGGATGGATGGATGGGTGGATGGACACTACCTGACAGTCTGATCAGAGAGCCATCCAGCATCGCACTGGTGGTATCCGTCATCGTAAGCAGCTTGGAGCTGTGCTGGAGTGGCGATGGTGGCAGTGTTCTGGATGCAGGCTGCCTTGGCCTTCTCAAAAGTCAGGGTGTAGCGGGTGGAGATGGCTCGGTAGTGGAACACAATACCTGTGAGACACAGAAGAAATGTTTTATATTATGAGCAATTTAAAAAAAAAAGTTTTTAGAATTTTGTCCATGATCTCAATGTCCATGATGAGACAGTGGGCTTGATTAAGACTCGACCAATTGATTTGTTCTAAATATACTTCTTTGTACCCAACAAAACACCAATATAGCAGAATAGTATTTAGAAAAAGTCTTAAGAACACCTGCAATTTGATGCAAAACTGGTTTGTAGAAGTTTAAACGTTTTCTTGTGGGATAAAACATCATCCTGTTAACCTTTAGTTTGAGAGAACTTTTGAAATACAATTATAGGGTCTAAGTTTCTGTATGTTTCAACAAACGCTGATGGAAGTTTGTCTACCTTGAACCTGGATCTCCACAGAGTCATAGTTGTCCTCAATGCCGTGCATGACCTCACAGCGGTAGATGCCAGAATCTTTGGACCTCAGCTCTGTTATCTCGATGGTGGCATCAGTAGGTACGAGTGGGTAGTTGATCATCGTCACTCTGTCCAAATACTCTGTCTCCACGTGAACTTTTCCCTCTGATGCCACCAGGATCGTGGTGACTTTCTCCTTGGTAACGTAGGTCCATTTGATGCGGTGGGAGAGCGGGGCGATGGTAGGTGCTCCGGGGTCATTGACAGTGTTGTCCTGGAAGTAGCATGGTACCACTACCTTACTGCCCAGCAGAGGATGGAGAGGCATCTCCATGGGGATGCTGACACGCAATGTGCCATCCATGTCTGGGGTAGAGAGCATGATTAATTAATTAGTCTTTCTATTTGCTGATGAGGATACAACCTAATGTTTTGGCAACATCTCTAACAGTCACGTGAGCTGTGGGCTGTGGTAAAGCCTTTGTACAAATAGTAAAATGCAAAGTGTACTGTGCTTATATAGCACCAAGTGCTTAACCTACACACATATCCACATACGGGTGCAGCAGAGCAGAACTATAAAGGAACCAGGGATCCATCCACCAACCCTATCTACACTAAAAGGCTAACGCCAGTAATTTTACCCATTTAAGTGTGTTTTAAGGTCTTAGGGAGTAGAACTTTATTTGTGAAGTAGTACAAAGCCTGTTGTGGCTCCAGAAGAAGCTGCATGTTATCTGATAAACTGCCTCAAGGGTCATTAAGTGGCTCAGTTGCATTTTGGGTAATGTAAGCACCAGGTTTTGAAAAGAAAAAAATAATGTGAAATAAAAAAGGTGATATTAGTCATTCTGCTGTACTGATTTTGATCATTTGTTTTTAAACTGTTCTGCGATGTTAGACCAGTGGCCTGCCTTTTGGTGTTAATGAACGGCTGTGGGTGCTGCATACATAGATTCTACTTAACAAAATCTTCTCACATAGTCACTTCAGCTTATGTAGGTCGTATAGAGG
The DNA here is from genome assembly GCF_900880675.1 of Sparus aurata. Classification (NCBI taxonomy): domain Eukaryota; kingdom Metazoa; phylum Chordata; class Actinopteri; order Spariformes; family Sparidae; genus Sparus; species Sparus aurata. Next base: position 20,435,798 of record NC_044194.1, on the reverse strand, counting down.
CATCAGTTTTAAATCTAGACTGTAATTAAGTTCGAATCAGATAGTAGATAACATTAAAAGGAAAATAATGGGACTAATGAATCCCTTTTTATGCCACAGCATAATATTAATTTCTCATTGTCTTAAAATAGTCAGGTTTCTAAGGGATCCTGACACAGATGTTTCATTTCTATACAGTGATGATGAAGATAAGAATCCATTGAATGACACTGAAATTCAACAATTGCTACTGTAGATTTCAACAGTTTTTTCTACACTTACCTTCCTGGTCTTCGAACAGTATTGTTGCCGAGATGAGGGGCAAGGACACACACAGCAGAAGCAGAGGGGTCATGGTTACCTGAAAGAATACCCAAATGTTTGAACAAGATGATCAGTGACAGAAAGGACAGCCAGAGCTCAATGCTACAGAAAGGCATTTTGATGTTTATGGTGATAATTGGTCTTTGCATCACTTACTGATCATAAGTCGACTATAATTAGCACAAAGACTAGACAAAGGGAGTATACAGGGGGAATTTAATAACTACCAGATACGCTCAATGAAGGAACAGTGAAGTAAGTGTGAGAATGAATGAGCAGGTTTATTATCATTTCCTCTACTCCAGAATGCCACTGTATTTTTCCTAACTCCTTTACGCTTACATTCATACTCCATGTTATCCAGGATATTGAGTGAATTTGGTTATAACGTCACCCCCATATGCTACAATGGAAACAGGACGTCAGGAGTCTGTAGTATCATTTGGAAATACCACACATGCCCAGTTAGGAATGAAAGCCCCTCTGTCTCACGACACAGGAAATGTCTTTGGTTCTAAAATAAGTTCAGGTTGAGAGGGAGAAGCATGATTCATTTGTCTCAAGTGCTTTTCCATTTGTTGAAAACTAATGAAGAAATTAAAGTTGAAATGAGGCTATTTTTCCACCTTAAAAACATTTCAACACGTGTCCTTGTCTGTTGTCTGTGGGCATACAGTATATTTATAGTGTCTGTGCATGAATGAATATACACTCAGCAACTGTCATTTGTTTTTCTGAATCTTAAATATTAGGAGTACATCTGTTTGCCAAAAATAATATACGTATATACTGTATCTGTGTTTAAGCTGCTATAAATTTGCTTTTATTTCATTGACAATTGTGGCACGGCCTCAAAGGATGGTTGGTCCACCACTTTGGTTCAGACCGAAATATTTTCAAATCGAATTTGTAGACATTCATGGAGCACAGAGGATGAAGTGTGCTGACTTTGGTGATCTCCTGACTTTCCTCTAGCGTCACCATGAGGTTGTCCTTCTTGGCTTTTGCGGGAGTTTTTCAGCTATTAGATGGATTCATGTTTCCCAGAGGATGAATCCTCAGGACTTTCATGATCATGACTTTTCATCAAACACCACCAAAAGGTACAGTTATTTTTTACTTATTCAGTAAAATATCATAATATCTATAAGATGCATTGGCACAACATGCTGTACTGACATCCTTGTTCCCAACAGGATGGATTACAACAGCTTTGGTGATTCTCTGACTTCAGGTAAAAATTGTGTGTACAGTACTGTGATGAGCAAATTTCTACAAAACTAATGAAATTAGCATCAGCCCTGGCTTTACTGTATACTCTGCTATACCACACCTCTCAAACATCATACTTTCCGAACATCGGTATATTAGCAATGTAATTGTGGGCATATTAGCATTCTGATTGTGGCTTTTAGATACCAACAACAACATTGCTGATGATTCTTAGTCATGTGTCTTCTTTTAGCTTTTAGTTTATTGAAAGTTGCCCTCTGGTCAAAAATGTGTTCTTCATCTCATTCCCACAGTCAAAATTTATAGCTGCAATTTCACTGAAAATCTGACTTTAAGTGTCAGGAAACAAGAGCATGTTTTGTAACATCACAAATAGTTTGGAAGCCAATCGTGTTTTGTTATTCAGCACACACAAGTGTGGTGTGGAAACCTGAAACCTTGAGTGCAAAAAACACTGAGAATAGACTTTGGGGCAAAGTTGCAGACAGTAGCTAAACTGTGAAGTTAATGATATTTGCATAGTCATTTATTCAGAATTGTTTTTATGAGAAAGACAGAATGGGTGCCATTTTATGGATTTTAATGTGGTAACAAACAACTCAATTTGGAAAATTCTTATACATCACTTTATACACATGTGGAGGAGATCTATAAATGCCAATGATCCATAAAGAGTTAACACAGAAATAGTAACTATTAAGCTCCTATGGTTGAAATCTTCTGAGGGTTTCTAATCTAAATCTTTTTAAATGTTTGCAGCCGTCAACTTCATTCCAAAAACCTCAGCTTTGCTATCACATCAGTCAAACCCTGATGACCACACTGGTTACTTTCTCTCAACTTTCCACTGCAGTGACGTGCAGAACTGTCAAACAGACTAACCGTTGCGAGTCCCAACTGAACCCTCATTGTGCTGCGTTCACAAACCCCATGGCAGTCTGCAGAAAGCACCCGGTTCATTCCAAACAGCGTCATGGAGACATTTACAACCAATAAACCTGAAGCCCACAGTTACAAAGTATGAGTTGAATTTGAGTGGCTGATCTGAGGAGGTGAAGTTCAAATGACTCAGCATTAACACAATCATATACGTTTACTGTAAATACACTGGTGGTAATGCACGGCAACTTGTATGGTGTGAATGTGGGCGTGTGTGTGTGTGTGTGTGTGTGTGTGTGTGTGTGGCTGACATTCTCAGCGTTCCACAGATCCAGGACGTACAGCAGGACTAATATTTGCCCTGCTGTCTAAGATCTGTCTGAGAATGAAAGTTGGCCCAGTTCAGGAGGAAACATAAAATACCACACAGCGTAGACAGAGGGACCAATCCATCCTGGATTAATCACACAGTGTGATGTTTAGTCCATCCCCAAATCCTCTTTGTGATGATGTATGCCCCTCACTTTTGTGTTTTCTCAAATTTGGAAGTGATCAGGGCTTTCCCATTATCATACCTTCATTTTCAAGCTTAACTTTTCCAAACTCCTCTGGGGTTTTACCACATTGATATTTTCTCTAAATTACTTTCCAACAACAAGCAACAACCCATGTGTTTCAGCAGGGTTTTCACTGAGCCGGGGCCCTTTGCTGCATGTCATCCCCCCGTCCCTCTCGACTGTCACTAACGATGAAGCTGAAATGCCCCGACAGTAATCTTACAAAATAAGTCAATTTGTTTCCAAAGCAACATTTTTGATCTGTAATTTACATTTACATTTAGGGCATTTAGCAAATTTTAAAGGGATATACACCTAAACCTTCTTTGTAAATAACCTATATATAAATAAAATCGATTTGATTTGATTTCTCCTATTAGCTGACTCCACCTGGACTGAGAGGCTCGGGGCAGCAGCAAATTGTTGTGTTGTCTGTTTGGCACAATACATTGATATATTTGATATATGGACAAAGCTGTAATGTCTTCACAGTCTGTTGATTTGGGGAAAAAAATCTTACACATTGCACCTTTTGAGGGATCCTAACACTGACGTGTCATTTTATAGCCATTACATTATACAAACTACATTAACTTCATATTGATACCTTGAAGCAAAAAACATATCTAATGCCAATTGAACAGCTTCTGAAAATACATCTCACCTGGCTGCAGTGATGTGCCAGTGTAGTCCAGAGTGTGTCTGTGCAATGTGACATCACAGTTGGGTGTGGGAAAAGAGCGCACTCCTAGCCACACCTAACCACACCAATCAGTCATAGTGAAATTTGTTTAAACCAGCGTTTCGGCCTCACATTAAGTTACTCAAGTGGTGTGTGTTTTTTGTGTTACTGATAATGGATAAATATAGAGGATATCTATGAGCAAAAAGTTAATTTACTATATTTCCTGGCTGTGATTTTGTTTAAAATGTATGTTATTTTACATCACATTTCATTCCCAAATGTTACTGTCAAAGTTGGCTTCCCACAAATGGATAAAGAAAGACAGCAACCCGCAGGTAGCACTGTGCTCACACCCTCACAATGTGTTAACACAGAGAATGCCAGCTAAAACTCGAGCCAAGCAAACCACAACCTCAACTCCTTACTTCTTACTATCCGGTCATTGAACAGATACCCGTCTCTCTTTAAATGCATAATTTACACTGTGGCCTCTTCATTACGTGCACTAGCATTCGTGAGCGAGCCGCGCCAGGCCAGGTCAGCCCCTGCTCCACAGTGTGTTCATTCAGTCGGTGGGGTGGCTGCAGCTCCCCTGTTCGGTTGCTGTGGTATGTTCCGCTCCCAGCTGAGGTAGAGGGCAATAAGGCCTTGGTCTGTTCCAGCAACGGACAGGGGCAGGGCCTGAGGCTGCAACCTTGCCAAGGTAAACACAAGGCGGGCATCCAGGGGAGCACCCCCCATCACCACCACCCTCACCTCCTCCCACCTCCACCCACTCCCCTCCAATCCTCCAGAGTCCCTCAGCAGAGGAACAGAGTTGACATTGATACTGTGTGCACTCACAGAAACACAGACGAACACTCATAGATCACCAAGGGGATGTGTGGGAGCGCACGTCCGATGCCCCTGGTAAAGATGTGTGTCTACACATGTCGGCATTGACACGTACTGTACGGCCTGTGTTAGAGAACACACACAGACTCTTGTACAGTGAAATGGAAAAATTCATATTCACAGGTGCTTATGGGTGCATTAGTACATGCCTACGCACTCAGCAGTCTATCAGAGAGACGCCTCTGCAGCTTGTGCACATTAAAGTGTCAAACATTCAAACAGGCCGACATCTCAAATGTCAGTTTTGTAACTTCAACATTATCTTAAGTACAAAAAGTGTCAAGACATTTGCTTTAACTGAACCTTTAAAAGAAATCGTTTTTGACATCTGAAAATTACAATTCACGACAGGCACTCACACAGCCTGATGTTACCATAGTAACAGGATGTCACTCCCGCAAAATATTATTTTCCTGTTTTTCCATTAAGGCTCATCTGGCACCAGTTTGGAAATTGGTTATATGAGAGTGTGACAGCACTGGATGTATGATTACATTTAAACCATCAGAGAGGCTGCAACACTGCTCATTTCGTTTTACAAGTAATGCCATTAGTGGTTCCAAACTTGGATGTTGAACCCTTACAAGGGTTTGTGTTCTTTGCGGTCTTAGATGATAGAACAGCAGAAAAGTATGTTTCGTTTTAAGAGTCACAAGCCAGAAAGTCTTAGACCACAAGTCACTACACTGTAAATTTTAAAAGTTGACAACTACTACCAAGTATAGTAGACTATTACATTCAAGTTGTATGAGCTAAAACGTTTTAAAAATATAAAATGATGACTTGGTCATTTTGAGGCAACCGGTTTCCCTCGATTTTCTTTTATGATTAGTCACTTTGTCAGATTTGACAGTGTAGAGAACAATGACTACTGACATATTAAGGTGTAATGAATTCAGACACTGATTGAATAAAACAATTCATTAATGTGATACAAGTTCATACATGCCACTTTCCGTCCAGGGAAGACATTCAGAATGCAAACCAACCAATAAATATAATTCATTTCCATATTCAGGATAGAAATGTTGGACTTCTTGGACTTCTTATGTTATCAAACATTTAATATTGTTATGGTATTAACAGCATAAAGTTAGAAAGTGCAGGGAAAGTAATCTACCAAATCAAACATAAACAGAAGTTAGTTGTTGAGAGATGCTGACTCCAATAACACCTCACCAGTCAACTCAGCAGAACTTAAAAACCACAGCAGATGTCCAACAAATAAGTCACAACTCCCACAGCAAAATGAGTAAACTAAAGGATCTAATCACATTTTAGTCTGATCTGATTTGTCTTCATAATGATTTACTTCCCAGATATTGCAAAAAGAAGCTTCAAGCAGTAACCTTTGCTTAGACATCTGAGTTCAGTACCTCAATCAAATACCTGTCCCTCAATCAGAGGATGAAGAAGAGTCAAAGTATCCCTTAAACCCCTTCAATATTCCTCAATAGGGACTCCAGAGGTGAGCTGCAAACGTACCGTTGATGCTCCAAAGCTCCCAGTGCCAGCAACTCCAAGGGCCTCGTGCTCCTTCCTGAGTAGGAGAGCAGAAAGAAGCTTTATTCAAACTCTACCACACATTTAGATGTTGGAAAGAGAGAGAGAGAGAGAGGGAGAGAGGGAGGGAGATCTGGTCATCTCCTGCCAGTTGGTGAGGTCATACAAACAGCCTTGAATATTGAAGCTGAAGCACAGAATCAGACAAAATCTTTCAAAATAGCTGAAGAAACACTTGTTGCTCCCAAACCAGAGACAAATTATCTCAGTCTTATTGCAGCTATTAACTGTAATGAAGGGTAATGCTGATGTAATACAACATTTAATCTACTAATGCAATTTCAATATAGGTATAGGAAGTTTATATTCACAGATATTGTTTATGAATTATTTTCAGTGTCAATGAAACCATTAACACTTATGGTGTCTGGTTGCTCTTTGCTTAAATCTTTTGCACTGATCTGCTACCAGAAAGTCATTCTTGTGTAAAAGTAAAGATGCTGTCTTTAGTAAAAGTGAAAATAAAACATATGAGTAGTATTTGAGTAAAAGTTTTAAAGTATCTGATATTAAAAGTACTGGTAAAATATATTAAAAATATATTTACATGTATGTACGTTTATACTATATTCTGTGGGTCAACTGAATTTCAGATCTGATATTCAAAGTTATTTTTTTTTAATGCAGAAAAAATGAATTAAATTGGAAATATTCTAATTTATGCTCTGATGCAGCACGTAATCTGCAAAGTTACCAGCACCTAAAGTCATCAAATAAATCTAGTGGAGTTGGGGGGGAAATATTTACCTCCAAAATGTCATTGAGTGGAAGTATAAAATAGCAGAAAATGAAAATACTCAAGTATAGTACAAGTAGCTTAAAATTGTACTTGAATACTGTAATTACATTTCACCACTGAGTAGAGTACAGGTGTCATCAAAACCAACACATCTAAACTACATGATTAAACGCTGCTGATCCATCGATACAAACACGACCACCACTGACTAATAGAGCTTGCTGTCTTTTGCTCTTAAGTAAAGTGGACTTGCAGAAACACTCATTATTCTTTCCTCAGTTACAGCAGACAGGACAAGTTTGCAACAAGGCAGTTCGCGAAATTGCCATGAAATATAATAATTTTTTCGCGTGTGCATTGAGGAAAATTGGTTCAAAACATCATTTATTTTATTCACATCAGTTTAAATAAGGTCTGTTTCACTAGTGATACTTGTTGTTATGGTTCCTGTTGATTTTAGATAAATGGAGAATGAACTTTGAGAATAACCACAGGTATATTAATATCAAAGGAGTGTTCTTATAGTGCATACATAAGTTAAACGATTTTTCTTCTGTGGTACATCTGTGGTACAAATGTTTGCCTCGCCCATTGTCACCAAAACAAAGTAGAGTTTGTTCATTTTGTTCATGGGTTTATTTGATTGACCCTGGTTATTTTCTCTGCTATGTCAGCCATGATGAAAACAGTCTCAAAGTTGTTGCATTGCCTGTTGTGATAGCTACACATCATGAATATGTTTTTATAGACAAAAAGCATTTTCCCTGTTCATTGTCCTATTCCATCATGTGGAAAAATGGGCTTTAAAATTACTTTGTCAAAGAACTTAAGTGTTGTATATACACTGATCAGCATCAATAACATTACAAGAAAAAACAGCCGAAGTGAATATAATTGATTATCTCGTTTTGCCAGTAAAACCTTTGGTCCTGACATTCAGCAGCACACCCAAATGGTAGCAGAATCTGCTCAGGATGTGATGATTTAGGTTTGGGCTTGGTCATTTACATTTTTATTTTGTAGATTACATCCTCGTGTATCATAATTTCCCCTTTCCTATCTTTGTGTGCTTTCTCGCCATTTATCCTGCTCACCTGTGTCCCATTAGACAGTCATTCCTGTGTATTTAAGCCTGTGTTATCCCCTCACTCCTCATTGGTTCGTCTGTGTTCCTTTGTCCTGTCTTTCTGTTGTGTTTTACCTGCATTTGCTGCCTGCGTTTGTTCCCAGCTTGGACTTTGGATTTCAAACGTTGGACTTCAAATTTCAGCTTTATTTCAGTAAAGTTTGCTTTTAGATTTTCAACCTGCCTGTCTGCATGACTTGCATTTTGGTCCCTTGTGACAAATTTTGACACAGGAATGACCCAAGGAACGTAACAAAGAGCTCAAGATATCACCCTGGCCTCCAAATTCCCCAGATCCCACTCAGAGCATCTGTGTGATATGCCGAAATCTGATACATTGAGGCCTGATCGTGGATCAGACTTGGTCTTGGCCCATTGAGGTGAGACTAATGCTTTACCAGATTGGTATCTGGGAAACTGGGAGGCTGTGTCAACACCTTGAGCTCTTTGTCCCATTCCTCAAGCCATTCCTAAGCAGTTTTTGTGGTGTGGCAGGACGCATCATTCTGCCGTAATGGCGTGCCACTACCATGAGGGTGTGTATTTGGTCTGCAGTGGTTTTTGGGTTAGTGGTGTGTCTCAACTGGCATCCACATGAGTACCAGGACCCAAGGTTTCCCAGCAGCACAGTGCAATGAAACAACTATTGTGGCTGATCAATGTGTAGGCGATTCAGAATGCTGTAAAAAAAAAAAAAAAAAAAAAAAAACAACTGCAAGTTTGTGAAATATGTGGTTAATGTTTATGCTCAAAAGTATACAGTTATATGAGTAAGAGAAAAAAAAATCTTGAGGTCTGTTAGTGCGAGTACGTCTGTAAGCACGTGTTGGCGTGACATATACACTATACTACCACATGTGTCTGCTGCTGTGTCTGTGTGCATTCAGTTTAAAGTTAAACATGCTAATGTTGGCCTGAGGTTGAGGAAAGGCGTGTCTCCCATTCGTCTCCCACCAAACTCTATTCAGAGGTGTAAATACTGGCTGTGTGCTCGCTGCACTCACTGACGCATGCTCACCGTCTACATCTTCAAAGGAGAACGTATTAACGGCCGATTGGCTCTAATTTTGTGCTTATTTGCAGACCTGCTGTTTATTCAGCAGCTGCGCACAGATAAAATAGTAACATCGGGTTTGCTCACCATCATTCATGTCAATCAGCTGTTGGATGGTAACATATCTGAAAGAGCATCTCAGAAAAACATCTATTTTACAAGTTTATGTTAAGCTTTTAGTTTGCCTGGTGACACATGATCTTTTTATGTCGACATTCTGTTGCACATTCACAGTTATTTGGCTTTAACAGCCACAGATTTCTGATGCTGGCAGCTGAGCAGCTCCATTGGAAAGCGGTTGAGGTACTTCAGCAGGAGTTGCTGAGGAGAGCTTCCCACTTTCCAAGCCGGCAGTTTTGGGGATTCCATATGCCGCTCTTCGAGTCACAAGGAAGCCTCCAAAATATGTTTAACGCCTGTAATCTTCAGAGACATTAAAAAAGCTTGTGAGCAGTTAGTGACTAACTCTCTGACGTTCAGAGTTTTGCTACATGGAAAATGGAAACAACCACGAAGTAACTGACTTATGCTATGGCTGTGATCTCACACAGACTTGTCTTGATTTTTGAAAACAAGTTTGTCTCACTGTCAGCCAAACCTCAATGTTGGTCCTTAGCCCATGAAAGAAACATTTAAGTTGGACAAAGGAACATTGTTGAGTCCACAAGACCATGCAAGACATTTTTTCCGCTGTATACACTGTAGAAGAACTACTGTGTCACATTTCTCTGAAATAGGCAGAGTTTTTCACACTTTCTGATTCATCTGTCACGATCACGGAAGTTGTGACTATACTATGACTAAGAATTTGGCCCAACCCTAAACAATATTTGGACTGCGAAACAGTAACCCTTGGGAATACTTTCAACACCAGAACCAACACTTGGTCTGCACTTAAACGAGATTTCTTGTGGATATTCAGGATCTGCAGAAGATGAACCCTTGTTCCTTTTTTCTGACTAAATCATTGCTCTCTCTGAAAAGATCCAACTGTGTCACAGAAATACAAAAAATGAAAGGGAACACTGTGATGAGATTTACTAAGCACGTCCATGGTCCTCGGAGGTTGAGCCCTTTCAATAGTAATGATGCAATTTCAGCCTGTCCTCATTAGAAAAACAATCATATAGGTCAACTGTGAAAGCATGTTTTTAGAGGTTTCTACAACCCCTATTCTTGTTAGGTGGCAACCATTTGTGGTGGTACTAATTATTACAGCTGCAAAGGAGGAAGTCGGGAGAAGAAGTGTAAAGAGCAAAAGGCTGTGTAAAGAGGAGGTTGGGGATGGATTGTCAGGTACCAACATAGAGTTATTTTACTAACGTAGGTAAATGACATCACATAATTTCAACAACTTACATATGTAATGTTGGTACGTTTGTAACTGAAGTTGCTGAAGTAACGTGGCAATTTTAGCCCAAACCAAGATGTTTTTTCGAAACATACCCAAGCAGTTTAAGTGCCTAAAACATAACAATTGTAGTAATTGTAGTTTATAAACTGAACCAAACCTCAATGACGGTCTGGTACACTGCAAGGGTTGAAGAAGTACTGGCTGTGAACCAGAAACGAACCCAATTGTTTGCCAACCACCTATTAACCTGAAAGAATAAGAAGACGAAGAAGAAGACGAAGTAGAAGAAGACAAAGTAGAAGAAGAAGAAGAAGAAGAAGAAGGTGAAGAAACAAAACCAGTTGCCTTGGCCATGTATGAGAGAAAAATGGAGAGGTCAGGATTTTGGTTTTGTGCATATAGGAATATCTGGGAAGACAATGACAGTCTTCCACTGTTCTCCGAGTGGAAACAGCCTATCAGTCATGTTGATTAAATGTTCATACATACAGGATATAATGGAAACATATCATTATCATTGACATATCATTATCATTATCATTTGTGGTCACAAACAAAATGAGAACCAGAGGCTGAAAGTAGTTCTGTCCTGTGAAGCTTGAAGAACTGAAGCACTGTTGTGCTCTGAGGCAGCAGGAAAGACCCCTCCAGTGTGTTAATGGTGTCATCGACTTGAAATTGCAACAAGGCTGTTAAAAGTGTTGAGTGTTTAGGCTTTATGTGCTGGTCTAACTGTATATTAAAGCACACAATGAGTCTCTAGAAACAGACAGGTAGTTAGTCTGTTTTCACAGTCTGGGTCGTAAAGAAATCGTGTGCGTGGTTATGGTGTTGAGCTGACTCACAAAATCAATAATATTAAATAGGGAATGACTGTGAAATCCTGCTCACCAGTTTCTATAATATAGCCTGGTAGTTAGAGACCATGAATGCCTCTTTTGTTTCGACAAAAATGAAGAATTGGGTCAATTTGTTGTACTATTTGCTTTATTTGACTTAAGAGTCGTGTTTTAACATGATTGCTCCATATTTATTCCTTCTGTATTTGAGTGTGTGTGTCTGTCTGTGTCTTTGTCGACACACCCAAACCATCGCTTGTGGTGAGATTTCAGCTCATTTACAGTCTGTGTGAGTGCGGACTTGACTCACAACTAGAAGCAGAGTCCACCTGAAAGACCTCTCAGAGTGGACGAGGGAGGTCGACACAGAGACGCTTGTGTTTTCTCTCTTCTCTACGCCTGAACTGATCCAAATATGAGCAGCCGCACGTTGGAAACTGGAATATTGCTGACACAGAGACTCGGACAGATCAACCAGAACCAAACTGAGGCTTTTTCTTCAGGGTGACAAATTTCAAGCTCAGGAAAAGTGCTGAGGCGTCTGTTTTGGTTGATATGTTGTTGCACTTTCTGCTCACACAGGAAAACACACACATCTCCTGTTCCCTGCCACTACTCACACATACACAAGACATCACACACACTTGCATGTAAAGTATTCATAGATAAAGATGTGGGAACGTCAACATCTGTGTTTTGAGTTTGCACACACATTGAACTTGACTTCTCTTAGTTCACATTAGTCATGTGGCTAAAAAACTATCGCAAATTAAAGATTTTTTGCGATTCTATCAACATGGTTCATAGTTCAGAATTAAATAAATGAACAGTTTCTGGACAGATTGAGATGATGGCAGCACAAGGTTTAAGTGATTAGTTCCTCCACTGCACAGACAGAGGGTGCTGGCTTTGAACCCACTGACTGGCTGGGGCCTTTCTATGTGGACTATTGCATGTCCAACAGTCCAAAGACATGCAGGTTAGATTAAATGGTAACTCTAAATCACCCAAAGGTGTCAATGGTTGTTGACCCTCTGATAAAGTGGCGTCTTTATCCTGTGTCTGCCGTTTTCATCTCCCAGTTGTCTCTCTCTGGTTTTTATCCCTAGAGTAATTCTTGGTTTGTACCCTTATCTTTGATTCATACTTTGCTTTTCATTTGCACTTTGGTGGAACTTTTGTTTTCGTTTCTTGGATCCTCTAGATTTGTTTTCTGCCTTGGCCTGCCTTGTGCGGTTGCTTTATTTTTTTGGATTTGGATTTCAGCGACTGTGGTTATCAGCTTTATTTCATTAAAGCTCACTTTTTGTTCCTCGCCTGTCGGCTTGTGTGTCATAGGTTTGGGTCCCATTCTGTGTCAATTATGACAGATGTAGATAGATTGTGACCCCCGCCCCCAAAGAATGAGCGATTATAGATAATGTAAAAAATGTCATGGAAGATGTCATTTTGTGCAGACATTTGTGGTTCCCAGAAGATGAATCCTTCAGATTTAACTGTACAGATTTAGAAACTATGGGTATGAATAAGTATAGATGTGCCACTGTAATCTATAGACAGTATAAACTCACATATACTGTACATACACATATGTATATTGTACACAACCACCTAATTTGCAATTGCAAATAATCCATATTGGAATATATTACTTTATAAATGTCAGTGGTCTGTACATCAGAGTTCCTGACATAAAACATCTCCACAGTTTGCAGAGTTAAACCTGCTCTACCTGATTTTGCGAGCTCTGCAGACTGTAAATCACAACACATGAAAGGTTAGATGGATAAGTCGACACATGAATACTGAGAAGTGAGAAATATCAGACAAAAAGAGATACAGGCAGACAGATTTAATAATAAGACCAAAAGAAACATATGGATTAGGTTTTTTATGTCTCTTCAGTCTTTTCAAACCAGTATGACATCCTACTAAAGTGTCTTGATGGACCAATCATTCTGAAAAAGAGCAAATGTATTTGGCCACAGTTTATATCATTTAACATGTCAGCAACATCCTGTGGTCCAGAAACTGCTCAGAGAAATGTCAACATACTGTAGATGCCAGAATATTACTTTTACACTTTCCTTGAATTCCTTCCTGTGTTTTAAAATGTGCCTGAAATAGACGCTCTCAGTTTAGCATTTTGTGGCTGCCAGTATACTGTGACTGTGAGTCTATTTAAAATGTTAACTGTACTGTTCTCACAATGTTCCATACTAGAATACATTGTATATACATTTACATTTGTCTCTAAAAATACAAAGAAAATGAAGCTTCACATTCAGAACATGGGGATTAATTCATGTCTGTGCTGAAATATGAAATAGACAACACAGTCACGGCACACAACCCAGTGCTGAATGATTCTTCAATTTGGTCTTCCGGACACTTTGTGTCTCTTTGTGACTGTTTTGCTTCCCTTTGCTGTAATTTTTTGCCTCTTTTTGATAGTCTTGGGTCCTTTTGTAGTCATTTTTGAATCTTTCTTAAGTTTTGTAATTGTTTATGGTCATTTTGTGTCTCCTTGAGATAGTTTTGTGTCACCTAATATCATTTAGTGTCTGGTTTTGGTACTTTGTGTGTCTTTGTCATAGTTTTGTGGTCATTTTAGACACTCTGTGAGCTCAGTGAATTCAGTAATCTGAAATCTTTGAAATCTGAATGTAATCTGAAAATTCGGTAATCCATCCATGAGTGAATCCTGCCTGTTATTTCCTTGACCAGTAGGGGGCACTAGCCCTGTCAAGAGAAGAGGTCCCCTGTACTGTATTAGTTTGAAATGAAATGAGATGATAACAATGTATGATCATATTTTGCTGTAGGAATCCTTGCAGTTGCAAAAATAAACACCAGCTGTTTATATGAAGGCCTGTGTGTGTGTGTGTGTGTGTGTGTGTGTGTGTGTGTGTGTGTGTGTGTGTATGTCTCTGTGTGTGTCTGTGTGTGTGTGTGTGTGTGTGTGTGTGTGTGCATGTGTGCTTACGTGTGTGTTCCCTCTCATAAGGCTGTCTTTCAACGACTCCTGGCTGGGCATCCATGAAGGAAAGGGCCAATGTGTGTGTGTGTATGTGTGTGTGTGTGTGTGTGTGTGTGTGTGTGTGTGTGTGTGTGTGTGTGTATGTGTGTGCGTGTGTGTGTGTGTGTGTGTGTGTGTGTGTGTGCTTGTGTGTGTGTGTGTGTGTCTGTGTTGACACAGCCTCTTGCCGTCTATCAAGTGGGAGGACCGCATTTTTTCTTTACAGCCTCTCCATAGAGGTGAATAGATGCTTTATAGCTTTTGAGGCCGGCTCACTATATATAAATGTGTATATGTGTGGATGTATGAGCCACACTGCTCCAGTGAGCATGTGTGGACAAAAATGGATGAGAAGATGTATAGGAGATCTCCTTCTCATCAGTCTGTGGTTGTCTTTGATAAACTGTTGATGTATTATCTAGTCAAAGGAAATTACTTAAGTTGCTGTTGGAGGTGTTAGGATGCCACAGTCACACTCTCAACTACCAGCATCACAGATACCTGTACAGGAATTTCTCTCTGTGACACTAATGCAAATACGTACTGATGACTTACACAGTTGGACAGGAAATTATAACATCCTCTGTTTATTGTGCCTGACCTACGTGGCTTTTATCAAACACTCAGCCTGCAAGTAAAAATGATGTGTCCACCATTGTTTGAGTCTTATTAGTAATATTAGTTTTACTTTGCAGTAGGATAAATGCACAATATGGGACTAATAGAGGTAGAGTATACTAGGTATTTTATAGTCATGCATCCATCATTTTTTCAGACCAGATGTCAGAAAAGTGAAATGAGATCAGTGAGAAAATCTCTTGTTTTATCTCCTTTCTGAAACTGATCTTTTGTAAACTTGGGTAAGGAGCTTAAGAAGAGGCCACCATCATGCCACAGGATAATACCTCAACTATCCGTGGCTGATATGAGATCTTCCCATTTAAGTCTCTGCAAGAAAGCAAAGTGTATTCATGTTGAAAAATTAACGTAAGTAGAAGTAGCACTGCCAAAATTTTAAAATACTATATGGGAAGTATATAAGAAATCATTAGTCAGAAGAAAATCCCCTGTTCCTGTTATATTATCATAAATTATATAAGTACAGATGTACCAATATATTGTAAGACGCATTTTAATTGCTTTAATCTATTTAATAAATGACTCTCCAAACCCAAGTTTCTGCAGAGTATCACCGAAGAATATCCGATTAGTTCTGTAAAATACTCTTTCTGAGTCTGGTGACAATGTTGCAGAATTTGTTTTATAACTTCAGTCAAATAGATTGCGAAGACTGATGGTGAAGGAAACCACTCCATTGATAAAACTCAGGATGTTAATGAATGGAATAATTGTTTCAATCCTGACAACTAGAGCCTTGATCATGATCTCATGATCTGTCCTGATTGATAACAAGATACGGTAACTAGATACCCATCTAGTTCGCTCTCATGCTGAGTTCAGTCTTTATATGGGGTCATGGAAAAATATTTGGCTACTGTTCCATGAGACGAGTTGAGTTGAAGCTGCTTTCAGAATCTTAATTTGAAACGTAAACAGTAGTTATCTTTTATTTCTGTGATTTTGCCCATTTTATATCATTTTTGTCCCTTTTATTTGTGACTACTCATATTGACCTTTTGTGTTTATACATTTTCTGTTCTGCCTTCTTGTTTGAACTCAAGGCTACTTTGTGATTGACTTGACTGTTGAGTGTTATTCTGTACTATCGTTTTTTGCTTGTGCTTGGAGCAATGGAGTGTACATATTCTGAGCTCTAATTAAGTGGAATTACTCTAAAATGATATAAAATGAATTAATCAATCGAAAACAACCTCAAAATTGTACTTAAACACAGAACTTGAGCAAATGTATGTCTTTAATCCACCAGAGGTATTTACAGTTCAACACTTATGGCTAAAAGTTAAAAGCATGTTGTTTGATGTGCATCATTATTTAACGTGTTTTTCCAGTTGCTTCTTGGCTTCATGGCGTGCTGGACTGCTCTTCATCTCTGTCATTACTGCAGCTATTTTAAGCTTTAACCATTAATGGAATGTAATCCTCAGCCGCCACGGCCCAAAGTGAGAAAGTTAAGTGCAGTTTCTTACTAAGATCAATCACAGTTAGAGTAGAGTGAGAGGTGGTAGAGTTAATGATCCATAATAACAGTGACCATTTTCTCCTTTTCCAGGAAGTCTGTTTGTGAAAGTGAGCGAGAGAGATGGAGGAAGAGAGAGTAACAGAGAGAGAGATTTTGTGAACCCGTTCACCTCGTTATCCATCATTAGTGACTGTGCACACTCTTCATCCATGGAAACTACAAGAAGGGAAGTTTCCTGTTTTTCTTTAACCATATATTTGGTTACGGGGCTAATTCGTTCACAGTGCACATTTTAACTAGCTCTCCCCTATAGGTGTCCATGCTAATTTGACTGCTGACAGTCATGTAAATCTAATGTTACAGAGCTGCACACTTTAAACAGACCTCTTCACCTCTGTTTCCTCCTGTCTCCTTTAACCTCAATGCGCTGACAAACACAAGGACGTGTTTGTCAGCGCGCTTTCAAAATCCAAGATGGCCATCAATGATAGTGCACCCATTGAATCAGTGAAGACAGGGTGCTTCAGAGAGCATTACATTTTTTTTTTTTAATGATTACATAATTTTTGGATGCTGGATAGGTGGTGAGAGAGAGAAGATGAGGAGGAGGGGTTTTTAGTTTTAGTGGTTTTTAGTGAACACTGCCTCCTTATGCCGAAGCACAGACAGACCTTCATGTAGTGCTGTATGATGGGGCAGAAAGCAGCACCACATTTTCTTGACAGGTTGCCAGACCGGGTTGTCCGGCAGCGACCAGCACCGGTCTGATGCTGGGAATGGCTCAATGGGAAGCAAAGGCAACTGTGGGATTACAGGGATCTATGTAAGGCTTGTTTCATACCTCAGCTGACTGTGTGTGGTTCCTGTGTGAGGCAGCAAAGTGTGATGGATTACTTATGAAATAATAAGTCTGTATGTGTTATTTATCTCTTAGATGACAGAAACCTGATCCACCTTTGATGATATTTGTGTATTTTCAGGTTTCTGTACGGAAAAATTTCATATGATGAAATAAAAATATATGAAAGTATGTCCACATATATTTGAGAGTATGCCAGTATATTATAGTATAGTATAGTTCATTATCAAATATTTATTTGAGTCAACTCTTCATATCAGTGTTATATGTAATCAAAAAGTGTAAATGTTGATATTACTTACACAAATAATATATGGAAAATGTATTTCTGTACTTCCAAAAATGTTTATGTCAACAATAGATCACAGGACTACTTGCAGTGTGATAAGTGTCGGCCATTTTGATAAACTCAGATAAATATCTTCCAACGCTCTCTCAGATCTACAGAGTATTTCAGCATCTCTCAGGTCATTACTTTGATTTTTCTACTGCTCTACTGTTACATCTCACCGTTCTCATCCTTGGAGAGTAATATTTGAAAAAAGTATGTAACCTCCCTGGCACTAAATAGTGGGCTGGCAGCTAAAGAGCAACATATTTCCTGTAGGAGATGGTGGAGACCATAGACAGGGCTAAAAAGAGAGTGAAACATATATGCATAATTCAGGGGTGCCTGAATCATGTCTATACTGTACTTCCCATAAGTAACTGTTATTGTGTGAATTCTGATTCTCACAACATACTGACACATTTCAAGGATATAAGTGCAGAAACAAAAAGAAGTTACAGCTCACCATACAGCATTAGTTGATGCTCTCTTGAAAGCCTCTTCCTCTCACAGGTCCTGCAGTTATTGGACTAGTGCTGCTTTATTGACATGAGGTATATTGAAGTGTGGGAGGACAGCGGTCTATGGTCTTTATATTACACCCAAGGGAAGGATTGTAAAATGTGACTGAAGCAGCACAATCAGGAGACATATCGAACAAATCCCCAGACACTGAAGAATGTAACTGGTCTACACAGAGTGTATTTGCATTCAAACTAATAATTGTAGTTTGATTTATATTTTGTATCTGAATCTGAAAAGTAGTGTCTCATAACAGATATTGTGGAGTCAAAAGTACAATACTGGTTAAGTAGAAGTATAACGTAACATAAACACAAATACTCAAGTAAAGTATGTATATATATTAATGCATATTGCATACATTTTGGTGAACTATGGTAATTATTATCAGGACTGATGCTGGTTGAAAATGCAACCCAGTGAAAGTTGAAAATGATATTAGTATAAAGTATTTTTATGGCAGTTATTGACATAGATTTTTTTTGTACTAAGTGTGATCAGATTTTTTTTTATCGCTTGCATGGATATAAGTACAGCACTCGAGTAAATGTACTTAGTTACACTCTTTATTTGAGTAATTATGATTATATCAAGGATTTGTGGCACAATAACCTTCCTCTGGTCACACGGGCGCATTGCTGCAATGCACACCTTGGCCGCTAGATGGCGTTGATGACGCAGCTTTAAAAAAACCTAAACTTTCTGAAAGAAAAAAAAAAAGAAAAGGGTGAAGAAAAAGAAAATGACGGAAGCCGCAGTGGAGCAACAGGCGGCGGCAGCAGTAGCAGCAGCTACCCAGCTAATCACCAGCAATGACCGGACGTGAACTTTACCGCTCACAACTTTACAGAGAGTAAAAAGAAACTCAAGTGAGGCGGCAGCAGCTTCCTCACAGTCGAGCTCAGTCGGGGAAACAAGGAAGTGAACAGCTGACTGACTTCCAGAAAGGTTTCCGCCGGTAAGTCCCGGTCGTTTTCACGCTGTCTGCTCCTCTCACGGCGTGGCTCTGAGTCCGGTGATGGTTGGGTTTCGCTGTTGTGTCGGTGGAAATGGACAAAAGCAGGCAAGCTTTTAACGTTTTGTAACTTCAGTGTGTCTGTCAGGAATGCCGTGTGGTGAGCAGGACGACGCACTGATTTATTTATCCGTGTTTTATGCGGGTTATTCCTCCCACAGGAGCTGATTCTTACTACTTCACCTACATATGACTCATTCATTGTGTTTACAGTGATCTGAGACGAAGGTCGTGGCTCAAAACTGGCTGCTGGACACCTGTAAGGTGGTCCAAATGTAGTGTGTTGACAACCAAGAGAGCAGGGGATATTTATTAACATAATATAAAACCTTAACTATCAGAGCTGGTGTGGAGTGTAGCAATACAACAAAGTGAGTGGAACTGGGAGTGTTTACATATTGTGTGTGTGTGTGTATGTGTGTGTGGCACTGCTGAGTGTGGGAAAGAGTGTGTTCCTGCTTTTTGAACTATCATGCTCTCAAGTCATTGATATTGTGATTTATAGCTGTAGCTATAGCTGATTATGTCTATGAACTGTGAGTAAATAATGAATAATGGCCAGACTGCAGTCACACATCTTTATGCCAAGTAAGGTGACATCTTCAGATTGCTTGCTTTGTCTGATTTCAAAGTTGTAAAAGCCCAAATATTCTCATATAAGACAACTAAAAGTAGTAAGAGACCCTAACAGAGAGCTGTTGCTGCGATTAATAGTTAATCACTTAATCAACTTCCATCTGTAAAGTTAATGTGTAAATTAAATTAATTTAAGCAAACCAGGGGAGATCTGACAAATGGCACAGTAGACTACGAAAGACTTCAAAGATAAAGTAATTATATTTTGTATTTTAAAACAGAAGAAATACTATAGTTTTAATAGGGGAACACAAATTATTAAAACAGTATATCCACCCTGTGAATGAGAAAATAACATAGAAACCAAAACCATAAAACACCAGTGTAGTCTAACTCACAGGAAATGGAACAAATCATCAACAAGTGATGACTGGTCAGTAGACCTGCAACACATGGTTATTGCTAAACTCAATTATTTCTGTCATCTGTCATCATTTTCCTGAGCAAAAGACGAGCAAATTAGTTGTTTGCTCTTTGAAATATCAGAAAATTGTGAAAAACGTCGGTCTGTGTTTCCCAAAGCCCAAGATGACGTCCTCAAATGTCTTGTTTTGTCCAGAACCCAAAGATATTCACTTCACTGCCATAGATTAGGAAATTAACCAGTAAATGTTCTTATTTTAGTTTGACTTAGTCGAAAAAAATCACTCCAATTGATCAGTTGATAATCAAAATAGTTGGTGATTGATTGAATAGTTGAATTAATTGGTCATTGCAGCTCTCCACTGGTCACATTTCTTTTTATTTTCGGACTCCAGTAATCAAAAAAGCGAACAAACCTCAACAAATGTTGCACTGTCATGATTTCTATAGTTTTTTGAGTGAAAAGGGTCTGCTGTGATATAAAAATTCATTGTGTCATTCTCACTAATCGTGAATAATGACACAACCACAATATCTGATCTTTTGAACAATATCATGCAGCCATACTGTTGAATCAATCTAATATAATGAAGTACGATAAACACATACAAAGTTATAAGGCCCTGCTGATATTTTGGAGAATATATTTATTGCTATGATCTCTACTTTTCTTCTCGATTCGTTTTTTAGCATGTTATGATGTTAAAATTGTCCTCTGAAAATATCTCCTATTTTAATATAAACTCCATCTGCTATATCTAATACACATTGTTATCCATCTTGTTCATCCTCTGTTTTGTTGCTGCTGAGTCTCTGTGTTATCTGCTGCTGCAGCAGCCCAGATTCTCCTCAGGGAGCCATTAAAGTTTCATTTTATTGTCACTCTTAAAGCTACATAAAAGTTATTCATCAGTAGCTGAGAAGCTAGAGAATAAAGTCATGTATCTTTCAATGTTTCATAAATCATCTTGTGCACCCGACAGAGGTTTAATCTCTTATAGAGATCAATGTTTGCGTTGATGTGTTAGAAATAATGGGTCTGTTCTCAGGGCATGCTGTACACCAGCAAGCCTATTATGGCCTCTGTTTCCAGTAATGATAGACGTTTGTATTTGCAAACAAAGACAATTTCTCAAGAGCTCACTGCATAATGAATTTACATGCTTGTAGAGGTGGTTGTAACTCCTGTTCTGCTGGTAGTTGTATCCTGATAACATTACCAGCGTGTTATCTGACCCTTGGGGGAGATACTGTTTCAGGGCTGACGTTAGTGTCCAACCTTGATAACATTGTGCACTTGAGCAGTATATTGACATTCCGTGTATAGGCAATTTGTCCTTTTCATTTCAAATTGATGCAAAAGTTTCGTTTGCACTTCAAAGTTGTTTGTGAGGGTCCATAGAACAATTTTGGTCTGAGGGCCAGACAGGCCGGTCAAAAAATTGCCCTCTAGGGGGCGTTGATGGCTCCCAACCCACTACCAGCCTTAATAAAACATGGCAGCTGTTATAACTCTTGGTCAGATTATCTGATCTGAACATGAGGAGTATGTATTGATTCAGGATCAGGAGTCACAACTGATATATTTATCATATGACCATAACCCTTATTTAGTCCAGTATCACTTCAAAAATAGACAGAAAATCAGGCCTGGTGATGTAAAACAGGTGTTTCTTTTTAATAATCTTTACAGTTACACACAGAGTCCTGGAAATTACTCTGTTTCAGCTATTTCACACACTTACACTTGCACAGACGTGTACACTTAAACTTTTCTTTCATGCACTTGCACCGAGAGCTGGTAGACCTACTTGAACAAATTTTGCCACCACTTTTTTCATCCTCGGTGATGTTTGGAATGGAGTGTCGACGATTGTTGCAATTCCTCCATGAGGAATGGCACTTTGTGCATCAACCTGCAGCAGGATTGCTTGCCCTTCATCTTAAAAGAAGATGTGGTATCTGATCCAGTGAATGCATGGAAGAAAGCCTTGGTTTTGTAGTCATGCCCAGGTTTGTGATGATTGTGTTCAGAGATATCATTCTGGTTGTCTTTCCAGCTTTAAAGGAGATCCAGATTTCTGCAGCCGCATTCACACCCTTGATGTGATGGAAATTACTCAGAAGGATTACAATCACATCCGTGTCTCCAGTATGCACCAATCTGACAAGCTCGGATTATATTTGTGTAAGAGTTCGACCAACCTCTTACTTCTTGTTTGCGAATGCAGTTCAAGGGCCAAGAACACTGCAAGTGGATGCTCACAATTCAAGTTTGAGGAAAGAGAAGTCATATTTAGCATGGCCATCTGACTCACAGAGTATCTCCCGAGAATTCTCTTGTTCAGGTGATGATTTAGGTCCTGCAAGGAGATGATGGAAGAAATACTTCATACGTCCTGGAACAGATGATTCTTCGTAGTCTTTGGAAAATGAACCATCAAAACTAGCTTTTCTGAGAATGGATGCTGCCATGTGCTTCCTCTTCTGGTATTTGAGATGCAACTGATATGATCTTTCTAGCAGTCTTTGAAGAAAAGATGAAAACTCGGTCACAGGTACGTTTCTCTTCTCTCAAATCCGTGTTTGAGAACTGTTTTCTTTAGGCGTGTCCGGTTCACAGTCTTCTGGATTCCATGTTGTTCCAATCTCTCTGTCATCATATCGGTCAGATTTTGTAATGCAAAGATGTTGCGACCTCCAGCAATTTCTTCCTGTATGAATTGGAGCAACTCATTTTCTGCTATGACTTCAAAGTCTTAACTCGCTGTATCTCGTTTACAAATCACATTGTAACGGGGGATGAACCCTGTGTAGTAATTGCGATGATACCTGACCTCAATAGCGACTTCTGAAAGAAGTGCAACAATACGATCTTTCCCCAGTGCAACTGCCTTGTAATGTATCTGATGGGATAGTTCTACCTTCTGGAAAGAATCGCCTGCTGCAGTTGTTTCATCACCACAGAAGATGCATATATTACAATTAACAGGTGCACCAGTCCGGCAGGATCTTCTTGTGGTAGGAAGCAACCCTTCAGAATAACGTTCTTTTGCAAGGTCAAGTGTTGTTGGCTGGTAAAGCTTACAACAGGTTTTATGGTTTTGTTCATCTGGAAGTTCTACATCTGGGTGGGGAGCCGCACCAATTGCTCTGAACTGACGTGCAAGGCTGATAATTTCGGTGTATGCTCCCTCTCTATGACTGACAACTGTATTAGCAAGAGGGCAAACAAGTTTTTCCTCTGTTTTTTTTTGGCTCAGAATGCATAGCTGCCATTTCGTTGTCCCAGCCATCTCATAATACCTGTGTTTTCTCTTTCTCCCTTTTTAGGGTTGGTTCAGCAGTAACAATAAAAGAAGGAATACTTACTTTTATGTTAATTGCAACTTATGCGGTCACTTAAAAATAACAATACTATGAGAACTTATCCAGTAAAGAGCCAAGTGGTTCAGTGAATTGTGATCACTGAGGTGCATCAATAAAAATGCACAATGGAATTACCGTATTATTCAGGCATTTATTCACTCTTCCTACATGGACTGAATGGACTTTGCAAATAAGGCACACGGACGAATGAACTTAATCTATCTAAGCAGTAGAAGAGAGAAAATAAGGAAATGAGGAATAGAAGATAAATAACTAAAGGGCATGAAATGTAAGATTGTAAAATATTCTTGACATACATTAGGCCTAAACCAAATTACTATATGTGAAATGGAATAACTAATAAACACATTTCCTTATTCACAATACTCAGGACATTCTCCAAAGTTACTCTAGCTATTAATATAATTAATTTAAAAAAGGTATGGAAATTGGTAGCTACCTTTAGATTTTTGCCATACTATAATTTTTAAAACTTCCATATTTGAGCATCAGTTGATTCCCCAAATAGTACTAACTTGCAATAGCAATACAAATAATATTACAGAGCAAATTTTCTTTCAATCTGGTTTCTTGGCGCTCGGACCAAAATGTTTCTGTAAACCCTTATCTTCAATTTAGAAGAGAAAACAAAACTTTTAGATCAATTTGAAATGACTGAATGCCCAGGCACCCCACTAGTAGCCATAATAATAATAATAATTAACAGTTTTGTTAATGATTTAGTCTTGAACTCTCTTCAGATGACAAGCTGCACACTGGCTCTGCCTGACAGAAAAGTAGTGATACTGAGCTAAATGTTAACCTTTTTAACTGTAAAGGTCTTAGTTACAAACACATCATTATGTCATTCATTACTTCTTTTTCTCCATGATTGACAGGCAGTCACTGTTGCCATTGTACAGTGTGTTGTGATGTTTCTCATTTGCTGTCTTATCAGAGAAATTATGGTGAATAGGAGCTATTGACAGCTCCTCCCTCACTGGTCATAAACCCGACACAGGCTTCCTGTGGCAGACAGTCTCAAAGGTTAAAAGCCTTTTATTGTTGCCGAGTTGTTGATCTCCAGACCTGCATTGATGGTGGAGGTGACTCATCCATGGTCGAGGGCCCACAGGTGACAGCTGGAGATGTTTTTAATCAGCCGCCTAATTTATTTATGGGTGACACAGGTTTATTTTTGTAATGGGAACAATATAAATGGGAGATGAGAGACAGTTTCACATAATGATTTTATCTGTTTTCCCTGTCTGTCTCCTTTTTGTCTTCCTTTTGTTTTGTCTTGGTGAAAACAACATTAAGTCCTTTATGACCTTAATCAACCCTCATTTGTGTCCAAAAAAATAACTTCTCAGCCGAGCCGTGGATGCTGCTTTGTGCCCTGAAATGACAGAAATATGAAAGTCAGACATTCATACTACACTTGTGTCTTGAGGTTGTCCACAAGGGTCAGGAGTGGAAATAGACTGAACATTTTTGATATGGGTCTGAATACGATGCCTGCTTTCTACCCTCTATTTTACTGGGTGCATTAGTGTTTATTGTTATCTAAAGAAGGACTTAACATGTGGTGTCTAAACTTGTGATGACTCTGTAATTTCCTTTTTCTAAAGTCACAGTCACATTTTAAAGGGCTGGCCCCATGATTCAGTATCACTGTCATTATGTTCAGTCACAGCCTCAAAAACGTGTTCATTTTCAAGGATGCACAATATTTAATTTTTGCTCCTGATGGTAGAAAACATTGAGTTTCTTCTATAGAGGAATTAACAAATTATGCAAATGCAGACATACACAGCTTTTTAAAATGTACGCATTAAATGGGCAAAATAAGAAAACTACTTTTGGTTTGGCATGTCACATTGGCTGAAATGTTAATTTTGGCAGATGTAGATATTTTTATTTTTAAGCTTTTAATGGCTGATGCTGTGCTAATATTATTGTGCATTCCTAGTCGGACATCTTCGTGTCCTCTTCATCTGTACAACAGTGGTCTTTGTAAGTCTTTAAATGTACCCACCATGGATATCTTTACGATGCAGATTGGGTGGTTGATGATAGGTGAGACAAAATATAATTATGGCAACAGTTTGAATTCCTTTCTGTTGCAGTATGATTATTGCTAAACTGGTGCAATATATATGTTTTTATTAAAACATGCAGGCACACTAAACAGCTTCCTCTGATAATTTAACTTACTAGATTTGCTATTTCACATTTCCTTGTGATGTAAGTTTGACTGAAAAGAAGGAAGAATTGGGGCATAGTTGGGTCTTATTCTGCTTTCTGTCTATTTTACATTGAAATTACAGCTCACTTGGGCATGGATAAGTTGCTGTCACTTTTTTTCATGGTCTTATTGCATTGTTAGATGGTTATCTTGCAATGTATAGCAAATTGCTATTGTTATTGTGGGTATTGTGAATCGTTTCCTATAATGAACTGTGCTAGCGAAGTTGATTTTCCGGGGTAAATGTTGCTTCAGAGCACGGTATAACTGTAGAAATTGTAATAGCATTCAACATTGGACCAACAGTGGTGTTGAGTCATGTGCAAGTGAAGCTCATGAGTCTTGCTCCCCCTTACAGCCAATACCGACACCAGATCAGTTCACTGCTGAAAGTCATTTTAATCTGTGAAGTATTTAGTACCTGCTTGAAATTGAATTCTGTATCTTAAGATATATCTGGTTCTTCTATCCATCATGCAGTATTTTCTTGACGTGTGCAGTGTTGGCTCGTCCTGCCAGTAGACTAAAGGTCATGCCCTTGGCGTAGTAAAGACAGAATAAACTCGGGCTCAGTGTAGCCTCCTCACAGTTACATTATTTATGAGTTTATCTCTGTTAGTGTTCTCTGACCCTGAGCCAGCAAGTAGGGCTTCCAATTAGTTTAGTGTGGCCTGTCATCGCCCCTGGGGTTAGTAATGATGAGTTATCATTGGGTAGCGTATAGCTGGCTCATGGCACCCAATCCCTGTGCCTTGGCTCCACCCCTCAGTTCCTGTTTCGGCCCCCCCTGCAGTAGAGGACATAGTTATTTCTGGGTCCAAGTTTAAGATGGGTCACATGCGAGATTCAGTTGAAGTATGTCCTGGCAGAAAGTCCAGGACACAGGAAGACTGTGTCTGCTCTCCAGAATGTTCAAAGCTGCCGGTGAACTAATCCACACTGAATGTGAGTCGAAGTGACTTTAAATAAGTTCTCACAGTCATTCAAAGAATGCATGGTGTGCACAGTCGACTCGTGGTATGTTGTGATATGATCTACCCAACCCATCTGTTTCTGGAGACTTTTCCCCTTGACTCAGCTGTTTGATGTCGATGGTGGGATTAGGATGGTAGTGGTGGTGGTGTTTGGGGGGGGGGGGGGGCTACACCTCTGAGAGACACGTCAACGGTCTTGGCTGCGTCTTCTGTTTTGTGGACATACTGCAGTACAGTGGCGAGTTTCTTCCCCTAGCTTGGCTTCATTTCACAGCTCGCTCTTGGGCTTTGGCTCAGTTACGAGGGATGACAGCATTGTGTCTTTATTCTGTTGTTCGGGATCAGATAACAGGCAAGCAGTGACCACACACACCCATTATGTTGAAGCACTAGGGATGCAAATGTCTGTTTAAATTTGGCTGCTGTTAAGTGTTTGATTTCTGCTGAAGGAAACATCATATCCTGATTAGAAAATTGCTAAAAAGTGATCTTCAGATTGCATCTTTTATACAACCAACAGTCAGAAAGACGAAGAACCTTCAATTAATGTCATAAATGACAAAGAAAAGCAGCAAATCTTCATAGTTGAAGAAGCCTGAACCAGCAAATGTTTGACATTTTGCCTGAAAATTATGGAAATGGTTATCTGTAACTGAAAGTGCTAGTACACTCAGGACGAAGTTTTATTCTAGTGAGGGTAGGCTAAATACCAGAAACACATGCAGTAGAGTCCAACAAAATCAAAAACCACACCCTGAAAAATTACTGTAAAGTTGAATCACGTCTCATTTAAACTGGTTTAACAAAAACTGATCTTTATGGTCTTCTGGATGAATGGCTTTATTGCAGGACAGGGTAAGTTTACCCCATAAACTGGCACCCAACCACAGTTGACATTCTTGCTCCATAGTTTGAGTTTTCTGATATGCTAATTCTTATATATTTGTATTTTCATTGCGTCGCTGAATTTAGTGTATGCATGAAGTGCATTGTAATTTATGTTACAGTCTGTATATTTAATTTAGTTTATATTTAATATAGACAATATACCACTGAAATATAGCTACTCCTACCCTACTTGCTGCTACCTTGCCAAACTTTCAAAACTTTATACCAACCTTAAGGTTAGTAAAAAGTCTTAAAAGTTTGGAAGATGCCTGATTTTCAACATAATCTAGTTGTTCCATTGAAATTGGTTGAGGTACCTTAAAGCAACATTATGCAGATCTTATCATTTTTTGCAATTTCGCACCACCAGCAGTTTGAGTGCAACACCAGTTGTCTGTGTGTTGCTGTGGGAACTGAAAAGCCACATTGAGATGATAGGCTAAAGGTCCATTGTTTGGCTTTCAAACTATCATCACAGTAAAGGCAGTGACAACAAACAGCAGCTCTCTTTGTTCCTCTTACCAAAATGCCTCTGTGTAAATGTCTCTGGGAAGTGGAAATTTAAAAACGATTGCAGAAACAAGTTCAGTGTTGCATCATGTCGAGGAGTCAGCTGATGAGCAACAACTATAAAGTGTATCGAAAGAACAGCAGACAAACCCAACAAGAATGCAATATTCTTCACAACGATCCAGAGATGTCATAATACATTTAAACAAAGAGTTTCTAGACTTTAATTTGCATCCACAGTGTTTAAATCACTGTCCTAACCTGGTAGAAACTGGGAAGGAAAAGTGACTTAATAAGTAACTCTTATTTGGTGTGTTTTAGTTTAGACAACTGGAAGCCCTTGGGAAATCCAGAGGAAATTCAGTTTGTGGTTATGATTGAATAATTAAGATGAAAATGTAGATCTGAAAAGTTAAATGCATTCCAGAGTGATATGACCCACCTCAATTTAAATACAGCACACAATGGAGAGAGACAGTCTGGCTCCTCTTCAAGCCCGCAGTATGAGCTATTTTGGAAAAGAAATGTGCTGAGTCAGCAGCTGTAAGCTCAGATGGACCAGACAATGGTGGGGAAGGGGAAGTGTGGGTCATCTCACCTGTTAGAAGCTCTGACCCAGACTTTAACTGAATTATTATTGGTCTGTATTTATGAACATACTAGTAGTGAAAGGAGGTCCAGGGGTTGGGATGGACACCATGGGCTTTTAGTCGTTAGTATCACAGCACTAAATAAAAGGCTGCAGACAGACACTGAGCTGGACATTTGCTGGCTTGCTAAGTTGCATGTCTTGTGTTGTTGCACTTTCTTGATGTACAGCCAGTTGTCATGGTCTCCTGCTCAGGTTTCAGCTGCTCGGTTTTACTTTTCTGTGCTGTGTACAGACCTATGCAAATCTTGACTGCTGCATTACAAATTTGTCTGAGCATGCATGTGTTACTTCAAGGCATACATTTTCAAGACTTAACATTATTATGACATGCAGAGTCTTGTTTGAAGTTTGCACTTAACATTATAACCAAATGTCTGAATGGAGGAAGGAACAATGGTGAAAAATAAATGTGCTAGGTTTCTATGCCTCTGTGCCGGAGGTGGATGTGGACGGAGGCATTATGTTTTTGAAAATGACAACGTAGACTTGAGAATGAACTGCTTTTTTTCACTGTTAACTTATGTATTTCCCATTGTTGTGAATGCCACTTCTCAGGAACACCTGGAGAAATTTATTCAAAATTTGGGACAAAACGTTTTGCTGATATTGAGCCTTGGGTCATTGTTGTTGCACCATGTGACAAAGTTCTCAATCAGTCTTCTGTACTCCCCTTTAGAGTGAAGACAACTTGTTTCTTACTGGAAATTATTCACTAGGTTGACGGGTTGACTGATATGTTTTTTTTCAAGACCGATACCGAATATCAGTAATCCAATCAAAATCTTGGTCTCAAAGTTGGTAGTAACCAATGTAATCAATTACAGTTTACTCATTTATTTACAGTTTTTAGGTGCCTTGCTTCCATATTTCATTTTTCTGCAACTTAACACACTCAATTTAGGTTACTAGTCACTTTGCACATTTAGCTTATTCAGTGCTAATTGACTATTTCTCATGACATCAGATAGTGTTGTGGACACTGAGACCCCAGAGTGGTGACCACCAACAGAAAGAATGCTGCATCAAAGCCAAATTACTTTAAATGTATTTATTTTATCAGAAATCAGTCACAAGAAAACACAAATGCAGATAACAGGAAAATGCTGAATGTCGGCCACGATAAACATTCTACCCCTAACTGGACTCATGCATATCAATACGGTGATGCCTACAAGTTCACCAAAGACGACATTTACCATTCATTAAATTCCTTTAAGTCTACACTACATACTGCAGGTTATATAATATGAGTCTGGACAGACATTGATGCACACGGAATTTGACTGGTGCACATAGGCTTACAACTCAGAGGTGGCAGTTCTAGTCTGAAACTCCTTCAGCCTTAGGCCATGAACTTATTAGTCACCCCTCAACAGTAAATATTTCAATAGTCAACCTACTAGAATTTCTCTCTTACAACATTTCTTATTGACTCGTGTGTTGTAATAACCCACCTTCTACAGGAGTCAATGAAGTTTTCCCTCTATTGAGTCACAGCTGATGTTATATTCCTGTAGCTAATTAGATGCACTTTATTAAGTCAAGTTGCATAGCTGTAACTGCTGTTTCTCTGTAGTTACAAAATGTTGCTTAACTTGTCAAGTTTTTCTTCTTTTGTGTATCTGAAGGAACTGTTTTGAACAGGCCGCTTAACCATTTTTTGTACGTGTTATTTATTTTCCTTTTTATTCCTAAGGTAAGGAAAACAGTGCACAGATGTTGACCCTGGGGATTCCTGTGTGAAGAAGCATCTCCAGACTGGAACATGTTATCTCTCAGAGCCAGAGCTCCTCTGTCCTGACACAGGGAGTTTTACAACCTGGATCTTGACTAATCTACCTCAACCCACGTGGCGTCCACTCCCGACCCACTGTTCTACCTCATAGGAAATCTAGCACTCTATTTCTACCTCAACTCGTACTTGTACGCCCACAGACGCACATAGCTCTTATCAGCCAGCTCAGAAACACCAACAGGCCCTTCACTTTATCACAAGGCTTTCAGGTGTGACAGAGTTTACTGGGTTTCTTCCTGCTCAGCTGATTGAGGAGTCACCAAGCAGCCATGTTACAGAGGCGTTTGTGATGACCGAGCCCTGCGACGGACCAGGAGCAGGGGAAGGACAGGGGCGGGATCAAAGAGACGTTCCTCGGTTTATGCTTGGCTGCGAAGATGACGAACAGGATATGGGCCAAATGGAGACGGGCATGAAGAGTGAGATGTATCGAGAGGAAGAAATGGAGGATGATGAAGATGAGTCGGTAAGTGACAGGTGTTAATTCAGGTGTACACACAGCTGGTTTGTAAAGTTTTCAGATGGGGTGCCTCAAGGCTATAGTGTTTTTGTTGTGACATTTTAACATCGAAAGTAATACATCACTAATTTTTGTTGTAGTCACATTTGTCTATCGGGGTCTATGCATGGTATTATCAGTGACTTCTAAAGTAACTGTGAATCTACAGTGGATTTAATTTTGGAACAGGAAGTCAGAGCCCTGTCCGTTTTGGGCAATAGGAAGTTAACAGGCCTGGAAATTTTAAAGAGGAAAGTTTTATTTGGAATTGGACAGTGGAAAAAAATAGTGACAGAAATATACAAAGGCTGGCGTGAGAACAATGCAGTAGATAAACAAGTGTAAGGCATCTGCTCTGTTGTTTGTCCTGTAGCTATAAAAGGACTTTATGGTGGTGCTTCAGACTGCTCGCTTACTTGCTATGAGTCCCTCTCTCTTTGTCTCATGGACATTTTTGCCATTAGGCTGATGTTACATCGAGGAAGCAGGTAGCAGTTATGTTGATGCTTTAGCTGTCAACACAGCCACTGTGGCACAACAGAAACAATTTTCATGCTTGAGAAATGAATATATTTTTCAGGAATCTGATAAAGTTTTAGCCTACAGACAAGGCAATACCCTCTCCTTATTGTATTAAGTAATGGGGACAAAAATCATGAACAATCTGATGGTAGTTTTAAAGAATGAATGCACAGCTATCATCATTCCCAAATTTTGACAGAATTGAAAGTCTGCAGCAGCGCTTCTGGACCTGAGAGGCTGTAAAAGTCATTAAACACTGGAAACAATGTTAATGGATAAATACCACCACTAGTAGGGCCAAAGTAAGCTTGTCAAACTCAACTCTGCATTGTTAGACTCAACTTTATCAGTCTAACTGTACTTTGTGGCCGTGGCTGGCATTAGCATTCAGCTCAAAGTGCATCTTACAATGGTGTTATCATGATAATGTCCTTCTTTTAGCATGTCAAGCTGGCTACAGCTAGCATACTACATGAGAGTAACCAGACAGCAGATTTTTACCAGTCTTCCACAGATAGTGCTGGTTTATGCTAATTGGATAGCAGTTCACAGGACACCTTGTGATCTACAACCTCAGAAAAGTTGGCACACGAATGAGAAAACCAGAATGCAAACAATTTGCAAATTAAGTGTATTTTTCCAACAAGGTTTTTATGAAGTGTTTCTGGGCCCATGTAGTAATATCCTTCATACTATCATGTGTTTCACAACGTGTTGAACCTCCATTTTTGTCAATCAAATCAAATCAGTTACACAGTGAACACACCCCTCTAGACCCTCAATTTGAGTGAGGAAAACTTGACACATTGACAAAAAACACTTAACAAAAATCCATTAAGAAAGAAATGGCTCTAAAACTCGACCAAGTCAAATTAAGATTTTCTATGCTGTCATAATGTCTTTACGCTGCCCTCTTTGTGCTTTTGCATCGGCACATGTCGTCAGTTGTCATTACCCTTGTCTCACTCGTCATCTCCCTTCATCTTTCCCTTCTCTACCCTGGTCTTCTCTGTCCTCTCCACAAGCCACCAGAGCGACAGATTGTGGTCGGCATCTGTGCCATGATGAAGAAGTCCAAATCAAAGCCCATGACTCAGATCCTGGAGCGCCTTTGTAAGTTTGACTACATCAACGTGGTCATCTTTCCTGAGGAGGTGATCCTGGAGGAACCTGTGGAGAAATGGCCCCTCTGTGACTGCCTTATCTCCTTCCACTCTAAAGGTACAAAAACTTGCAAACAAGTTAAAAACATCCTACTGCATAAGGGGAAACAGTGACGGAGGTTGAGGGGAAGTGAGGTTTGGCTTTTTAAGTGCAAGGTTAGGGAGCATATCCTCTTGATAAATTCTCAGTTGCTTTAAACTGTCCACATGAACCCTTGTCATCCCGCAATTACATCATGTTTTTCCTTGAATAACAAAATGCTTGAATGTTTCAAACCACAAATTAGTCAACGAGGAAAACGTTTGAAAAGCCTAGCCCTAATCTTGCCTCAGATCTCAACTTAGGTTTAGTTCATGTTCATGTAAAAATGGGGGGAAAAGATGATGGTATAAACAACGTCAGAGTAATAAATAATCTGTATCTGTGGGAGTAAATTAAATGTTCCGTTTTCCCCTGGGAAATATCAGCACCTAAAAAGCCCTGCCATGTTTTAGAGAGTTTGCCAGGTTGTTTCAGGTTGTCTGGCAGCAGCCAGTAACGTTTATGGGAACTGTGGGATTGGAAACATCTATTTAAGGCCTGTAATTATTTTTATTTCGCAGCTGACCAAGTCTGGTTTACAAAAGCAGAGCTAGATGAACAGGTTCAATCCACCTTCCCATGTATACAGTATGTCTTCTATCTTAAATGACCACATTGCAGCTTAATCACTTAATCAAATTAACAGATCAGACATTAGCATCAGTTTTTGTTTCAAATTTTTGTTTATGTGTAAAAGCAGTCAGATACAAACAGCAAAAGATGAAACCACTTTTAAATGTATATACTGTGTTTATACACTATTTAAGTCATGTTTCCTGCTGACACTGATTTTTCTCAGAGTTTGTGTTTGAGTTTCACATGGCACTGTTTCCCTTTCTATTTTTAACAGAATGAGATTTTTAGATATTTGATCCAATCATGGGAACATGAGATGAGTCCTGCGTTTTCATTATTAGTATTGTACAGTAGGGCAAAAAACAACAACTCAACAATTCATTGGATCGATGAGGAATCAGTTTGAGCTAATAAAGTTGAGTGAGTTTTTAATCACATGACATCTTTTCAGGTTTCCCTCTGGACAAAGCTGTGGAATATGCCAAACTCAGGAATCCACTGCTCATTAATGACCTCAACATGCAGTATTACATACAGGACAGGTATGGTTCGAACAGACACAAACATAGTTGAGGGGTATCAAAAAACCAGGCTTCACACATTAGAATGAACAGGCTCAGTGACGGACAAAAGTAGGCAACGTCGTCAGTCAGCTACTTTTTGACAGCTTAGGTCGAAACAGTTTTAAATAGCTCAAAATTGAGTTGCCTGAGGGGCTTTACAATCTGTACAATGAATGACGCCTTCTGTCCTTAGACGCCTAAAATGTTTTTCAGTTAAAAGAAAATCATATGATGATTTTGTTGTTTCTACATAACTTACGCATTATACCTTATTCGTGTGTTACTGCGCCGCCCTCCTAACATATGTTTGATTCCCTGTCAGGAGGGAAGTGTACCGGATCCTGCGGGAAGAGGGCATTGACCTACCTCGTTATGCTGTGTTAAACCGAGACCCCGACAATCCTGAGGGTG
This sequence comes from Sparus aurata, assembly GCF_900880675.1. Lineage (NCBI taxonomy): Eukaryota > Metazoa > Chordata > Actinopteri > Spariformes > Sparidae > Sparus > Sparus aurata. Next base: position 20,401,477 of record NC_044194.1, on the reverse strand, counting down.
AGTAAAACGTCTTATTTGGTGTGAACCCTCTGATTTATGATAGCAAACTATATGTGGTATATGGCAGCATACAGGGCATCATTTACTTTATAATATGTTGATATTTTAAAGAACCAGAAACTAAATCACAAGTAGAATTTTCTGAACTGGATGCAGCCGAGTCTGTTTGTCTACCACTGTGTTTGTCTCCTCCTCATATAACTATGTAACTTCGATGATAAATCTTTGATAATATTAACAATAATAAAATGCTGTTTATTTGTTTAGTTTTTGCTGCCATTTTGGCCAGATGCCTTTTACGTAAATAGATTGTGTATCTCACTAGATTTCCTGGTTAAATAAAGGGCAACTAATTGCATAAATATCTAATGGATTTGTTGTGTGAGTGGATGAGGATGAGCCCAACAGTTAATGACCAAAGAGTTAATGGTTCAAATCCTAGATCATAAGGGAGATTTGTTAAGTTTTTCAAGAATTAACCGTATTTGTGTATTTCCCTTGTCTTAAGCATCACTGTTGTTTTAACTTTGTTGTTTTAGCATCTTTTTAAAAGTTTTCCTGGTAAAATTATTTTAAAACATCCTCTGTGCAGAGTGTAACCTGGTGGAAGGGGAGGATCATGTAGAGGTTAATGGGGAGGTGTTCCCCAAACCCTTTGTGGAGAAACCTGTGTGTGCCGAGGACCACAATGTCTACATATATTACCCCACATCTGCTGGAGGGGGCAGCCAGAGACTCTTCAGAAAGGTAGCTGTCACTAGAACTGGACGCAAATATTGGCCTTTTTGGATATTTGTTCCTTGTCTAGGTATTCTCTTTCAATTTTGGGATTCCACCATACATTTATCATACAGTCTATCTTAATATAGAGTGTGCTTGCAATAAAGACACCCCTGGGTCGAAGCTGACATCAGTAATGGCATAAATGGAGAAAAAGTTTGGTAATAAGAGTTTTGTTTACAGTTTTTGTATACGTTTGAATTCTTCTTTGTCTCTCTGCCTCTTTAATGTAGATAGGGAGTCGGAGCAGTGTGTACTCCCCAGAGAGCAGCGTACGAAAGACTGGATCCTACATATATGAGGAGTTCATGCCTACAGATGGTACTGATGTTAAGGTACTGTGCGACTGAGGTCATTGATGGAAATGTTTATTAGTTTAAACAGATTTTAACACCAGTAATTCTGGCTGATAAGTCATGCAGTTGACCCCTTTGTTTGTGTGTATTCTGCCTGTGTGTTTGTTTCTGGACTGTCAGGTTTACACTGTAGGTCCAGACTACGCCCATGCAGAGGCCCGGAAATCCCCTGCCCTGGATGGAAAAGTAGAGCGTGACAGTGAGGGAAAGGAGATCCGCTACCCAGTCATGCTGACCTCCATGGAGAAACTAGTGGCCCGCAAAGTCTGCCTGGCCTTCAAGGTAAACTTAGTTATCTTGTAACTATAAAGAAAATACCCAAGTTTAAGATATTCAGGAAACCTGCCTTTATATTTTTAATTTCTGGGTTTGTGATCCCTCCTATATCCCTATTAATTGCTGCCAAACCCCAAAACGTAGCAACATTTTTTATGTGCCGTAGTCCATTTGAAGTTAACGCAAACATTGCATCCGCTTGTTTTTAGTAAGTCCTTGTGCTTTCAGCTCTTTGAGTTGGGAGAAAATCTCTTAAAACTGTAAACTAAGAGAGTTACAGAGCCACCAAAAAATTCACAACGGTTGATATGTATTTGTTTACATGAAAATTAAATACAAACATTTCTTTATATACATATGTTTGGTAAATGGGAGGTGCCAGAAGCAATTGCTTCTGAAGACTGCTACTGTGACAATTATTCGTGTTAAGACTAACATTATATAGTGCTATAATCAGCAAATAGGGAAGATCTCTTTTGCTGACGCCATTTAAACCCATAACTCGATATGGATGACTCAGTGAATTCAGAAGTGACACTGGACTCCCAACAAACAAAGAGGACAGCTGCGCAAGGCACGGAAAATAAATTATTCCAATGTACATTGTATATTAAGTACAGTGTTCCAAAAGGCAAGTTGATTTAAAGGTGATGAGTCCCTCTCTCTCTCTCTCTCTCTCTCTCTCTCTCTCTCTCTCTCTCTCTCTCTCTCTCTCTCTCTCTCTCTCTCTCTCTCTCTCTCTCTCTCTCTCTCAAAGCCTCTTCTGTGTAGTAGTGTATGAACATGAGTATGTATGAGCTTTGCCAACCCCCTTCAGGATGAACCCCTTAACCTAAGTTCCTTTATGTTAATTTTCACAGCACATTTTACCACAGAGAATACATCCATTCATACTATGCAACCGGATGATTATCATAAGACAGAGCTCGCTCTTGTCTGAAGCCAACAGACACAAGATTTCACTTTACATGGATAATAATGTTGTATCTGTATTGTCAAGTTTCATATGCAAGAACAACATATCAAAATTATAAGGGACATTTGAGAATTTCACAATGACTTAATCACTCCAGCTCCCGTATCTATGTTTTCTTGTTTTCCTTCTCCACATAGTGGCTCACATCTCTATGAAGTGTCTAAATATATTTTGTGTGTGTGATTTTAGCAAACAGTATGCGGGTTCGACCTGCTCAGAGCCAACGGCCACTCCTTCGTCTGTGACGTCAATGGCTTCAGCTTCGTCAAAAACTCTATGAAGTACTACGACGACTGTGCCAAAGTCCTCGGGTAGGTGACATCAACTTACACACTATCAAATATTGACCTTTACCTTTCTTGAAGGATAAACCGATTCAGTAAAACTCAGAAATAAAAACAACTAGACATGACAACTAGAAAAATGTCTTTATAAGTTTGGATGACGATCTTTTCTCTGCCTCACCAGGAACATGGTGATGAGGGAGTTAGCCCCCCAGTTTCACATCCCCTGGTCCATCCCCATGGAAGCTGAAGACATCCCGATTGTCCCAACAACCTCAGGAACCATGTAAGTGCTGAAAAACAAAACATCCTCAATCTGATGTTCAGGATTTCTGGCTGACCCTTGTAAATCTTAAAACATTTAAAAGTATTTAACAGAAGGATAAAATAAGGTCTTCAATGTTCATTGCTATTCAGTTTTATACTGGCACATTTTCATTGTGCCAGTTTCTAAATGGTCACTCGTGTGACACAAGAAGTCACTAAAAAACCCTCACACATTAACACAGAAAGACTCTGGACTACAGACTCACTGACATCCTAACACATCAGTTTTTTTGAATAGAGAAATAACAAAGTGTCTGCTGCAATTAAAAGTTGCCCTGTCCTCTCCACTTTCTTATTCAGGATGGAGCTACGCTGTGTTATTGCTATCATCCGCCACGGAGATCGCACACCAAAGCAAAAGATGAAAATGGAGGTCCGACATCCTCTGTAAGTCTCTCTTAGTATTAAGGTGTCGCTCCCTCTTTCTGTCTTTCTTTCTCCTTCTTCCTATTTCAGATCTTTAAAATATTTGATCTGCTTTACAACAACAACAACATTGTACAATTTACATCATCTAACAAAAAAATCCGGATGAAAGGATTAGATTAAGATTAAGGTGTGAGGTCAGAATATCTCTCACAAATCATCTCTAATCTGTTTAATTTGTTTTAACATTTTTTTTATTAGTCTGTTTCACAGAGATGTGCAGGTTGTTAGAGTATTATTTCGCAGCATAAACTGCCTTCTCATCTCTTCCCTGGTGCAATTTTTAAGGGAATAAAAACAGCTCAAACTATTCCAAGCCTGTCACTTTTTACTCACTCATTCTTACAAACAAATTACCATATGAAATATGTTTGACTTTAAACATTTTGCCTTCATCCAGTGTAACTGTGTCTCCTAATCCTGATGTTTTATTGTGTTTGTCTTGCACAGGTTCTTTGAGCTGTTTGATAAGTATGGAGGCTACAAGTCAGGAAAGCTAAAGCTGAAGAAGCCAAAACAGCTTCAGGTGAGTGAGATTTACTTTCATCTCACAGTTCTCCTTTTTCCCACACTCCTTCTCTATTTATGCTAGGATTTTTTTTGGGGGGGATACTAAATCTCTTTAAGGAAAATAGGGAGTTTCAGATAGTTCGGTTACATTTACTTGTATCAAGCAACATAATTACTGTTATTTGGGATAACAAAACACAATTGTTTAGTTGTCTTAATATTATACTTAGCTGTCCAAATCCCCTCAGACACTGTGTTCATCCTGTCACTGTATGAAACATTTTATGAAACACTTTTGAAGCTACTATCCTCGCGTTCAGTTTTGTCTTTGTTGTCACGTTCAGTCAGGACGTTTGCAGAGGTTCCAGTGTGTGTTTAGTCTGCCAAGTAAAATAAAAGATAAGAGTCAAATTAAGGATAAGTGCCTCTGTGTTTCCAGGAAGTGCTGGATATTGCCCGCCTGCTGCTGGTTGAACTGGGCCAGCACACTGACTGTGAGATCGAGGAGAAGAAATCTAAACTGGAGCAACTCAAGACCGTCCTGGAGATGTGAGTGACATCTCACATCAAACACACACAAGCACTCTCTCACAAACACACAACATCAGTCATCGTCCTCCTGTTTCCTGCCATCATCATTCATCAGCAGTCATCCACTGGCTTCATCTTCCAACACTTCACCAGGGTCCAATAATTTTTACTCGTACTGACATAAAGACAGATGATTACCGTGATTCGCTACCTCCCTCTTGAGTCCCTAACTTTCATTATCTTTATCTTTTCTTCCCTCCTCTGTCTCTCTTTTCTCCTGCCCACTCTTCCCTCCTTCTTTCTCTCCAAAAGGGAATCCAGCTTGAATGACACTCAGTACGCATCCTCTCCCTTCTCACTTTAAAGGATGAGGTTTTACCACCTCCTTTTTTGTTAGTCTACTTAGACTGTGTGTACAGAATATTAGGAAAAGCATTTTCTTATCTTACCCATGTCAGGTGACTGTAGGTGAAAGCTGTGTTCAGTTGAAAATGTAGATGAAAGGGTATGAAACAGGTTAAAAGATTAAGTGTAAAAACAGCTTGGCAGGATTAGACATTTGAATTATTATTTAGAGGCTATTCCTGATATTTTGTACACCGAGTGGTTAATTTTCATTAACATCCATTCATTTGTATCCATTAACACTGGAGACACACAGTCAAATGTCTCTGATGATTTCACTGTGTTTACTTGTGTGTATATCAGTGTGTGCTGTGCTACTTTGTGTGCATGCCGTTCTTACCACATAGTGGACCTAATGTCTTCTCGTAATGTCTTCCTTCCTCCTGCCTCTCATCACCATTTACAGTTGTTTTAGTGATCTGCTGGTGCTTTTCTCCATAGAGATTGGAATCAGTGCAACAGCAGAATAATCAGGAAATTTTAGATTTTCCAAGAACTGCGCGGTTCCAAACAGCAAGAAAAAATATTCCTGACACTTGTCATGAACATGAAAGAGTCTTTATGACTCTTGGCAGGTGTGCGGAGGCAGACGACTGTGATGGGGTAATTCTAGTTTAGGGCTTTTGAGGAGATTTCGAAATAATAAGGGATATGTTGTGTAATGCAATAGCCCAAAAGTACCACAATATTTAAGGTCATATCACCTGAGTGTATGAGAAAGAATGAGCGTGTGTGTGTGTGTCTGTGTGTGTGTCTGTATGTAATGTAGTGATGCAATAACCGGAAACCATTTTACACTACAGAAATTGAAAACAAATACCAACCAGATTGCTGTGTGATGATGTCTCTGTGACAGCAGTTCAGATTCTCTGGCTTCATGCCAGACTAGCTTATCCTGGTTCAGGGTCCATCATCATGTGGCTCTCTGAGGTGTCCGCTCAGCTGCCTGTCCTATTAGTGAACACTATGTGGTCATAAGTCTGAGGGATGTGCTAAATCCTTACTAAAGCACACTCCGCTGGGCAAGTGAAGGCTCTTGATATGTGTTTGTGTGTGACTTTTTCAGAATAACAACTAGATTGAAATTGCTATTGATCTTCACCTTGCACCATTTCAAAAGTTGTCACGCACACACTCTTACACTGTTGTTTTTGTTCTCATGCCCACACATGTGCACTGTTAAACATTGTAGCTGGAGTTACCGGTCTAAAGAACCCACTTAGTGACTGAATTATCATTAAACAATTTGCTAATACTGGTACTTGGTTGTATGTATAATCAGTGTGTCACATTTGAAAAAGTTGTTGCCTTGTTTCCGTTTTCTCTTGCAGCTTTTGTTGGGGTGGATATGAAATAGAAATCAGATGTTTGCTGTTTAATATTTAAAAAATAGTATTTGAAGATGGGATAAATAGTTTTTATGTGTCTGTGTATCCTCATTTTATGACTGTCTGTCTTTATGCATATAAAAAAAAAATGTCTGCTTTGTTTGTGTGTGTGTATACTATCTTTCTCTCCAGGTACGGTCATTTCTCAGGTATTAACCGCAAAGTGCAGCTGACGTATCTGCGTAACGGCCAACCGAAAGCCTCAAGTGAAGAAGAAGGTACAAACACAGAGAGAATCAGTGTTTATATGTACGGTCGCTCTTTTTTAGCTGAGTGTGAATGATGTGTATGTATAAGGTTGGGAGGTAAACATAGAAATTAGAAACTGATGCCGATGGCAACATCTGTATGTTTTTTTATAGTGGTTGCTGATATGAATACCAAAATACTACTGTGTTTCAGACTCTAAGAAGGACGGTCCGTCTCTGCTGCTTGTGCTGAAGTGGGGCGGGGAGCTGACGCCTGCTGGACGGGTTCAGGCTGAGGAGCTGGGCAGAGCCTTTCGCTGCATGTACCCTGGAGGTCAAGGTACCTGCTACACTCATATTAGCTATTAGATGTCAAATGCAAGGGATCTTTCCTTTTGACTCTGATTTTAATTGAGCTGTCTGTCATCACACGCATACGTCCACTCATAAATGTTTATTTGCATTCTTGATGTTCAGTCCAATGTCAGCATTGCATAGCTGATTTACAACACATCAAAGAAGGTTGAAGGCAGGCAGGATTATTCAAGAGTTGACAACCCAGATTTTCAGGGTTTCCCACCGCCTCTTTTTTTGTATCACTCATTGCTTTCATAGATGTGATGTTTTAGAATTACCACCGTCATGAAAACTCATACACTAGGTCAAAATATTAGAAGTTATTTTTATTTTTAGTAATTTAACCTGAAGAAGCCCTACCTTATCAACTTTGTGTAATTTTTTGATATGTTTTACATCTCAGTGATGGATTTAGAAAAGACTGTTGGATTACTAAACAGAATGGGAAGAGGCTGCTGATAAAATTGTGACTACAGCAGATGTTGTAACAACTGAAAGTCTGATTGAAACCCACATTTTTTTCCTCCTAAAACACAAAAACCAAACATAGGCTCTGTAATATCACATAAGTTACCGAAGGAGTGTTGAAGCCTGTCTGCATGTAGCAGTCACCTCAGTTGAGTGCTGAAGCTTGAAAACATCCAGTCCTGCTAAAAAATGTGCTTTTCTGAGCTTTTATTTCTTTAAAATGGAGCATTGTTCAGGTCCACATCAGAATTTTTCAGTCATGGAAAGAAATGACTGTGCTTTTAGAAAGATAAATGGGGAATTTCCCAGTAAACTCTAAATACACTGGAAACATCTGACCACACAGACACCTCCATGACACCTGAGCACACTGACATCTGCTCATGGTGAAAAGCACCACAACAACTTCAACATTTTGATGGAGATGTTGCCTGTTTTAATAGCCCAAGCTATGATTGTGATGCAGAATCATTGTATCATCATAGCAGAAACTAAAGGATATGAACAGAGAATTTGATCTTATTTTGGGACAGTACTTATTTAAAAGTATCCCATTACATCAGTTATTTTCTCCATTCATTGATTCTTTGTTTGCCCTTTAAGATGCCAGCAACGGTCAAAAATGTCAATCAATTCAATTTGAGTTGATGACGTCCTCAAATGTCTTGTTTTGTCCACAACACCACAGATATTCAGTTACTCAATGGAATAAATAAGCTAAAACATATTCACAACTAAGAAAATGAAACCAGATAATTTTAACTATTTCTCTTATCTATCTATCTATCTATCTATCTATCTATCTATCTATCTATCTATCTATCTATCTATCTATCTATCTATCTATCTATCTATCTATCTATCTATCTATCTATCTATCTATCTATCTATCGATTAAGTGAATAGATGCAGCTGTATATTGCATTGAGTATCTATACACCATACCTACGTTCATAGGTGGACAATAGTGCAACACTACATCACAGCTGGATGAGGACAGCTGAGCACACCTCATCACCCCCAGCTGTGATGTTAGTTAATGTAAAGACACCCAGCACCTGTAACACTGAACACCAACCCTCTCCGCTGGAGGTTTCATAAAGGTTTCTTTCTCTCTATCTAAGCCTTTAAGTGAGCAACACCTTTCCGTCATTAGATTGCCCTTTTTTCAAACTTTCCTTCTCAATGCTTTGTTTTTTAGTGCATGCAAAACACTCTTCCAAGCTGCACAGGAACACAACCTGAAGCAGAACTGAAAGTAGATGCAATAGTTAGATGCAGTGTGTCCTGTTTTGTGTTGCTTCTTTTGCGTGAAAAGAAGTTAATTGTCTCATCCCAGTTTCCATACTTCTTCCTCCACCACAAGTTTTGTCTATTAACTCTGCTTTTCTCTTCTTACCTGTTGTTGCACTGTGTAAACTACTAGCCGGTAACCGCCGGTCCCTTGGCTGTGAGTCCCCTATTGATTTTGGTAAGAGAAGGGTTCCTGGTTATCACTGCTCTCCCGCTCCTCTCTCATTCTGCGCGTTTGTCGCTCCGTCCACTAACGTGCTCTGATCTCTCTTCTCATCTCATCATTGATTTGGTTTCATTCTGGCGCCTTGTCCGGTTTGTCCTCCATTGAGATTGCTGTGGATTGTTGTTCATTGATGTGTTCCCAAAGTAATCCACCGCAGCAAATGTTGTTTTGGTCACTCGCTCATAAACACACAGGCAGCTACAAAGACTGCAGTTTGGTGCTGTAAGCTAACACGGATCATCTCACACTAATCCTGCTGCATTTTTTCCCATGAGTTCTTGAGATGATGTTGTTTGTTTGGTGAAAACCTGGCTACTTTAGCCTGGAATAAATCCTAAAACTGGGCTGTGTTCCCAACACTCCCAACAACTCTTTTCCTGTCAAATGAGGCGTGATATCCCAAAGTAGTCAATAGTATAACATTAAGCTATTTGGCTGTACACTGAAGAAAAATGCATGAAGCACCAGTGTGATTGGATCTGTAGCGCTGGTATGCATCTACCTCCTACAGCTACAATGACTGAATTAGATTTAGCATGTTAGACTTTTATCGCCTATCGTCAAATAGGTAATCTTAAGTATTTGATATCACCTCCAGGGGAGCCGCCTTCGGTAATTTTGGGGGGTTTGCTCAACATCAGTTCACTTCACTTTCACTTCATTTTATTAATATCTTAAACCATACCATTTGAGTTGACATTTAAGTGAAATGAGTCATGTCAAAAGCTTACAAAGCATTCTGAGGACCATGCATTTGAACTGAAAGTGATGTTGTACCTGCACAGGTGCCTGTGTGCCTTTTTTTAATGAAAATCTTCTGCGTACAATCAACACACCGTTGTATTTTATTCTTTTTCTTTCAACTCCCTCCCCGACTCAGCTGTTCCTTACTTGAGAAATGTATTGTATATCAAACATTTCATAACAATGTTGTAACCAGACCAGTTAACCATGATTATGCCCCTCTCTGTGTACCATCTTCAAGGTGACTATGCTGGGTTTCCAGGCTGTGGCCTCCTGCGCCTGCACAGCACTTACCGCCACGACCTGAAGATCTACGCCTCTGACGAAGGCAGGGTGCAGATGACAGCTGCAGCTTTTGCAAAGGTGATGCTGCTAGAGGAAATACTTTATCTGACGTAAAAACTAATGTTACTCCAACACTTAAGTGTATACTTCCATTAACACATAATATTTTCAGCTGCAGATCCACAGTAAAAAAAATGGGGCTCTTAGAAGATGAAAGGTTCCTTACTTTTCCCCAAAAATGTCTCTCAGAGGACTTGGATGAAGAAGAGAAACTGCAAAACAACTACAGTTCTAATTGTCTGGTTTCTCTGCAGGGTCTGCTAGCTCTAGAGGGGGAGTTGACGCCAATCTTGGTTCAGATGGTGAAGAGTGCCAACATGAATGGACTGCTGGACAGCGACAGCGACTCTCTGACCGACTGCCAACAGAAGGTGAAGGCAAGGCTGCATGAAATAATGCAGAAGGACCAGGAGTTAACACAGGACGACTATCAGAAGGTATGTGGCCAACCTGCGATGGTGAAGTGAAAAAGCTTGCCTGATTTCATAAGGTGCATTGTGCAATGTCTTGTTTGCCAGGAAACTCCTGAATGTTGAGATTAAACACTTGGACGTGCTTATCAAACCTTTTCTTTTGAAATATTCAACCGTTCCAAAGAATTGTGAAAATGTTCTTATGCAAGTAAGTCTGTGACTTAATGCGCATATGATATTTCCTGTGGAAAACAAATTGGTATTCAAGCAAAACCCAGTGAAATAAAAACATTATATATTCTGTTTCCGTTGTGTTTCAGCTGGCACCAACTGGCAGCCCGTCGTTAGTGAACTCAATGAAGGTTATAGAGAATCCAGTCAAAACCTGCGACAAGGTGTACGGCCTTATCCAGAGTCTCACCTCACAGATCCGGAAGAGACTGGAAGACCCCAAGTCTGCAGGTAGTGTGAACAAAGTCCTTTAAGGCAGGTCTTCCCACTTGGCAGCCATCTTGGGTCTTCTTCCAGAACAACAACATAATTGGCTGATAAGATGTCCAGTTTGGCTGTGATGATAAAGCAAATGATCGAAGGGGCGCGATATGTGTCATACAGCCGTCATCGCTGGTGTTTGTCTTCTTGTCTTGTAATATCATATGCGAACTCGTCGTACCTGTAGGGTACAGGTATGGTGTACAAAAGAAAGATTATTCAACTGCATTATTTATTTTTAAATATCCACATTTTAAAAGCTGAGATATTTGCTTCAGCCTATAAGCTTTTGTCTGCATGAACCAGATAGCAGCAGAAAGAATCAAATGTGTCCACGGAGTAAAATGTCAAGGATATTTCCAGAGACAAATGCCTCTTTTAACATTTAGACGATTTTGAATAATTAGATGAGTCATCTTCCACAGACCTGCAGCTTTACCACAGTGAGACGTTGGAGCTGATGTTGCAGCGCTGGTCCAAACTGGAGAGAGACTTTCGCACGAAGAATGGCCGCTATGACATCAGCAAGATCCCAGACATCTACGACTGCATCAAATACGACTCACAGCACAACGCTTCGCTCGGACTGGAGGACACGCTGGAGCTGTTCAGACTGTCCCGCGCCCTGGCTGACATAGTCATACCCCAGGTCAAAGGAGAGCAGTGTCATTAAGCTTTGAAACATATTTTAGTTTTTCTCAAGCTCTAATATTGCATTGGTACTGAATTATTTTGGAATATTTGATTTAATGTAAGATTTGTACACCAGAACGAAAAACTTTTAGTGTAAAATTATGTGTTTAAATTATCAGAGGAGTCTCGGAATGTCAGAAGTTGTACCAGAAGGTGTTTTTATAGATAATTTCACACATTTGTTATATTAAATGTTGTTTGTGAAACCAACTATTTTCCCTCTGAGCATAAAATCAAACTTTATGGATTCCCCTGGCAAGATTCAAGTTTTGCTCAGAAAAAAGTTGCGTGACTCAGCAGTGAGTAGCTAAATACTCCATAAAGTATGACATAAAAACAATTAAACACTATTCAGTTAAAATGAAAAGTTAATTGCAGAAATGCTACAGCATAATTTTAGAGCCATGGAATATTATATTAAAGGCATCCATGCATGAATGTGTCACTTAGTATAAAATATGCTGAGATGAGGCTTTATCTCCTCGTGACCATGAATAAGTAGATTAAAAGAAGCGGATCAAAGTGTTCAAATGGCCTTTTTTTCTCTTTCATATCAGGAGTATGGAATCAGCAAAGCAGAGAAACTGGACATTGCTCAGGCCTACTGTGTCCCTTTGATGAAGAAAATCCAGCTAGACCTGCAGAGGACCCATGAGGACGAAGCCGTCAACAAGCTGCACCCCCTGTGAGAATAAAAGCACACATATATTTGAAGTGCGTGTTTATAGGTTATTGGTGCTATTTTGACTGATGAGCCTTGTGTCATTTCCTGTCCCGTGGTCTTCAGGTATTCTCGCGGTGTGATGTCTCCAGGTCGACATGTCCGTACGCGTCTGTACTTCACCAGCGAGAGCCACGTTCACTCTCTGCTCAGCATCTTCCGCTACGGGGGACTGCTGGATGTATGCTCTGAATATTTTGTTTCTGAAAATTCTGTCCCCTTAACAATAATGGCTTTGTTGTGTGTTTGTGTGATTCTCAGGTGTTTATGTGATTTGGGTGTTTGTTCATCTTGCATCCATGATTTTTTTTTTTTTTTTTTTAAAGTTAAATAATTTCCCAGTCTGGGATCATTAAAGTAATTCTATCTATCTATCTATCTATCTATCTATCTATCTATCTATCTATGATTTGTGTGCATCAGGAGGAGAAGGACTGGCAATGGAAACAGGCAATGGATTACCTGAGTGCTGTGTCAGAACTCAACTACATGACACAGATAGTCATTATGCTGTATGAAGACAATGATAAGGTCAGTCTTCAGAGAGCTGCATAGCTCTGTCAGCTTTGGCACTGCAGTTTTATGTACAGATTTCTTTAAGTCTTTATTTCTGTGTTTTGGACAGGAGCCATCATCAGAGGAACGTTTCCATGTTGAGCTTCACTTCAGTCCTGGAGTCAAAGGGTGTGAAGATGAGGAGAACGTACCTCTTGGATATGGCTTCCGCCCAGCCTCCTCTGAGGTATGTGAATGTGTTTGTTATTTAGGTTTCTATCTTTTCAGGATCATGCCGTTTTTTTTTTTATCCCTTAGTTGGCTTTCTGACATTATGCATTTTGTTTGATCTACAAATCTAGAAACAATCATTCCAAAGGTATATAAATAATCCCCTATAAAAGAATGTCCTACTAAGTTCCTTTAATTCATATTTTTGATAGGTGTTATGCATTTGACAAGACATACTGTAATTATTATATTCAGATGTGATATGCCTTTCAACTGGCCAAATATTGTGAATACTTTTGAAAAAGTTTTGTAAAGATAAATTCAAATTAACAAAGACAGTGCATGGTAAAAATATACCATCCAACTCTGTCTGCATCAAGCATTCATCATCGGCACTTGTACTGTAATAAAAGCTTTATGTTCTGACACATTCGTATGCTGGCCATTATACTGCGGTGTCTGTATGAAGACACATTCTTCAGACTGTTTTTAACTCACACAGAAAAATGTGTTTACTTGTGTTTTGTTGCGTCTTCCAGTGTACATTTAAGACCTGTAAACACACTTTAATGTGTAAAATGAGTGGAGTTACCCTTTAAGTTCATGTTTAGTCATGACAGCTCAGGTTGTTTTTTCTTTTCATACCTGTGCATGTGGTGACTCAGAGACGAATATATAAAGTATCAAACATTTCCTTCTGACCAATCAGAATCAAGACAAAAAGCCCAATCAGGGCAGTCTGGAGGACCTCTCCCAGGACCAGGTAGACCAGGCACTTCCTGTCTCTGAGCCCATCAACATCCAGCGAAGGTCCCCTATGATCCGCAACCGCAAGACTGGATCCATGGAGGTACCAGACCTTAGTGTTTCAGGAGCTGACGTAATGTTATGCTAATAATGATATGACCAGACTGGGTGTCTGTTTTATGTGTAGACATTTTCTTGTTTTTCATTCATGATTCAAGTGTTTTTGTTGAAGTGAATGAGAATCATCAGGTCCCTGATTTACTGTAGCAGCCCGTCTCAGTCTTAACCCCTGGTCTCCATGGCCCCACTCAGGTCCTCTCTGAGACCTCTCCCACCCAGTCCTCCAAAGGCAGCACATCTCACCGACTCTTCCCCTCGTGTTCACGCCAGTCTCCTGAGATCAAACCAGCCAGTGGCCTAGGTGGGCACCTCATTTCTGGTGTGTGTGTGTGTGTGCGTGCGTATGTCTGTGTGCGTATGTCTGTGTGCGTATGTCTGTGTGCGTCTGTGAGAGAGATTCTGCCAACAGACACACTGACCTCACAACACATTTATCTCCAGCTGTCGTCACTGATCCTCCTCTCATCACAAGCCTCTGCTGTGACCTCTCACCCACCTTTTCATACCTCTCTCTAGCTCTCCTTTTATTTCTTTGTCTGTTTTTCTGTCACCTCTTTTCTTTCCATCACCCCCCCCCCCCTCTGTCCGGTCACATAGCTTCCACCCCAGCTTAGCTTCACAGCAGCCAAACAGGATCAGACTCCAAACTATGTAGGACATAGGTCAGTGGAGAGAGTTGTGTTCACAGCCCACATCGTGTCCAGAGATGTACAGATACTTCCACTAGGTGATAAAGTGACAACATAGGGAACATACTGTAGGTTTTATTTCTGAAATCATTAGAGGAAACAAACCAAATATAAATTTAATGAAACACTAGATTCTAGACTTCACTAATGTTTTATTATAAAATTAATAATACTGCAGAAAAGACCTTATATTAAAACATGTGTCCCGAAACCACACAACTTATCAATTGCTGGCAGTATAAACTATATATTTGACCATCAAGTTACAGTTTTTGCTGTTTTAAATAAACGGAAAATGATGCAATAAATGCTTCAGTGGACGTCAGTCAAAATACAAAATTCAAAGGTTGCTGAAAGGGGCAGTTCACCCCAAAATCATACAAATCATATTACCTGAAGTGCTTTTTATCCAACTAGATTGTTTTGGTGCAAGTTTAAGACTTTGAAGATATATCACCCATGGAGATGTGTGCCTTCTCTTGAATTGAAGCGATGTCGATAGCACTCGGCTTACGGTGCTCAAAGTGCCAAAAACAAAAATACATTGTTTTTTTAAAATACATTTCAAACCTCAACAGCAATATCTTTTTCCAGAAATCATACTTAAAATAATCCATAGACCTTTTTGTGAGCAGTTTCAACTGGAACTATCTTATTTCTGTATTACCGCACAGAAGGAAGCATGCAATCATTATTACTGTGGAGTAAATGGTAGTAGTAGGAATGTTTTTGTTTTCAGGTGAACTGTCCCCTTTTATACAATGATACATTTTTGTTGTTTCCCAAGATTGCTCTACATTTGCTTTGTGAATCGCTTCCTAATATGTGCTTCAACAGGAGCTTTACAAATCCAGTATGTTATGTCATTACAAAGCACATACTCCAAAAAATGGAATTGGGAAACAGCTGTAGTGTTATCAGACAGAAACTGTTACATTGTCTGGCTTGATGAATTTATGCAGGTTGAAATCCTGAAAAGAGCTCAAAAGAGAGAAAATGGTTACAATGCCAAACAATCTAAATTGCATTAAAACCTCAAGAAATGCAATCAAACGCATATTTTGGTTTATATACAAATTCAAACCACTGTATTTGAAATAAACGATGAGCTCATGTGCACAGTGAAAAAAGAATTGTAACAGGGCAGTCTTGCACAGCAGATGTGCCCATTAGAAATTGATTTTTAGAACACATAATATCACGCAGCAGGATGACTAATAAACATTGTTGTCATCGTACAAATGGGCTCAACATTACTCTCAATTCAGCAATACTTTTAAAAATAATTTCCCCTATAATTGCAGGAAGTATCATTTAAGAATTGGTCTTTCATGGAAACTTAATTTTTTGTTGGGCAATTGTTATATGAGAGTCCCCATACATATTAATCAGCTGCTTTAAGGCACCACAGTTTAATTAGGTTTTTAATGCTTTTGTGGAAAAGATCAGCCAATTGGAATTCTTTAAAAGGTACATTCCACATCGCACCAATTATGTTTTGCTCTCATCCTGCTGCAGAACTCTTTTCGGTGCCACAATACACCTTTTTAGTTTAGATGTTTGGGTAGTTGTTCTTGACCCCTTATCATGTTACACAGAGTGTCTTAAAATATCTAAAATGTTCCAAATCAGCTGTGTCAGAGGTCTTTTTAAGAACCTCTCTGGGTGTTTCAAACTTATTTGACCTCTCCCCTAATGAAAGAACCTTTGAAAGACTCTTGTTTTGCTGTGTGTACAGTTTCCAACAACCTCCTAACACAGTGGCACTCACACATATGCATGAAATCCTGGCGTGTAAATCAAGGTGTGGAGAAAACCATAAAACCACGAGTGTGAGAAGGGGGAGTGGAGTCTGCCAACAATTTCTGCCACGTGTGCTTCACTATGTATCCTGCTTGACTGTTAAACTGCTTAAGCTTTGATATTGAGTGCAGTTTATTTGATTTGCTTGCACAATTGAGACGTAAATGATATAAAAGGATTAGTGGCACAGAGAAATAATTCCTCTCCGATATGAAATAAATCTTAAGATGTGATCAAATGTTATCATAAACAAACAAAAGGAATTTACCATTCCCTGCAGACAGGAGCAGGTAAATGCACAGTGTGGGAGTAGTACTTCCCCCTAATCAGCCTGTCACTCAGTGCTTCATTATAACAAGACTGAAAGCAGCAGGGTTCTGCATTTGCACAACATCAAAGGACCTCCATACAAAGCCCTACTGCGCATTCTCTGAGTGAAGCCTGTCAGTTTGTTATGTATAGTAAGTGTAAGGCTGCTGAGTGATCCCTCCCAGTTCATCACCACCACCAACAACACTGACTGCACAGGTCACAAGAGCAGCACGTGTCCGGGAGGGCTGCTGTTAGCCAGCTGCTTTTCATACCTCCATACTGTTTTTAGAACAAAGAAATGAGGTGCCGACACTGACACATTTTTAAAAAAAGGATTTTTATCTCTGCAATTTCAAAGATAATATTTCCTCTTCTTTATGTGTCATCTGCAAACTCAATTTTGATTTAAAATATAGTAAAAACTGTGTCATTATAACTCCAACCTCATAGAGTTGAACAGCAAGGTTGTGAAGCAATCCCATTCCCACACTCGGCCTGATTGTCATGCCTCTGCTGTTTCTGCATACAAAACACACATGTTCTGTATGCACTGCTCACTCTTGTTTACATATACGCACATATGCACAGGTCTTATAGATATGGTCACTGTTGTGAAAACCTTGTAGCTGGCAGGTAATCATTTCCAAGAACAGCAGCCGTGTTTTCAGATTGTCCATAAAACAAACTTTATCACAAACCAGAGCTGCATTGATTATTTGATTAATCGATTAGCCTATTGAAAGAAAATGAATGATCCACCTTTTGCTTGTTCCACCCTCTTAAATGTAAAGATTTGCTGCTTTTCTTTAAATCTTTAGGTGTTGGACTGTTTGTTTGACAAAAGAAGCAATTTAAAGACGTCACTTTGAGCTCTGGGAAAATTGTGATGAGCATTTTTTTCACATTTTCTTTTGTACATTTCATAAAAGATTTATTGTTCATGAAAGTAATTTACGATGAATCAATAATGAAAATAGTCATTAGCTGCAGCACTATCATAAATACCCCTGAAAATGATTATTTAGTGTTATTACCACGAAATCCATCCAAACTGCAGTTGCAGGGTTTTCACTCAGGTGTACATGATCAACTTTGAAATGTACACACACTCATGCCTGAACAGCCCCATAGCGACAGTTGTGTTGTAATAATGGCATGGTGTTTAATAAAAACTAACTCACCCCCTACACACCTCCTCCCCCCTGGCTCCTCCTCACACAGGCTCGCTCTGCTCTGGCCTCTTCAGTGCCTCTGCCCTCGGGGTGTCCTGTAGCGCCCCCAACCTGCGGGACTACGTCCGCACGCACCACCACCACCACCGAAAACCACCTCTGTCCCCCGGCAGTCTGCCGATTGGCGTGTTTGGTATGTTGACACAGCTGTCTGTCCTCTCTCACAAGGCGGGTCTTTTCATCTCCTTTGAGGCCTCTTTTTTTCCTCTTCTACTTCTTGATCCTTAAGCTACAGACACTTTGATTTTTGGGACATTCAGTATTTGTCACTTTTTTTTTTTCAAGCCTCCCTTCTTTCTTCTGCTCCCAAGACAAACCGACCATTTCAATCTGTTGCATCACATAATTTGAGCGATTTATTTTGCAGTGTGCATGACGAGAGCACTGATTTGACGTCAGAGTGACTGACTGTGCAGCAAATGCCGAGCATGAAGCCTCACATTGGACTGTGTGATACATCGCAGTTATCAGTGATCAGTGTTCATCCAGATAAGCATGCCAGCTCACTGATCACACTGTTGTCTGCTTGGGTTTGAATGTGTTGAAATGTTCTCTCTCTCCGTGCATGTTGTTTTGAAGCATATCCCCTCTCAGTGGCTTTAATTTCATAATCCACAGTAAAGTAGTTTTTGTGTCTAGAAGCCAGAAGTCTGGCTTTTTTCATTAATCACAATTTACGGTAATCCTTACGTTAAGAAACTCAGCCTGTTATTTGGAACAGATATACTTTCAAGACTCAATAATCCACCTTTAAATAATCCCCAGTCACAGTCTTCCCGCCCCACTCTTTTCCCTCAGTCTCATGTTGGTAATGGTGAGAACAAGCAAGCTGTTTTCACAGCCACCAGGGGTCCTTGGAGCAAGTTAAATTATCCCAAACATCTGGATTGGATATCATTCTCATGGTCACAGCTGTTGCAGTTTATTGAATACTGTCCATAGATGAGTGTGACACATTCTCGAGTTAGGTGAGCAGATGATTTTACTTGCAAATTATACATATCTGCACAGACTGCAGAGTTATTTTTTCCCCTCTGTGGGTTTTAAACACCAGAAACTAAGCTGTTCAGTTTATCCACCGGGTGTCGCTCTGACTGCAAGACTACACACTGCCAGGAGCAAACAGATGCTTTCCTTTCTCTGTTCTGTTACATCATGTTATTCTGTCTGAGAGACAGGTGAGGGTCTGGACTGACGTCAGCGCTGATCATTTCAGGGAAGAGAAGGTTGCATCAGGACAGCGTGTTAGTCATTTACTGGAAATGTGAAAAGAAGAACTGGTTGACCATAATAGACAAGTTCAAATAGCCCATCATCTACACCACTGTGTTAAAAAGTAATTATTTTGAATGGACTTAAGTTAACTGTATAAAAGGGAATATTCTAACAATCATTTAGTGATCCTGGATCTCGGAGCAGAGACCAAGCCTCTAAATGGGTTTGGTCAAGTTTGAAATGCTAGCATCACCACTTAAAGCTGGTTGTTTCAACCATCTATTTATTATTATAAAGCATCTACAATCAATATTCCTCTATAAAAAATGTATCATTGCTGTTGATCAATTGTATGGTCTATGGAGCACTGCAGTGTTTTTTAAAAATCAGAAGCATGGTCCGAGCTACTACGCAAACGCATATGCGACACAGATGCTGCAAGCTACGCAAGAATGATTTCATGCTTTGTTGAGTTTTTGAATTTGTCACCTGAAAACCCTAACGCAGGCCGCGGTCTGATCATGTGCAAGCCTGCGAGCACCGGAGCATTAAACAAGAGGCAGCTGGCCACTTCTGATTGATTTCACTTCGGCTCAAAACCGTTCCAGTTCTAGCTAAACACGTCGGAATACATCAGAGTTTTACATCTTCTCCTTTCTCGTCATCAATTTTTGTCTTGCACCAGGCACAGCTGTACACATTCCTCCAGACACAATAGCCCCTTTCACACAGAGAAGCTGCATTATTGCAGCAGCGGTGGCTCGCCAATTCTCCACCTTTGGTCATTCACATAGAGCAAAGCATCTCCGGCTTAAAGACGAACTGCTGTGTAATTCACACAGAAAGCCGGTACTGCGGCTCCTAAAGAGGCGTGACGGTACACGTCATGATGATGACGTTGGTGTGTTTTCAAGGTGTTTCCCTGGTGTCCCCCCTGTCAATCTAAACCCACGGACAGTTTATAATCAGATGAATGCTGTTATATTGTGTTGTGATTGAGATCCTGACTCACCAAACATCCTGGAAAGCGACAAAGTTAAGTTTTTCGCTCTAAATTACATAATTACATAATCGCCATCAGTAAACTGGACGCTGTCCAAATCTGTCAGTCGCGGGGAGGGAGGCTGTTTTCCAGGGAAAAGTTCACTGAAGTCTTTGTCAGGAGGGCTGACCGTCGCGGTGTCGGTAGGACAGACAGGAGGACAGACTCTTCTCCATGTATATCTGCGGTATTTTTTTCCTCATATAAGCAGCCAAAGACAGTTAAATTTACTACGTTACTTTTGTTTGTTTCATGTAACATTGCTTTGTGGAACATTTCTCTTTATTTTGTTGAGTGAAGGCCATGTGTTGTTATCAGACTGTCCGATTGACACGCCCTTGATACGCCCAGCCGGCTTATCCATTCACACTAAAACTGCGCCTCTGATACCACCTCTAGCGGCGAATCAGCGCTGGAATGAAATTTCACCCCTCGCCACAAATTCACACAGAGGCAGAGGTGGAAAATTGGCGCAGGATACCCGCATCCAAACGGCAGTGTGAAGGGGGCTACTGTCAGCAACTATAGTCATGGAAATGCTGTGCATGTTGAGTGTGCTAGCCAGGGTTGCGTATGTTTGCCAGCTGGGTCAGGCATTACCGTTTGCGTATTTGCGTGGACCATGTCAGCGCTGTTTTCAGCTGTAGCAGGAGGCTGTTATCAGTGAACCCTTAAAAACTCGCTCCGGAGACTAGCTGGTCAACATGGTGGAGCATTTAGCTACTAAGAAGACAGATATTTCCCTCAGGAATCAGGGAGGGGACCAAAAATGGATCTGTAGGAGAGTGAATATTTGCAGGTTCTATTCAGCAGGTGGCCAGAAACACAACTTCAGTTATTGTAAAGATTAAAAAAAATGAAATAACATGAGTCTTTATGCTAAGCTAAGCTAAACTAAGCTTACATAATGCTTCCCATACCTTCATATTTACCATACAGACATGAGAGTGATATCAATCATCTCATCTAGCTCTCAGCAAAAAAAAGCTAAAATCTGTATCGCCCAAAATGTTGAACTATTACTTAAAAGGAGATCACTAGTCAAGTAAAAGGACAAAAAGAGTTTGGGTCCACAGATTGTTTTTTCCTGTCAAAATAAATGCCCTGTACACCAAAGCCCAGCGTCACTCCTCCTGCATGTTTTATATTCAGCCAAAACATCCATCATTTTCTCCATCTACTCCACGACCTTTCCATTCACTTTCTCTGATAGCCTATCTCCTCTTTGTTTATTCAGAGATGACTCATTTCCACGCATGTTGGTTGGCACACAGATATTGGTGAATCGACAGGCCAACTCTCTCTCTCATTCTGTTTTTCTCTTTTTTCTCTCATGTAAAAAACACATACAAACAAACAGGCAAACAGGCAGACACTGGTACCAGCAGTCCCAGTAATACCAGTTACCTTTCTTATCTCCTCAGAGCTGTTCTCTATGCCGGCAGTAAAGAGATTTTCTGTGTCGTTTGCCAGGCATCCGACTAATGGTATGTCTGCATTTATTCACGTTTATTCCGACACTCCTTCAGTTTTTCCTGTATCTTGCATGATCTTTTTTGTGGGAAAACATTTCTTGTGTTTTCTATTTATGGGGGTTTGACGTTTGGCTGCGTTAATTACTTTAAACGTCTCCAAGATTGAAAATAAGAATAATTTAAGGAGTTTCTGTTTCACCACACACCCTCGGTGTTTGTTGTACCTTGTGTTGTTTTCGGCGCTCACCTCTAACACCACCTGCTCTGCCTGCACCTGATTAATTTACCTCTCTGATCCTGATGTCTCTTCACAGGATGGATCTACTGTATGTGGAATATATCTATATATTCTAATCTATCATCATATGGATATGTTTCTCTGTGTATATAATCTGCACACACATCACATCACCTGCACTTTTTGTCAATTTAAAATGATTCATTCTGTCAATCTCATGTTGGGGCTGTAAACTTTAAAGCAACGTTATGCAACTGCTTAACTTAGGAAAACTATTCTGATGGTACACTGGTTTGTAATTGGGACAATGGTGCCTGTTTCATTCCCACTCCACGACACAAATGCCTATTCTTGCAGCACGTAACTTGGGTTGAGTGTCTCCAACAAGAAGTGTGTAATGCTTAACACGCAATGTCCCACACAACCAGCTGTGGGTCTGCGAAGACACTTGCTCCATATTCTCAGTATGCATTATTTTTTTTATCTACTTGCTCCGCACTCATCCACAAATTTGACTGTTTTCCAAACCACCAATGAGAAAATAAGAAAATAATTTGAAGTACTGAAATGCTGCTAGCTGTAGCTGCTGTTAGCTAGTTAGCTCAGGCCAGGACTCAGAGACCCACCAGATAATGCCAGCACAGAGTCCACTAATAGAATCATCAGCTGCAAGGCTAAGTTAACTTTCCAGCTAAAGGCAGCTACAGTTAGTCGCAGTTAGCGGTTACTTTTGCACGGACGACATCAGAGGAAAAAAACTAAAAATGATTTCTCTCTAGAATATGATCCAGATCAGAGACACGATCAGAGCGAGTTGTTGAGCTGTTTAAGTGAATTGCTCTCAAACTTTAGTCTTACCAATGCTTGCATAAAGTTGCTTTAAGACCAGCCTGTAAAGCAGAGTCCAAGTGTTTTTTTTTTATTGAAATTTTCCTGATGTCATGGTGTACTGGCACCACCCGGAGTACACTTCTACATTACTGCAGCGAGGTGAGAAGTTAAACTAGTAGAAGTCAGCAAAGACAAGATTATCAGGGTGACTGCTCCCTTAAACTGCATGTGAGCTGCTTTTCAACATAGCGAGGAGCTCCTCGCAAAATCAAATAAATTTTTTTCCTCATTCATATGTTTGATTGCAGATTTGATTCTACACCAAAACAATTCAGTATGAGTTGAAATGGATTTTCATGGTGCAAATTCATGAATAAATCCAGTTAAAAGTCTTCAAATTTAGAATCGTTAATTTTTAAGTTCACAGATTTTTCAGTTTGTTTGATCAGAAAAATTCAGAATGTTTTGCAATTCCAGTTAATTCTTTAATCAAATGACCCGATCAACCAGAAATTAATTGCCCATCATTTGATTGATTCATTCATCATTCCACTGATTTTTTTTAAGCAGAAATGCCTCAAATCTTCTTGTTTCAGCTTCTCCAACGTGAGCGTTTGCTGCCTTTTCTGTTTTGTATTATTGTTAATGGATATTTCTAGGTTTCAGAGTATCGATTGGTCAGTCAAACCAAGACATTTAAAGTCATTGCCTTTGTCCTCATTGTCTTTAATTGATTCAATATCTGTCAAAGAGCAGGAAATGGCAGCTGCTGGGAATTCACGAGAGTTACTCCTCACTGCTTGATTCTGAAACCAATCCTTCTTGTTACAGCTGCAGTTTGATCAAATTTGATCTTTACTGTCCTTAAATGTGTTTGGTGGCTGTTTTGCACCACCACTGTGCATCGAGAGATCGTTCATGTACGGGCTCGCTGATGGCAGCCATACTGGCTCTTACAAACTGAGTTATGGCAAATTGATTATTTGTATTTGACTGAATGTTATTTAGGATTAAGATGAATGGCTCAGAAACATCCTAGCGTGTGTTGGCTGTCTGACTAGTGCTATCTGTGTGTTAGCAGGAGGAATCACATGTCGTCCAAGCAGTAGGATCATCTGACATTTTGAGTTGGTCCAAGTCAGAAATCTGATATAATGTTGACAAGTATTTGGACCAACCACCAGGAACCAGAGTGATGAGTGTTTCGCTCCAATTTGGGTTGTTGTCAAGTACGCATGTGGTTTGGCTTAGTGTCTGGTATTTAAGTTAGACAGAAGGATTAACACAATATATAAACCATAATTATCATTGTAATTTAAGTGTTTAAAATAGTCTCAAAATAATTTGAAATTCTGTGACCTGCAGCCAACCAATTTACTCCTCTTTTTCTGGTTGTGATTGCTAATAATACATAATGATTATGTTTATTTATCAAGAGTGTATGTTCTGAACTTAGTATTGCATTTTGACACATTTTGTAAAGATGATTAAGACTGTGGAAGATATAACTCACTCTGGAATACTAAAAGGATATTTAGCTGTGTGGGGCTTTCATTGACAACCTTTGGGATTGAGTCATAAATCAGTCAGGTCACATTTTCACAAAATCAGTGTAGTGTTTTGGAGCAAAACATCTGTTATTTGTTGATTAATGTAGAACCTGAACTCGGACATTTGGTTGACAAGTGTGCAGCCAAATATGGACACTGGTGAGAGAGAAAATGAAGAGCATAATGTGTAAGAAATTATAAAGTCAATTTTTCAAAACTGGCAAATTAGTACTGATGAATTCTGATGCCCAGCAGAGAAAAGACCAATCACAATAATGTCTCACTGGCACCTCCGTTATTAGGAGAAATATCGCACAGTGTAATCCTTTCACATTGGCATTTGATACATTGTGAGGTGCTGTCAGACATCTCACAATCACAAAAGAAGAAGGAACAGCGTTAAGAAGACAGTGCAAGAAGAAATTCTTCAATATTTGGTTGATGAAGATGTAATTCATGGCTGAATTTGCAGCTTCGCTTTATGGAGCTCTATAGTAGGTTTCTGCTCCTCTTATAGTTAAGCTTTGAGAGCTGTTTTCATCGAAAAGCCTTTAACGACTGAAGTAGATGTTAAATGCTCCACAATGTTCACAAGTAAAGAACCTTTTCCCCCAGGATGTTGTAGAGACCAAATGAGGCACAAAAAGAGAGTAAATATTAAACTGTTCATCAGGTGGCCAGAAACATGACTCCAAATCAATCATGTTGCACAAAATCTGCCAGATGTGTAAAACAAAAAAAAAGCGCCATTTTGCTATCAATTTGCCAAATCAACCTAAAGGTGATATATTGTTGTATTCACAGCTTGTTTCTGCTGCCCCCATGTGGCCACAAACTGTGTCTTACATTATTAACAAGCGAAACACATCTTTACTTTGGAAAACAGTCACAGTGCAGTTTTATCTCCATGCTTGGTTGGAATGATTGAGACACACTGTTGTGCTCAGGACTGAAGACATAAGAGGTCCCATATTGATCAATGACACTCCTCCTCCTGCTCCACTGTACCTTCTCTTCCTCCCTCCCTGCTCTGCCTCTCATCCCTCAGAGCCCTCAGACAGGCTCCATGTAGTCCCGCCGCTGGGGGGGCGTCCCGCTGAGCCGGCCCTTCAGGGGGTTGCCCCTCTGGCTGTAGACGGGGCCATGGCCCATCACCTCCGCCACTGTCCCTACCACCTCCGCCTCCTCAAGAACTGTCTGCTGTCTGATCAGGAGCTCCCAGAATCCCTCCATGGTCAGCCTCTGTAGATCCGTGTCCTCCCCTTCCTCCCTCTTGCCCCAGTCAGCCAGTGTTGGGGCAAGTGGGACGATATCGCTCCCAGTCGAACTTTGCATCCACTTTGGTCCGATGCTTATTTTTTTCTTTCGGCCTGGTTTTCTGCCTGTGCATTTATCTTTTCTCCTGTCATATCTGCAGTGTGCAACACATGCTTTGAAAGCATTCTTCTGCATTCTTAAAGTCACAGTGAATCCTCAATCCTCCTTAATGTGACACCTTCTGAATCTTTGGGTGGAGTTAAGTTAAGAGAAAGATTTGATTAACACAGTCGGATTTGATTAGGTCGCTCAACCATGGGCGATAATCCACCTCTCTCACCTGAGTTATTCCATCAGGAGGAGAATGAGGGAACATTTAATACACTAGACCTCAACCACATTCTTTGGAAACACTTTGCCAACTGAGATCCAAACACATCTCTGATGAATGATATAAAGTAGATTGTAGCTAGCTATTGTGTGTTAAAAGGTGGCAATACAAAACAAGTAGGATGAGCGCATACATCATTACCTGTATCCGTTTAACCAATTACTTTATCCAGCAGTTCTTAAAACAGAAAAATTGATAGAATCAATTGGAAGTAGTTAATTGTTATGCCTCCGTGGCGGTGATAGCACCGCCCGGGGCATTATGTTTTGCCAGGTTGTCCATACGTTCGTACATCTCACTCTCAAGAATGCTTCAATGGAATTTCTTTAAATTTGGTACAAATGTCCACTATGACTCACTGATTAACTGATTAGAATTTGGTGGCCAAAGATAAAAGGTTTAGGTCACTGTGATCTTACAATCATCTTTTTGGCTGTTACTCCAGGACTAATTTGATAACTGTGGTAAAACTATCGAATAAGAAAAACTGAAACTGTCATAAACTGAAGTTATGGCATTTCAGTATCCAAAAGGTCAACGACACTATCAAGTTCATAATATTCTGCTAAAAATAATCTGCCCATTGATTATCACCATAGCTCCAGAATGGCAACGTGACTGGTGCACGGAGGCATATAACTGCGAGGCAGCCTGAAAATTATATCTGTGGATCAGAAGTTGCTGTATTTATTATTTATCATAAAAATATTTAGAAAAGAACTTCAGAGAGTCAGAAGTCAGAGTAAGACATCTGTTTACAGATGCTTGAATAAATGAACTTTAGTCTGCTACCTAGTGAGGATTGTCCTTTGATATTGACAAATTTTACTCTGGTGATACCAATACTTGTAAAAAGTACATTATCTGTACTGGATACATGTTTCAGCTGAGTATTCACTCAGCCCTAATGGTAAGAGATAACTCAACAATTAGCACGAGGACACAGGATTAAAACATTAATTTTCACTGTGTCTTTAAGTCCTGAAGTCTATTTTGTCTACAGTTCTGCCTGGCACACAATTGGACCTCTGTTGTTATATTCTCGAACTAGAAAAAAATTAACTTTATTGCAAACTTAAATATTTTTTTTAATTAAATATTGCATCTGCAGGGACTGTTTTTCTCTCCATGCATGCTGTGTGGACTTTGGAAGACCAGCTGAAGAAAGTCTTCTGTGGAAGACTTCACAGCTTGTGTAACTGCATCGTGTGCATGCACATCCTGAGCAGTGGTTATACAAGAAATGCCCTAAAAACTGGCTATTTGTTCATTGACGAGGTCAATAAAAAGGAATCAGGTCTTTGTAGCACCAGTTTGGCCTTCGCACTAGGAGGTGAAGCCTATGCATCGCTGCGTCTCCCCCAGAATTCCCAAACTATGTTTCCCAGCTGGTTGGGAGATATTTTAGCATCTCCTGAAGATTTGGGTCATCATCACATCCCTCATTTTAGCTGGATAATTAAGTGCAGTCTAGTTCATGAACTGCTGATTTTTTAAAAGTGCTTCTGGTAGTTATTCTTACTCAATCTGTTGCAGATCGTTACCAATGTTTTCATTTGCTACATACAGACTAGATTCAGATTGTTTGCCTTCTATGACTTTATCTTTTGCTGTTTTAAATATCACTGTCTTGTCTTACCTGTCATGCCATCTTTGTGCTCACTCATGCTGGTTGAGTGAATGGTGCAGGGTACTGAAGCATCAGTGTTCTCTGCTCCCCACTGCATCTGGTATGTGAGCTGAATTTGATATCCACATGGAGAGGCTGCAGCAAAGATAGGGAGGAGACAGAGGCGATAAGTGCCATCTTATGTTGATTTCATACAAATGCTGCTTTAGTACATCTAGTATTAGTTTAGTATAGTTATGTCAGTGAACAGTTGGGGGTGAGGATAACTGTCATGTGGCAAAGCTAAGGAAGGAGATCAAACCTGTGGAAATGTGACACACATGTTAGCCTGCTGAGCCATTAAAATACTTCCTCCTGAGGCTTTATAAAAGTCAAGCAGGTATTATTTTTCTTCTGTCATCAGAGCTTTGGCCTTTCATGTTGTACAGCGATTTTGCCTCCAATGAATAAAGGTGCTTGATAATTATACAGTCTAAAAACAATTGTTAAAGCAGCTGTCTGTGATGAAAAATGCCTTACCAGTGTTGTTTTTCTGTATGTTTTTGTTTGTATCAGCTATTTGGCCAAAGGGCTACAAATTAATGCCATGTACAGATATTGACATCGGATATAAAATGGAGGGACTGCTGAAAAACAATGACTAAGAACAGTTTCATAACCCTCGAGCCTCTCTGCTGAAACTGGGCTGTAAAAATGATCAACCAAGGGAACTCGTACCTTTGTCCCTTGCGGCCTCGAACGGTTCCTGTCCATTAAGCGCTGACTGCAGTTCGTTCCGCTTGTGTCGTTGTATTAGAAAGCTGTTTTAGGGAGTCGCTGTGGAGAAACCATCACAGCACATTATTCATGGAGAAGTGCCACGCTGACCAGCATGCTCTCAGGGGAGATGGATGATTGAAGCCCCTGCTTTACCATCCATCTCTCCCTTTGTTTTTCATGGTATCACTTTATCATGGTGTTCTCTGCCTCATACAACACTACACCAACGTGTTTTAAGTGTATATTTTTTTTTATATGCAAGGGTTTTGGTCAATTCACTCTCAATCCGTTCATTATCAAGCCTATGGAGATTTTTACAATACCACTGATCCTTCAGGAGCGGTCATCCTTTTTTTGTTGCAAACTTCAACCATCATTAAGATCCACAACAACTCGCTGTCTCGCTCAAGGACGCTCCACAGGCCAGATCATTGTTGTAATGTGGCTTGTATTTTATTTGTATTGTATTTTATTTTATGAGACTATTGAATTATCCAATTTTACTAGCGGAAAATAGACTGTGGAGATCTTGTACAAAACCTCTACACCTCTCAACAATAACATGTTTGGGTCATGGATTTAACAAGTAAAGCTCTATACAGGTTTTTTTTTGTTGTTGTTCTTTTTACAATGTTAATCATGATCCTTTTTTTTCACTCAAGTTGGCAGCATCTAACAAAAGTATTTACACCACAGTCTTTTTTGCAACCGAATGTTTATGCTAATTTCTTAGTTACTTTACAAAGAAATCATAATGAGTTTTTAAAAGTAAATATTGTTTTAAAGACTTTGAACTACCACATATTAATGTAAATAAAGTATGGTAGTTAAAATATCTCAACTCTGATCAGCAACAACATAAATAATAATTTCATAGTAATGTCAAGTTAATGTTGTTGTCAAAACATTTATTTTTTAAAGGCCCAGTGTGCAGGATTAGGTAGCATGTAGTGGTGTGGCTGCAGACTGCGGCCCTCCCCCACCCTCCCTTAAGGCCCTCTCGAGAGCGGGTGTTTAATTTGAACATTTCGGTCTACTGTAGAAACATGGCAACACCATAAAAGAGACCTGCTCCCTCTGTAGACATAAAAGGCTCATCCTAAAGTAACGAAAATGCAGCGATTCTTAGTTTCAGGTGATTATATGTTAATGAAAACATAATTATGCATAAATCCTACTCACTGGACTTTTAAGTAAAATTATAAATACTTGACTTTTATATGTAACTTGTTTTCACGGTGTGATCTGGATATTTTTAACTGACATAAAAGATCATCATGCTGATGCAAACTTAATTTTAAAAAGTGATTAATCATCTTTTTACTATTATGTGCAAAGACAGAAGGATCTATGGGCATTTTTGAAAAATGATTTTATATTCTTTATATATTTAGATTATAATATTCGCAAATAACTTTCCATACAGGTCATGTGGCTGGCTTCCAACATACATCCAGCTCACTACAGTATGTCAACATGCTAAGCATAATGAAAACTTTGACAGTGAATTGATCCACATCGTTTTAAAATACAGTAAATCACACTTTCCCAAATGATGGACAACATCCAGTTTTTGTTTAAATGGTCTGACTAACCCAAGAAGGAATTTAACAGCAGCCATATTTGCTGATTATGTTTGTTCACATTAATTTTTGCTGGTAAGTTTGTGTAATGCTGCTTCTGTGGGAGGCCAGACAGTAGGCAAACTTTACCAGCCACTGTAGACGGTAACAAACCACTAATTTAAGATGTTAAAGTAGCTTTAAAGTCTGTGTGGCTAGTTAACAAAACAAAATGGCTGCCAGATGTTGGGACCTGCTTGTCAGACACCTGGAGGATAGTCGACATGCACAGATAGCTGTAGCGTCACCACTCCTCTCCCTCCTCCTCCTCTTCATCTGATGGAGAAGTGGTACGACCGGCTGTGTTTCTGTCTCTCCTGTCTGTGCTGCAGGGTTTGAAGGCTGCTCCATGGTGCCCTCTATCTACCCGCTGGAGACGCTGCACAACTCGCTTTCACTGAAGCAGGTGGACGAGTTCCTCAACAACGTGTGTGAGAGCAGCAGTGAGGCCCACGCCAAAACTATGAAAGGTAGGCCGGCTGATGAATCAGCGCCATATGTTAACAAAAAACATTGGGCTGCCATTAAAGCCACCAGAACATTTCTGCCATCACCCAATATTATCCTGCATTATCATCAGGAGCATCACAGCTATTTAGATGATTTGTCAGTTATTCTTCAGAACAGGTCATTTTGATTTTGTACTGTATTGATTCCTGTCTTCAAGAAGGTAAGGGATGCATTATCTCCTAAAATATCCTCCATCTATGTGGATTCCATTTCCGTCAGCAAAAGTCATCTCATGGCACTTTCCAATTGAGCAGGTGTAGACCATACTCCAGATTAATTTTGTCTGGATGCAAAGCTTTACTGCTTCAGGAAGTGAACTTTGTTCATCGTTTGATTTGTTGGGGAAGAAAGTTCAATATTTTGTTTTAAGACCGAGCTGCAAAATAACCTGTGTACCTGTGGTATGACAGCTGCAAATGAACTTTTGATGTCTTGTAAACCCACAAAGGTTAGCCACTTTAAGGTTAAATAAATCAATCAGAGACGACTGTTTGAGCGTATATTAACCTGTTCATTTCCTTTTAATTCCCTTAAATTGAAGGGATTATGTGCAAAAAAGGTCATAGCCTGTACTCTTAATGTAATTTTGGATGTAAACACCACATATCAGTGCTTCAAAGTCTGCTGGAGTAGAGCCAGCTCAACAAAGCTCTTAAAATATTAAACGCTGTCATGTTGATGTATATTTAATAACATGAGCTTCAGCGTTTGACATTTGGAAACAAATTATCTTAATGGTGTTTCTCCCGTCTTTGTTCCAGCACTCTCCAGCTTGTTCGACTCTCAGAGCCAGACATCTCTCTACAGCCCTCAGCAGCCTCTGTCCTCCTCTGGGTCGGAAACATCTCTTCGTCCGCCAAGCCAGCCTCTGTGGCGTGAGTGTTTACAAGACTTTATGGCAGAATGACAGCCTTTATCTTTTCTGGTAGATAGTTTGTGTTGTGACGCAGTTGATACAGAGGGTTTTCTGGGTGTTTTATCGAGATGCCTTTAGTACAATTGAGTAAAATAGGAGATTGATCACTAGTTTTAAAGCCCAGTTCTGACTTCATTTTTCATGCATATACTGTGGTCGGTGCTTAGTGACTATCAATTTCGAATTCTTCCTTGAATAAAGCTTTTAATCCTGCCAGCACTGCTCTGCGGCCAGACCATCGCTTCACTGACAGGTCCCATGTGTGAAAATGAGTAACTGTACCAATGAGAGGCAGAGTGATGTTAGAAAAGACCATGCATAGTCAGCAAAACCTGGAACAAGACAAAAAGGTCCTCCACACCTTCAGAACAACCTTCACATTCTGTAGATGGGAGCAGATGTGACCCGATAGGTCTCATTTATCTTAACTGACCCAGTGGTTACAGATGCTATCTGTGTCATGACAGCCAGGTCAGCCCAACATCAGCTGTCCTTGACCCTCAGCCCATGACTAAGGCTGCTAATGGTTATTTTCATTATTTATTAATCTGTTGATATTTGTCTTAATGGATACATCCATTTTTAAGTGACAAAGATAGAAACAGCTTTGTTCACAGTGTTCTCTGCAGGACTGTTGGTGCTAGCAACTGCAAAAGAAATCAGAAAATAACACAACAACAACCCCACAGTGAAAAAAAATGATGATTAATTTACACCAACAACAACGATACGCTTCATTGGGTTAATGAAAACGCACAATGAGGCAAAGGGCTTTAATATGTGAAACAAAGTGATTCATGCTTGCCTAAGGAGTGATGGAGCACTTTTTTGGAAGCTTGTTTTGTTATTTCCGAGGTTTTTTAGTTCATTTATTTTTTTATATCGTCTGAAAAGCTGAAAAAATATTTAACATTTTTGTTAGATTACTTAAAGCTTTTTAAGTATTTGTTGATTTGACCCCTTTGGACTAAATATGACAAGGGTGAAACAAAGTGAACGTGTCTTTAGGGCTGTCCATGCCAGGAATTAAAACTATAACAATAACTACAAATGGATAGCTTTAATAATCTTTCTCACTCAAATGGATGGCAGACATCCCATAGTATTTTTAAGAATTGTCAATCAGAATACACACAAAATAGCAGCACAATCAAGCTTTATTTTGGGCAGATTCGTCTACAAATTAATTTTGTAGGAGTGCTTAAAGTATTGGTTTCTAATTGTAGCCAACCTCTTTTATGTGAGCTCATCAATGGCATTTAGGAGACACTTTTTAGATGGTCTACTCTAATAACTCAGCCTTGGTAATTAATACAACTTATGAAACGCTTACATAACGCATATTAGGCTGCTAATTACACATAGAAACTGTCTTTGGTGCTGAGGGGTTCCTGAAGTTTCTTGTGATGTCCTTTATAACAATCACCAGTATAATGGATGTTGACTCAGCAAAAAGTATGAATAAAGTTTGTCTTCAAAAGATGACAAGTCTTCTAACAGAGTGCTGGATTCTCCTCACTCTTCTCCTCTCTGAAGAATTTCATAAAATCCTCCTTCTGGGGGTTTTCTTTCTTTGTATCTCAGTGCAGTGTCAGCGTACAGCAATAATAGGTAATAAAGTCAGTAATATCCATTTTCCTTAGCTGTCGACACACACTACACGCTGTTCACTTTGTCGTTCATCAGTATGGATGCTCAACATCATTATTCTTATACTTAATAGTTACAGTAATAGTTCTTGGTGTGGACGACGCTTTACTTTACCACCAGATTACACAGCAGCTTCTCTCCTCAGGCTGCAAGATCCCTCGATTCATCCTCAGCACTCCACCATAAAATAATAGCTTAAATGTTATGTCCTATCTGACCCGGTGACTGGCATGAAGAACAACTATAACAATTAACAGTGAAATACACACACTCTTCACACACAATTGAATACAGATGTGTCTACATAACCTCATCAAAGAGAAGATTAAAACTTTCACAACCAATTAAAAGTCCCTTGTTGTGCGTTTAAATGATTAACTGAGTTGAAATTGTTTTGCCATCTGATATTTAAAAGGTCAACAAAGAACTGTGATCCTTTCCCCTAAATAATTAACTCTTGTGAAAAAGTTTGGAGATTAATTTTCTGTCCGTCAGCTTATTGATGATCCGTTAATTGTTTCAGTTCTTTTCTAAACACGGACCTTAAGTTCCTCTGGATATGAGATCAATAACTTAAATGTGCACATGAAATGATACGGAAGTGAGGGCTGTTAGCTGTTAATGAACATCCTATATGTCTACACAATGAGATGTAAGTTTAGTGACTCATGAAAAAAGAAAACTCTTTAACAGCCCTGGAACTGTCAGCCGAGCTTAATAACAGCAGAATGTAAACCCTGTGGGAGCAGCATCACTTCAAAAAACTTCAAAAAATAGGGCTCCTCGAGAAAATCACAGCCCCTTCAACAGCTCCTCATTTTTATTTTTTTTCCCCCTTTTTCTTCAATCTGTTTTTATCCCCTGTGAGGCTATTAATTTATCCTCCTGCCACTGTTGTTGATTGATAAAGCATCTGCATCTATCTGTCTAGCTCTCACGTTTTCCCTATTTCATCCACCTCGTGTCTATTTCCTAAACACTGTGCACACGTTGGGTGGCTTTTTAATCTCTCTGTCGATCTGTCTCTCTCCGTTCTGGTAGTACCTGCTCCATATCTGGGCTGCTGTAACAGCCAATAACTCATTTATCCTCATTTATCACACAGTGTTCAGACACAGATGCTGGAGGTGACGTCAGGATGAATACGACACTCGGTCTGCTGGTGGTCAGACACTGGTTTGTCCTCCTATTGGCTGTAGTTACAGGAGAGCTGTGTGCAAGGGCACGACTATGTCACTCAGTCCTTGAGATGTTTTTATGAACTGGATCTAAAAAGGATCTTAAAACAAGAAGTAATGTATTGCCTTATGAATGTACTGCAAGTAGTCCTTCTCTTACAGTATTTTCTAGTCAGAGTCTAGACTAGAAGTGTCTCCCTATTTTTCCTGATTGGAAATTTCTCTCGTTACAGGACAATATGTAAGACCTGCCTCCCTGTCGAAGTCATTCTCTAAACAAATACTGCACAGGATAACACCGTTGTAACTGCTAACTGATCATAACTGTAGCTGCCATGAGCTAGTTAGCACAGTTAACAGTGCAGCCAGCAGTCCTATTATCTGACTAGAGTCTGCTCTGTCTGCAAGCAGGGAGCATTGGGGGACTGTTGTGTTTTTATCACTAGCAAAGAGGCAATAAACCACAGGAAGGAGAAGGCTTGTCTTACATCACGTCCAACTTCAACTTTTGTTGATACATTTTGTTAATTAATTTATCAATGTTTTAAATTAGAATTATTCATATTGCACCATCAGTCTCCAGATAGTGAGACAAAACAAATGGCAGTGTCTCCGTCTGTTTTCTGGGGGACCTGTGTTGTGGTACCTGGCAACCAAACCCAGAGGCAGAGGTGAGTCACTGGAGTCCCTGTGCTCCACTTAGATGGCAGCTAAAATTGGATGAAACTGCTCCCATGAAGAGGAGATACACTCCCAAATTGCACACAAAGTGGTGTGACTTTCCCCTTTTATGGACATTTACCTCCTGTCCCACTCTGCAGACTGTAGTCCTGCATCATTTTATCCCTTCTCTTCTTCTTATTGGAGGTCTACTGTACAAT
Organism: Sparus aurata; assembly: GCF_900880675.1. Classification (NCBI taxonomy): domain Eukaryota; kingdom Metazoa; phylum Chordata; class Actinopteri; order Spariformes; family Sparidae; genus Sparus; species Sparus aurata. The sequence continues at coordinate 20,366,504 of NC_044194.1, read as the reverse complement.
TTACTTTCACATCATTGGTTTTTATACTATTAACCTGTGGTGTAATGCTGTATGGGGTGTGGGTGTTGATGGTAGGCCATTTGCCACTTATTTCTCTACACTGGTTACCGGTTCATGCAAGAACCCCTTGTTCTAAACTGTAAAGCCTTTAATGGACTTTCCCCCCTCATATATCTTCAACTTTATTTTATCCTATTATGCATTTATGTTGTTTGCGTCCCCTCAATGCCGTTTACCTACATGCTCCCAGATTGAACAAAAATACATAGAAATCCAGACTGAAAACATCTATTTCATATTTAGTATGATCTCTCTTAACTTCGCCCTCCAGGAATCAAAATCACATGTGACAAAGAGTCTGTCGGACAGATGGGATGAGGCTTTTCCATGTATTGATGTTAAAGTGTTTTCATTGCATAAGTTGCCAAAGACACTACCAGGTACCACATTACTGTTGTTTGGTCCTGCAACATTGTTTTGTAGGTTGAAATGTGAGACATTGCTCTTTTATTTGACGAGTGAAGAATCTGTGCCTTTGCTGCGGCTCTGAAACTACCTCCGGAGGCAATTCAGAGTTCTCTCTCCCTACCTGTAACTTTCACTAAGACAGCGTGGATTATCGGCATATGATCCCTGCATTTAAAGGGCAGTGTGAATGGGACTACTGACTGTTCTCCTCATTGACAATCCTGTTATGGATACATGGGCCTTACTTCAGGGACGTACGTAGTCTTATAAACATGATCACCAGTGTATTTGTGTGCGTGAATGCTTTCAAATGTGTGCACATTTTCTCACCTGTTATATTGTATTTTGCTGTTTGTACAATTCTGAAGTGTACAGAGACTCTCTTGGTGATACGCCCTTTAAATGAACTGAAGTCGTGTTGAAATTGATTTTCAGATAGCGAAGAAAATATCCCTTTTTCTCATCCTCCTGTTGGAAGGTAATAATACGTTGAGGTACATGTGACTTGATTTATGCAACCCCCCAAAAAAACAGTTTTCATGAAGTTCTCCATGGCAACAGAAGATGGAGTTGCAAGGGTATGACGCTGTCGCTTTCCTGTTTTTGTACCAGATCACTCCCCCCACTTTGTTCACTTTCTGTCCTCCACATGACGCACAGACAGTAACAAATAAATAATTTGGAGTGGAGTGAGCTCTCATAGCGCAAGTTACGAGATGAAATGTCTATCAGGGATCGGCAGAGTTTTTAAAGAAGTGGGATTTGTACCAGAGAGATGATCCTTTCCTGGACTCTCAAGATAATTAACTGTGTTTTCTATGTTTTCTTTAAAGACGGCAGTATCCCCTCCAGTGCTGTATCCAGCGCCGGCCCCTCCTCCCCAATCACAGAGAGCTCCGGCCTGAACTTCAGCTTCAGTGAGTAGACTCTCTGTCTGAAAACACAAGGACTTCTGGGTCTCTAAGGGCACCATCTGAGGACTTCTGCTTGTCCCTTACTCCGTTTCATCTTCTCATCTATCTTTATGCTCAAATTAAAAAAACACTGGAAGAGACTCTGGAGAGACTGTAAATAAGACTCCTCAAACTGGACTCTTCTGCTTCACCCTGCCTACACCTCCACAACTCCTCTGCTCGTTGAAGAGAAAAAACACTGGACGTGAAAATCTCTCTTGATCGCCATCCTCCTCTTCAGTTTGTCAACACATTCATAAACCCGCTGAGTAACAGTGCGTCAAGCCAACATTCAGACCAGTTGTGCCTTTAGTTTAATTAGATGCTGCCTACACTAAAACAACAGCAGTGCCTGCTGGTCTGATTTTTTTTTTGTGTGTTTCTTTCTTTTTTTCTTGCCCAAATGCTGTTTTTCAAAATAAATCACACACATGCTGTTTCAATCCTGACCGTAAACATGTACAACTGAAACGCATTACAGACTGTGAGTCATCGTGTCAGCCGCCATAGATTTGCTTATTTTTCAACACTGTTGTGCCACAGCACTGTGACGAGGTAATCACAGCCTGAAACCAAACGCGTTGTTTTTTAAATACAAGTGAACTTGAGTGTTGGGGTGCTTTCACACCTCGTTTGGTCCGTACTACAGGTGCAAAACCTCCCCTGGACCATGTTCCAGCCATGCTTGGTCCGAGATGGTCTCAGTCTATATCAAACTGAAATATGGTTCAGTACCATTCCAGTGTCAGAACAGTATTTTGAAAGTTTTCTGACTTTCGGACCAATTATAGGAAGTTATGACAGGCTAACGTCAGAACTGGAAGAAAAAAAACTGTCAGTGGCAACGAGATGAATCTGTTTTATTTTTCTCTACAATGGAAGCTGAAGGTAAGCTACCAGTCGAATTGTAAACATGCTATTGTCAGACATATGCCCATCAAAAACCAGTCAATGTCAAGTCTAGAGAGACGCTGCCCAAGTAGGTAATGATGACAGGATGTCAGTATATATGTTTAAGGAATAATTGCAGTTTGAAACCAAAAATGTATCCAATGCAACAAAAACATGAAACTTGGTTTGGACCTTGTTTCTGACATTCAGGTGTGAAAGCATCCTTAAGGTTGACCACTATAACCACAGTTTGTGGTGTCTTTCAGGTTAACATTGGTTCAAAGTTGGAGCTTAAAGGAATAGTTTGACCCTTTCCTGCTAACAGTTGAGATGAGATGATGAAGTTTCTCATATCTGTTCATTAAATTTGAAGCTACAACTGGCAGGCTGCTAGCTTAGCATAAAGACTTGAGACAGTGTAAACATCTAGCCTGTTTCTGTCCAACAGTAATTAAGCATCAGCTCTAACTTATTTGTTAGATTTTAAGTATAAAAGCTGAAGTTTAAAAACAACACATTGTGTGATAAAGACCATCATTCTGAGGCCAATTGAGGCTTATGAATATAAATACACTTTTATCAAATGGGCGGGTGCAGCCCAGTAAAAGAGATTGCAAATGAATTATTCTCAATCTGCAGGAGAATGTGAGTTTTAAAGTTATACATTTGGCTCACGTTTGTATCTGCTACATTCATGTTTTGGTACTTTTTGCTCACAGGATTTTAGTTCACTTAATGGATCCAAAATAATTGAGTCTTGAGTCTCCATTTTGAAATAGAGGTATTTTTATAATGTAAAACCCGAGCCAGCTCGATCAAACAGTGTCAGCCTTTTTAACGAAAATCTGCTGTTAAAGTGAAACAAAATCTATCTGTCAATGTGCCTTTAAATGATTTAAGAGAGGAATATTGTAGACACTGTGGATAACCTGCTGTATTTTTACTACTTTATCATTTAACAAATGAAATTTGATTTTGAGAAAGTCTGTGGTGTAGTTTTACTCTAGAATTAAAGGGAAGAACCACTTGACTTAGTAAAGAGTATAAAAATAATTTTACATGACGACTTTCTGATGTCGTACAAAATTAAATGTGTATATTAATGTTACATGAATCAAATAACTGTTTCTAAAGATTATATGAGTGATCTGCAGATATAAATGTTTTTTAATCAGCATGTAACTGAAAAGGGGGTCAGTTCACTTTCAATTATTTTGAAAAGGTGGTGAATTTACTACTTTAAACTCCAAAGAAATACTTTAATTACTTTGACCAAAACTTGTAGAGTTAAAGCTCATATCTCATAAAACGGATCATAAAACACTGACATGCAGTTTTATTACAATAGAGCACTGTGATTATTACACTCAGACGATTCAGTCTGCAACACCCTGAGTATAAACAGGAGAAATTAAATGGCTCCCAGCTCATTTTAGACTGGTTAAACTGAAAATGGACTGACCCCAGAACCTGGAAACACCTGCTTTAGAACAAAGATAAATATATGTGTGTATTTGTCAGTCACAATGAGAAGAGTTTTAGTTTTAGATCTGAATATAGGATTGATTATTTTTCTACCTAAAGGTGGGTTGATGTAGGTAATTTTAGCTGTGTATTTATGTGATTATTTAATGTGCTATTTAATGCCAGCCAAAGAGGAAGGTCTGTTTTCTGGGATGAGTTTGGCTGCTGGAGAACAAAGTCTAGGTTTTTAAAATGTGTAAAATATGTCTGTTGGGCTGTAATGTCAAAAAAGAAGAGGAGGAGGATAATAATAAAAGAAAATCAATTAAACAGTGAAAACATTGTTCAGTATGTTATTAAGTGTAACAGATCACATGTGTTCACACCTGCAACAGGCCTGTTTAAAGTGTGTGCGTGTGTCTGTGTATGTGCGTGTCATTATTAATGGTCTACAGTGCAGACACATAAGCCTGTTATTGCTCCATAAACAAAGCTCCTTGTCACCGCTCTGCCAACACACACTTCTCCCTCCACGTCTCATTTCTCTTGTTCTCTCCAATTTTTTCCTCTCTTCCTTCTTAGTGTTTAATGAGCTTCTCTTCTCTCCCGTCACTTCGTCTTCATTCATTAATCCCCAATTTCTCTCTTTTTTGTTCCTCTCCTATCCTTATGTCTTCTCCTCTTTTCTCCTTTCCTACCTCAACCTATTTTCTTCCTCTTAACCCTTCTCTTGTCTCCACCAGCCTCTGTGCTTTCTTTCAAACCCCAGTTTTCTCTTCATCCTCTTCTTTTTTTCCCCTGTTGCCTCACATTGTCTTCTTTGATCTCCTCCCCCTCCTAATGTCCTCCTGTCCTCTTCTTGTTGTCTTGCTCTCCCTTCTTCTTTTTGTTTCCTCCAAACTCCTTTTATCTTGTACTTGTTTCCTTTCCTTTTGTCCTTTCCTATCTTTATCCTTGTCCCACTGCTTGTTTCCACTACTCTCCTCTCCTCTCCTCTCCTGTCCTTATCACCTTTGTTTCATCTCCTCTCGATAGCTCCATTCCTATCTTTTCCTTATCTCCTTTCTTTATCCTCTTCATATTGTACCTTTTTCATCTTCTTCTTGTTTATTTTCTCCTTTTCCTGTCTTCTCCCTATGTCCTTTCCTACCTTCCCCCTTGTTTACTCTTGTCCTTTGTATCCTTTTCTTCCCTTGTCTCCTCTTCTCGCCCTTAATCTCACCCCTCACCCTCTTTTACCCTTTTTTCTCTCCTCTTTTTCCTCTCCCTCTTGTCATTTTTCCCCAAACCCGTTTTCCTCCCTCTCCTCGTTCTCTCCTCTCGTCTCCTCATCCCTCTCCCTCTCACAATCCTCTCCAAACAGCTCTTAAGAATAGTGATGACTCATGCCTCCTCCTATTGCCGCCATGCGTTGCCATAGCGACGCCCCCAGATGTAATTGACTCCTTCTGAGCGATGCCGGTTGAATGGAGAGAGAGAGAGAGAAAGCGAGAGACCGCCGACTCACCGGAAGCCAAAAGCTGATGTCATTCACTCCATCTGTCTTTCTCTCTCTCTCTGGCTTTATTTTCTACATTCACACACACTTAAACACACAAATGTCCATTCATTCAATCGCCATCAGCTCTCATACACACACACACACGCACATTTTGAGTTACAAACACAGAGCCGCCTACCTTGCTTCAATACAAACTCAACAATGGCTACTTTCATCCACAGAGCTCTCAAGACTACAGTGTGTGGCTGCAGGTAGTTGTGTGACCTTTAACAAGTTCTCACTCGAGTAGCCGAGTCACAAAGAAAATAAATGTTGTTAATGTAGAGGCTACAGAAATGTATTAAGAGATAGTATCAAACACAAAAATTAGAGCAAAATGCCAACAAGTCTGTCAGGGCAAAGAGTCTGAGTCTGAGCCCTGTTCTGTATTAAAGGGGGATTGCAGTATGTCTAAACATGTATTAAAGGGCAATGGTTCAAAACACTAGTCACACAATAATACAAAAACTAACAAATCGAGGCAGCATGAGACCAACAACTCCCATGTTCTGCTAGGAAAAGTAACAACCAGATAGCTAGAATATATGTAAGCCAAGTATGGTTATTCAAAACCACACAAAAGTTCAAACTTAATGGGGCAATAAGAAAGAATTTGGGTTCAAAACATTTTTAAAAATGATCAACAGATGTGAAGAAATAACAGTTCTTACACTATGTCAAAGATGTCTGTGTTGTCTTGAAGAGATATCAACTGATATCAGTATGCTAACCAGATAGCCCCAGCCGTCCTGTCTTGTATTACCACTACAGGATCCCAGTCTGGCCCACTAACTGCTCAGCTGACTGAGCTAACTAGCTAACAGCAGCTACAGTTAGCAGTAGTTAACAGTTACTCTTTCCCCTTATTGTATTTTTATGTTTGGAGTGACCTTGCTTCGACAGGTGGCAGATTCTTACACATTGTAGCCTACATTTAACATTTTTTTATGTTGCTACTTTATGTTTGTTTAGGTTCAGTTTTCTGTTTCTTTCTCGTCACATTTCGTCTGCTTAAATTTAAGCAAAAGAGCAAAAAACAAAACAACACATGGTTAGGGTTTTGCTTGAAATAGCCATACCTGTTTTTTGTCACCACAAATGTTCTGGAAATCTGGAAATGTCTGTACAACTCCTGGTTTTGTCGCCACAAGAACAGTTGGAGATGGTCCACCTTCCCCTGAGAAACCTCCCCACAGGGTCGAACTTTAGTCACTCAGCCATCTTGTGGCGTGTATAACACAACCATCCCCTCTATCTTGCAATATGAAAATTAGCTAACAAGCACTTAATGTGAATGTGGAAGGTTTGGTACAAATGTCAACCCTTGGATGCATGCAAATGAGGCTGGAATTTGCATCAAAGCTCCAAATTGATTTGCCAAAAAACTGACCAAGGAAGTGATTCACTGGTGGGCTAAGATGTTTAGTTTTTACTAGCTGTGGGTAATTCATTTAGTACCACTGATGAATTCAGTGTAGTTGGTTTAAAGACTCTTTTATACATGTACTGGACACCTCTCCATGTGAGTGGACAAGATATTTATGCTGCTACAAATGGCTGAACAGCAGAAACTGCCACAATGTGGTTTCAGTCCCGTAAAATTTAAAGCAGCAGTGAAAAGTACAACAACAAAACCATTATGGGCAGAGTTGCTTAATTTCCTATCCATGGAGTGGCCTTAGTGAACCTGAGTGCAATAAAGGCAAAGGTAGATGTTGATTAAATAGGCTGAGGGAAAGTGGGAACACAAAAAACGTGAATTGAAAACCATTTTGGACCATTTGTGTGATCCTGAAAGCCCTCGTTTACCGTATAAATCAGCCGGGTTGAAAAGGATGAAAAGAAGCACTGGTGTCATACTCCTTAACTGGAAATATACTAGATCCATTTATTTATATTCACCTTCCCTGCAGTCCTGTAAGGGCCAAAGGTTAAAAAATTGAAATAAAAAAACTACAGACTGAGGTTTACAGATCTTTTCCAACCCAATCTAAGAGTTTTATATCTTGTTCTATTTCTTCTGTCACATCTCTGTTGCTGTAGGTCACCGAGTCACAAACCCCTACTGTAACCTCCTTCCTACTATTCAAGGACTATGCTTGTACTAAGCTAAAAATGCAAAGACAGGAGTGGGAGGGAAAGAGAAGAGGAGAGACGAGAGTAACTATTAGTCATTCTGATGAGAGAATAACCCTCATCCACTCTCCATCCAAACCCAACAGGAAGGCAGGGAGGTGACCGGTTATACCTTGAGTGCCACGTCCTCAACTCCCCCGTCATAAACCCTCTTCCAAAGTCGAAATGCATTGTCATGGTAACTGTGGGAGGTCTGGCGAGGGGGGGCGGTTGCTTGTCGATGTGGCAGTCGTTGCAGTGGCGTGTGGGCTCGGCCACCCCACCAGAGACCCAAACTGCATTTAATAGTATTGTATCCGAGTTTAGAGGCGCTGCCAGTGTGAGAGGACAACAGGCCAAATTTGTTCCTCTTTCTTTTTCTGTTTCACTCCCTTTTTCTCCCTGTGAGTCCTGAGAGAAAAACAGCGAGAGGCTGGAGGCTGACACACTGCAGGAGAGAAAATTAAATGAGATACAAAGACAAATTTAAGAACTGTTCATCACCGGCTGAAATTAATGCAGACTGTGTAGCAGCAGCAGATGTGGGTGTGGATCTATCAAGGTTGATTTTAGAGCCTAAATTGATCCGTCTCCCCCACCCCTCAGGGAGAATGTAGTGTTTTTTTGTTTGTTATTGTTTTAAGACCACTGAGTTGTTCTCTCCCTCGCTGCTTTAGTCAAAGATCTGTAAATGTCAAATGGAAATCTGCTACTTTCTTTTGACAAGTGGAGTGTAAGAAATGGGCAGGGCTGCTGGAGCAGAACTGCTTTCATCTTTCCACCTGAAAAATCCAAGCCGATCAATTCACTGACCAGGCCTGTTATCTCTGGCACTGAAGCCAAAAGCAAATTTCCTCACCTCATATTTAATTTACAGATTTAAAGTAAACACAGGTCTGTACAAGAGTACTATACTAAATATTAATCCAGAAAGTTTTGATTTTATTTAACAAACTGGTGGCTCGAGCTCTCGTCTCAACAGCTGTACTACTGTATGTTTTGGTTTCAGAGGCCTGAACTATCAGGGATAACATATGTGAGACTATTTCTACATCCAAATGGGCAAAAAAGGACAAGACCTTTTTTTTATATTTCGTTCAGATGTGCTCTTTCATTTATCCTAAATCTTTCCAGCAATGTTCAAACCAGAGTAATCCACAAGATCTTTCAAGGTAACTTGTGTTTCAGGTCGCCTGCCACTTTAACTTCCGGTAGAGAGTCATCTGCCTGACTCACGGCAGATAGATTTTCATCAGCAATGACAGTCGTCTAATGGTGTGATCTCCATCAGCAAAGCAAATTTTCACCTTGAGTTTAACCGCATGATCATCATTCATATTACTTCAGATTTACTGTAGTTTCGGTTTCGGGCAAGCTAATTTTCAATGGAGTGCAGGGGCACTCTGATGCTAGCATCAAAATCTCTATTTTTAAAACACTAAGAAGGCTCGACACAACATGAAACTTTGCTCGTAGTATTACCAGGGTTTCTACACATGAACACAAGCATTGAGAACATTGTTTGTGTACGCAGAGTTTACTAAAAAGAGGGTTTTTGAACTACTCACCATTTGAGCTGGATCTCCAGCGCGCCGCCGTCAAGGCAGGCAAAAAGTGTCGATCCCCAAGTGTGACCTAACAGGCAGGAGAGTAACAGTGGACCTCCTGCCTGTTAGGTCGCACTACGGGATCAACACTTTTTGTCTGCAATGACGGCAGCGCGCCGAGGGTGCTACTGCTAACGTGAGTTGTCCAAAAACTTCTTTTTAGTAAACTCTGCGTACACAAACAATGTTCTCAATGCTCGTATTCATGTGTAGAGACCCTGGTGATACTACGAGCAAAGTTTCATGCTGTCTCGAGCCTTCTTAGTGTTTTAAAAATAGTGATTTTGATGCTAGCGTCAGAGTGCCCCTGCACCCCATTGAAATTAGCTTGCCCAAAAACAAAACTACGGTAAATCTTAAAAGTGCCTCTTTCTTCGTAATTATGCATTTGCACGAAGGCCTTGGTTGTTTTTTGGCGAGAGTTTCACTTTAAGTCTGCAGTCAACATTACAGTATACCTGACAATGGAGGTCACCTCCGTGGATTTCTACTGTAGTCAGGCTGATGAACAGGAGTGAAGATTAATCAAATTTTACCCCCAAAATAAAAAAACAATCTCATCTTGAGATCAGAGCAAAATTAAATGTGACTCCAGGAGTTTATTCCTCTAGAACAGGCCTGTTCAGCTACTTATCTGGAGGGGCCAGATTTAAAAAAAACCGACAGCCAGACTTTTACATTTCTAATGTCTGGCCTGCTCAGAAACCGTATGTGTTAAAACAATTCTTCTTCAGTTCTTTGCTTCTCCACTTCATTAGTTTTCAGTTTTTTGTTTCAGAGGGCAGATGGTCAGCAACACAATTCTGGAGACACTGCACATTAAAAAGCCTGCTGAGGTAAGACCTTCGCTTTTTGGTTTAATGACTTGAAATAATTTTACAAGACATTTAGTTACTTATGCTCTCCATTTATTCATAAAACAAGAGAAGCTTTGCTTCAAGCTAAATGCTAACATCAGCATGTTAGATCATGCTAACGATCTGATGTTTAGCACATACTGTATGTTTTAGCATGTTCACCATCTTACCATAGTTTGGTGTGCATGATGTAGCACTAAGTGAGAAGCTGAAGCTGATCCAGATGTCTTTAGTTTTCCATATAATTGCTCCTAAACCAAACTATTAGACAATGATAAATGTTAACACGGCACTAGGCTAAATGTTAAGGAATCATCAGAGTTATTTAAATGCATGAATGTTCGCACCTTTTTAGTGACAACTCATTCAAAAGTTTTAGTCTGGACCACAATGGTGGACCAGCAAAGAGACTAGATTCAATATCACTTGTTGCTAAAATTCTAAGATTCTCAGATTTAGTTGCTTTAAGTTGCTATGTTCATTTTGGTCTTTTCTTGTTGGATTTTCCTTTCCTCTGGTACCTTGTTGTACACTGAGCCTTTAAAAGTGTCCCACAGGAAAGCAATCTGTGGGGATTCCTGCAGCTCTAGTTTCTCAGGGTTACACAAATGTCATTAGACAAATGTCGATGACAGATGAATGTGTTTTGAAGGACCGATGGGAACCAGCAACAAAAAATATTCTTTGCTTAACCGTCACTCCCTTCATCTTAAACCAAATTTCAAGGCTTATTTGTCACTAATCCCTGATCCCAGCATCGTCATGTCAGATTGCAGCCTGAAGAGATTTGCTGAACAGTACTGCAGAGTACAAACTAAATAACTGTTGTGATGCAGTCACTGCTGGTACAAAGGCAAATAGCTGTTTGTCCATCAGCTGTAACTAATCACAGTTAATGAGAACGTCCAAATAAAGCAATACACTAAAAAATGGTCCAGTTCCTCTTGTTTTCATCCTAATGTAGACTTGCTTCAGAGATAAATAGCTGAAATGTGCCTCCAATAGCAATTATTTCACAAAGTACAATACATCACAGTAATGGCTGGCAGCATGTTGTTTATTTGGATTTCAAGAGCAGAATTAAAAGCAGGTTTGTGACTAAAACAACACAGAGAGTACATTCACTGAACATTGTAAATGGTTAACAAGTGAAACTCATGTTAACATTGTCATTTTGAGCATGTTAGCATGCCGATGTTAGCATTTAGCTAAAAGTATTATTTTCATTATGACCCCAATATTGTTCCCATGACACCATCATGGGTGAATTTCCGATCCCTTAATCCAGGTTGAGTAGAGAGCGAGGACCAAGGGGAGAGAGTTGGCTTCAGGATGAACTTATAACAAGAAATTAAGCGTCTTTCCCTCTCATTTCTCTCACATGGAGAAAGTAAGATGAGAAAAAGAGTTGCAGTAAGCAAAGAGACACATTATCTTAATGAAAAGCCCCGAATAAAACATACGGAAGTACGTTAAACCTGCATTCTTCCTAGTGGCCACCAGGGGGTGACTGGTGACTCAGTGGTTGCAAAAAGAAGTCAGATTGTATGTACTCATGCTTATGAGAAAACAACTGTACTTCTCACTTGATTTATTACCTGATAAAGCTTTTGTAATGGGTTCATGGTATCAATCACTAGTTTTAATCCTTCTTCAAAACAACATTTCATTCATTTAGTTAAATATTATCCCAGAAGGGCATGCTATGGGGATGGCCAGCCGAATACATTTTGATTGAAAATAAATTTAATGAAAAAAAAAAGAATTCCCTGTCTGACCTGTAAAGCTTGGTATTTAAATGTATAAAAACAATTTATTTAAACACATGGTTAAAAAAGGTCTTTGTCGCCACAAACAGCTGGTAAAAAGGTGTCCATAAAAATATCCATTGGTGGTCTGCGGTCGACTGTTTAGCAGCCTCATTAGTTTGTAATAATACCACCACCACCCTCTCCATGTCCTTTCATGAAGGCTAATGAGCATATAATGTGAACATGATATGCCACGTTTGGTACAAATGTCGACCTTGGACGCATCCGTGGTTTGCAGAAACAATAACCTAATAATAATAATAATTATATCTGGGCGACTGGGTGCCTCGCAGAGCATAACTGTTTCATCTTTAAAGTGTACACTGTAATAACTTTTAATAACTTGAGCAGATGTATTTAGTTACTCCCTTAAACCTCTAAAAAAATGTATAATGAAGTGTAAAGAGACAAAGGAGACAAACAAATAACACCCAAGACACATGTTTTAGATTTCAATGTACTTTAATTGATGATCACCAGGCTGTTTCCCTTTTACAATGAATCTGCAGTAGTTCTAGTTTTACCAGTTAGATTTAAAGAGACAGAGAGATATTGAATATTGCACTGAGGAAGAAAAACATAACTAAGATTAATACAATGCAAAAAAAAAAAGAAAAGAGAGAGAGAGAATCAAACAGAACTACTAATACAGCGTCTTCTTAACAACATGTTAATAGGGCAAACATTAAAAGCACAGCCCAGTATTATATTACTGTAGGTCATTTCAGTACCAGTTAAGACAATTAGCTTTTTTTTTTTCAAATATACCTCTTTAAAATAGCATTGTATTTTTTTTAAATATTATTATTATTATTTCCATGTTAAACAATTACATTCAGGATTATAACTAAATAAATCACATGCAGAGAGATTAGATGGACGGATGACACCATGTTGTGATCAAATGATATCTTCATTGTAATGCAGGTATGGTGATGAATGAAATTGAACTGAAAGATGCACTTTTTTTTTGTTCATTCTGTATCTTGTCAGCGTTTTGTGTAGTTTTCTTGGTTCGAGGAGTAGTTACTGTAGCAGTTTTGATCATACTGTCACTAAAATCAACTAGAATGAACAGTTATTACAAGAAGGATAGTATGTTATATCTTTCAGAGTAGAGTTTTTATTCTTCCAGAGCGATATGTACAAATCTGTGTACAGTACATCAACGTACATGTAGCGTTTGTTTAATTTTATTGATTGTTGTCTTTTGAGTCTGCATGTGTTTCAAGTCATATTCAGGAAAAGGAAAAAGTTGCAGCTGCAGTTAGTGATATTTGTCTGTTACTGTTAATGTTTGTTATTGGATCTCAGTTTCTTTCTGACACCTCAAACCTTCTTCTCCTCTGGAGCAGAACCATAACTGAAATGACAATTTGTCAAAACAGTTCCTGCCCTTATTCTCTGTGCCATAAAATGTATTTCTGTATTCGGTTGTTGTGAATGTTTGTTTGTTTTTTGTTTGTTTTTATTTATTTTTTCTCTATTGTTTTCGATTCCAGCAGCATTCGCATGGTAGTACCAACTCTACATTCAGAAAAATAGATCTCCTGTATAGTGCATTCAGCTTCTGTATAGTCATACAGTTCAGTATTGAGTGATTCACAGCGTTCTACTGATGCTCTGAACATCTCAAGGCCGGCTTTTTGGAATCTGCCAACTTAAAAACATTATTCAAAGACAGAAAGACATATCAGATCATCCACAACATCTGATCCATACAGTGAAAAGCTTCTCCCTGGCTTTTTTGGACACACACAGCATCGAAGATGGGGTGAAAAGGATGTTTTGCTTGATCGATCGGTTTGCAAACACCAAGTCGTGAACGGTTTTCAAGGGAGTCATTTTGAGTCTTAACTGTCCCTCAGTGTGCATATATTAATGTGGCCTTCAGTTAATCAACTCCCTCCACACTGGAGTGTTTGTACTTGTGCGTACCCAGCTGTTTAATACACAACCTGCATCAAACTCAGATTCTCCGCAGTGGGATAAGAAATGCATAAAGGACAAGTATAATGCTGTGAAACTAAAGGGAGGCCAGGCAGAGCAGAGAGTGCGGAGGCCTTGGAGGATGAGTTGCTACGAGAGTTTACAGGGAAAGAAAATGGCACTGGTCCCAGGCTAGTACAAGTTGATAAATGCTCCTGCCTTCTGTGACGTTTTTTTCCCTATTTTGAATCATCTTGTGGAAAATAATGAGGGTTAAACTGTGCAAGCAGATGATTCTCCCTGTTTTAGTTGGCAACATCCTGACAATCAATCTGTCATCAATAATTCAAGCAAAGTCTTTATTGGAAATCCAAGCCTCCCCACGCTTCGCCCAGCCTGGCCTGTCCCCTATAGCTTCAAATCAGTCCTCACAACAACAAAATAAACAAGCATGTGATGAGCCATCCCTAGAAAAATGAAATGTAAACAGAAAATAATGAGAATTGCACTTGCTTCTCAGCTGAAAATTTGAGAAAATGAAACCAAGAATGTCCTCTAAAAAAAAAATCAGATGAAGAAATAAAACTCAGCCACATATAAATTTGATGCAAGCTTCTCTGGAATCTGGCTGTGAACAAGCGGAAAGACCTTTCATTCTGAACCCACTGAAAACTCACTCGCCACGTCACCGTCAGGAACTATTCTGTGTTATAAAAACAGCTACTCGGTGTGTATTGTATACTCTCACACACACAAAACTACTTCAAAGACATACCTTCTTTTATAACTGCATCTAGTACAATCATAACCATCACATTCATGCTCATTCTATAAAGATTACTCTGGGATTAATATTAGTTAATTATTTTACATCACAATTTAAAGTTATTTCCTGCCACTACGCTAACTGTGCTTCAACTACAATCAAACATCCAACCTCTAAACGCTTTTCTCCCACTTCGAAAAAGTACATTTCTATTTGGTGCAATACCTGCTCGAAGACATTCATATTGTTTTGGCTAAAAGTAGCATTTCAGAATGTCGAATTAATGCTTAGTTATTTCATTATAGTGTATTATCCAGGGTCTGGATACGGTTTGTGCGTGTACTGTATGAACTGATTGGTCCTCTATTTCAAAGTCATGTACTTGTTGTTTTTTTTTTTTTTTATTTACCCTGGTTTCTGCCTCTTCGTCAAAATGGCTGACATGTCCTTAAAATATCCTCCTCTCTCCAGAACCACAAGCTAAAGGCACGTGAAAGAAGCCTCCTGTAACACACTTTACGCCATTTTTTTCCCTGAAAATCGCCCCAATAATAAATATAAACATTGCAGTTCCCACTGGTGTAACTTTCCCTCTGAAGGGACTTGCGGACGAGCTTCCGTTGCTACATTAGTCACAGGTCACTGCTTGTTTCGTCTATCGCATCGTGATACCAACAGAGACGGTAAAATGTAACTGAACAGGAGGAAATGACAGAAATGTTGATTTAAACCTTCTTAAATGCACGATCAAAAACGCTGCATTCACCTCAGATCGTAATTTGCTGCATCATCACAAAATATAGAATTTATTTAACATAACCTCTGTATTGATATAGAAACATTTACCCTAATATGTATACTGGAGTACATACAACCAACAAAGACCATGATAAGACTTAAAGAGGAACCATTACATCCAGCAGAGATATGATTAGTGTACAAACGTCGTTCCTTTGTCTGGTGTCTATTGAATTCACTTGAGCATAGACAGCCAAACAGTGTAGTAAGCTATCTACACTATACTGCATTCCACACTTGAAGGCTGGCTAAAGAAAGGTTTAACCCTATGCAGTTCTGAAAGAGTCCGAGCTAAAACGCAAGCATCATGCACCAGCAAAGCTGTGAAAGCTGAAATAGTGTCAACTTCAGGCACCTCCTAAAACTTCACCACAAATGACACGAAGGAACGTTTAATTTTTTTGTTTTTTGTCTTTACATAACATCAATTTATGTCATTATTGAGTTAATCCAAAAACTACTGTAGCGTGAGCAGAATTACAAAGGATGAGTTTTGTTGTGTGCACAGGTGGAAAGGAAAGTTTCATATTAAGAAACTGAAAATATTCTACCCTTTTTAAAACACTGTGCATACAATCTAGACAAATTATTGATTACTGATTAATTTAGGAGACAGTTTGGAGAAGTTAACCAATAAGAATTTTTGTTTTTAACAGTGTTTTGGCACTTGTTTTGGCCATTTTGGATAAGAAATTTGCCACTTTAGAGTATTACCTTTCACAAGTTAACTGATTTGAGCCAACCGTTTAAGAACTATACCTTTCTAATCTATAGATTAGCTGTGGCATTTGCCTTTGAGGGATAATGATGTCCGTTTGTCTGGTAGATGTGAGGTGATAATGTTGAATTTTTAATCACAATTGTTAGTGCTAGTATAAGAGGTGTGTTGGGGCAGACAGTTTAATCACAGAAGAAAAAAAAGAAGTATGCTATTGGTGTGATAGCCCCACTGCCGCACAGAGCATAAACCCAGAGTTCTGACTTTGATTTCAGCTAACAGAATCTAGCATATTGAGGGCTGCAGCAAATGCATTTGAGATTGGTACCATGAGAGAGCGAGAAGCTTTGAAGAAGCAGAAGCTATAAGCTCTCGCTCTACCTCCAGTAACAACAGATGACAGGGAGGGAGAGGATGGGAGGGGGAAAGCACAGCGGGGCTCGTGAAGCTCAGAACTCGATCTTGCAGGCAGGGAAGGACTCGTCCTGCATGACTACGGTGCTGCTGGAGGCCAGAACCATGATGTTCAGGTCCTGCTGCCTCTCGTGGGTCTGCTGATACCAGTCCCGGGTTACCTCCGTGTCGTGGGTCGGGATCAGAGTCACCTGACGAGGACATGAGGAAACAAAATGAGGTGGCAGATAAAAGGGAAGGAGGTGAGGGAGAAAAAGAGAGCAGTTATAACTGAAAAAACATCACTCACTCTCATGAGCTATTAACATGTTAAATGTGAAGTTGGTTAGCTTAGTTTAACATAAAGTCAGTAAACAGGGGAAATTGCCAATCTGGCGTAAAATCCACCAAACAGCACCATGAAACTCAATTATTACAACATTATCAAATTTTTGTTTAAACAAGGCATAAAGACGTCAAGTTGTGCTCCTGTGCATGACTTTTATTTGCATTAATCGTGAGAAATACCTGTAAATTGGAGCCCCACTGAGCTTTGCCCTCGAGCAGCGCGTCCAGGACTCCACGGCCGGGTTCACCGCTGCCCGGGTCGTTCCCGCTCACCACGTAGTACGCAGCTCTCACTCTCTTGAAAAATTCCTGGTCCACGTTCTTGGCACTGCAGTGGTTGGGCACATAGGCCAGGTCGACGTAGACGGGAGGTCCAGGGGGGACAGCCGAGCTCGTTTTCTGGGAGTTGTTAGCTGGAAGTGCACAAGGAGTTCAAAACCACATTAGGGTAATAACAGAACCAACAATAACTAATTACTTACTGCTGTCGTTCTTCAAAAATGTGTCTACAGGGCAAAACAATGGACAACACATGTTGCACAATCACAATATCTTAACCCACCTGAACTGCTCTTGACACCATTGACCAAGCCTTTTCCAGGGTTGAGGATCTCACTCCTGGAGCCATGGGTCTCAGACATCTTGATTAGCCTGGAGCTTTTGTCTGTGTCCTTTCTCCTGAGGGAGGCTGATCGAGGTGAGGCAGAGTCCTTTGAAGTCTGCTTCACTGGCGTTGAGGACCTCTTCCTGACTTCCCCCTTACGAGCAGGGGAGGCTGACTTGGGTTTGCCCTTCCTTAGGCCCTTGGTGGTCTTGTGCTCCTTTTTAAGAAGTTTCTCTGTGCTGGTGATGTCATTGAGAAGAGCCTCTGGATCTACCATGCACACATCTGGGTGGGGAGGGTGGGGAAGAGGGTCCTTCATCGGGGTAGGGAGGGGATCATGAGTCTTCTGAGCTGATCTTGGTGATGACGGATGGTGACCTCCACCAGCTCCAGATGCAGATGATTTGTCCACCGGCAGATGTTCAGCGTCTTCGTCGGAGTCCAGATTTCCTTCAGCTGTTATTGACGGACACTCCTCGGTTTCTGGAGGGACGTCAGAGTCAGACTGTGAAGGCAATGATTCGCTCACTGATGTCGGAGGTGTTTCCTCTCCAGCTAACGTCACAGCCAAGCCAGATGACATGGCGCCAGGCAGCTGGTGTGCCCCCTGTCCAGCATCTCCATAGCTTGGAGGGTGGTGGCGCCTCTGCTTGTGAGACCTCCTTTTGACAGAGTGCTGCTCCTGTTCATCCTCATCACCTTCCTGAGAGTGGTCACTGTGCTCTTCCTCCTCACCCTCGTCACTGGAGAGCTGATGAGGGCTCGGGTTGATGAACGAGGGAGAAAGTTCTCCTTTGCGGTGTTTATATTCGCAGGAGGAGTAGCCAGTGTGGGAGGAAGAGGAGGAGGTAGCTCCTGTGTTCAAGTCAGATGGACGATCAGCCTTCGTGGCTCCTTTGCTTGATGTTTCTGTTTGATAGGTGTCTTTTGAGGAGGACTTAGAGCTACCGTGGACAGTGGCCATCCATTCCATCGCTTCCATTGCTTCCTCATCTTCATCTTCCTCCTCATCATCACCGTAGCCTGGAGGAGGGGCACTTGGGCAGTCATCAGGTCTCTGTAGTAGCTCCCAATCAGATATACTGCTCTTTCTCCTGACCTCTAGCCTCTCTGATGGCTTCTCCAACAAGCTCTTCTCCTCTGCTCTTTCTGCTTCTACTTTCTTACCATCTTCTGCTTTTTCACACATCTTTGGATCAGCTGTTACCTTCTTCTCCTCTGTACCATCTTTACATGTCTTTTCTTCCGACTTCATATCATCTGTTTTCTGCTTGACTTCACTGTCTTTAGCAGTCTCTATCTTTTCATCTTTTTCTTTTGTTTCTTTTTCTGACGCCTTTTCATCTTTCTTCAAAGGTGCAACAGCTTCCTTTGTCTTTTCCTCCTTCATATCCTGTGTTTTCTCCTTTTTCTCTAAACCTTCCTCTGTTTTGAACACGTCTGTTGTGGCACATGTGGTTTTGCTAGCTCCACTATCACTTGGTAGAGTAGCTGAGGCTGTCTGGTGAGTTGTTTGCATCACCACATCAGGTTTAGACACAACAGTAGAAGAGGTGACCGTGACTGTCTTCATCTCTGTGGAGGTTATGGTAGTTTCCACCACATATGACTCAGTCGTTGATGACAAAGTCTCTTTTTGCTCAGCCACTTTGATTTTTTGACATTCAATACGACATGGTAGAGTGCTGTCCTCCATTTCAAGTGTATCAGGCTCCTCATCTTCCGCTGACCCTTGGGACACTCTGTCAGAGGACTCAGCCCTTTGAAGGGGAGAGACATCGAAGCAAGCCTCTGATTTGGATAAAGTCTCTGACACCTTCACTGCTTCGGTACCTTGTAAAGATGGTGGTACGGTAGATGTTGTAATCTTAGTTTCTAGCATGTAGAAACTATCAGTGCTTGACTTTCTGTCCGTTTCAGGCTTTACAGAAGCACTTTGATCCTCAGTCTGTTTGGCAGTGGTAGACACGACTGGAGATGATGGTTTGGTCTCATCAGACTGGCTGGGTAAAGACACTTTTGTTGCAGGTTTGGTCGTCACCTCCATGTACTCATCTCTCTGAAACCCTCCAAAGCAGGAGCTTGAAGATTCTGTGGTGGATGGCTCCTCTTTGGTTAGAGTTACTTCAGAGCTTGGTAGTGTTGTGGAAGTTTGACCTTTGTCTCCAAACTGTTGGCTCAAAGAGGCAGAAGTTGAGGCTGAGGACGAGTAACTATAAGATGAAGAAGAGTATGTTAAGGTTGTGTATGTGCAAGCTGATGAAGAAGTTTCCTCGTGTTTTGTGGTTTTCTCATCCCTTCTTTCTTCTTGGACGTCTCTTTGAGTGTAATATTTATCATCACTTAGCTTGGATGGCTGGGTGTCTAGCTTCTCCTCCTTTGATACTTCTTGACGATCCCCACAGTAAAAATGCTCAGAATAACCTCCAGATCTGCTCTGTCCGATATCGGCATAGCTGCTGCTCAGTGGAGGAGAGGGACTAGATGTAGCCTTGGACATGGACTCTGAATAGTCAGGTGGCAAAAAACTGCCTGTCAAGCTGCTGGTTGTTGTCGGTTGAGAAGTTTCCTTTGTCAAAAAGCTTGGTGATGAAGATGCTTTGTCTTCATCTCCTCTTATTGACCCAAGTACATCGCAGGAGGCAAAATCCTCAGCCGATGACAACCTTCTCTTTGTGGTCGGTTCAGGAGACAAATGCTTTTTGTCTGTGCTCTCTTCTTTCTTTGTTTCAGGAGGTTTTGAGGCATCTGATGTAGTTATAGCACTATCGTCTACTTTTTTATCACAAGGGCCTGGTGACGGAGTTGGTTTACATACATCTTCACTCTGTGTCTCAGGAAGCTTGGATGTGGCGGTATCACTAGCTTTATCAGCCTCTTTTATTGGTTTTGTTTCAGGAGATGGTGTTTTTATACTCATGTCCTCCTTGTCTGTCTCTGTGACTTTAGAAGCTGAGGCATCATCAGGTGTTGGTTTACCAACTTTTTCTTCTTTAAGCACGCTTGGTTCGGGCAACTGTGACTTTTTATTTGAGTCCTCTACCTCTGCTAATGTAGAACTATCATCAGAGGTACGCCTGCATATTTCTTTTTCAGACTGTTCTCTGGCACCCTTTTCCATATCAATATCACTTAACTCCTCCTCTTCTTCCTCCTCCTCCTCCTCGTCCTCTTCTTCATCATCATCGACATTGAAATCTTCCCCCTCTACGAGTATCCTTTTATCTATTAGGCTCTCTTTTCCTTCAGGAAAGTCTAACATGGATTTACAAGTGGCAGAGCTGCTAATTTGACTATTATCAGATGCCAAAACATTATCATCTATTTCATGTCCTAAATATGTAGCACCAGGTGCAGATCTCGAATCACTTGAGGTTCCTTCTTTCTCGACAGGTGATGCTTGTCGAGGTAAAATGTCTTTTTCTGCAGGTGAATGCCGACCAGATGGAGATCCCTCTCTGTCATGATCAGAGGAGTCCATTTTGTCTTTAAGCAATTTTTCTCTCTCCTTTTCTGTTGTTTTCTTTTCTGTGAATTCTCCAAAAGCTCCAGGAGAAGTGGAGACTTGGGGACCGAGATCCAAGTGGCTCCATGATGGAGATGGTGTATCTTGTCTTAATGATGTGCCTGCTGATTGACCAGCTGCACTGGTAGAAACCTTATCACTTTCTCCTGTTGCCCCGGTTGATTGAAAAGCTGCTGCAGCACCTTCGGTCATAACCTCTTTCTCTTTCTCTGATTTCTCAGGTTTGTCCTCTTTGGGACTGAAAGAGTAAGACTCAGCAGCCTGGGACATTTTGTTATCTTGGGTTTCTACAGATGAAAAGCTCTTTTCAACAAAAGGTGTATCTGGTCTTTCTTCTCTCTCCCTCTCTTCCTCTTGGCCTTTCTCTCTGTCTTCATATTTAGGCGAGGCACTTCGGCTGTGGTGGCCGCTCCGTTCACTCTCTGTGAGCGACACTGGGCTGTAGTCAACTCTACTGAAGGACAAAGGCTCTTCCTTGTACTGATCATCGAGGAGGAACATGGCTCCTCCAACCTCTGCCTGGCTTGTTCTTCTGTTATCATCGATACCCATATCAGAGGCGTGATCAAAACCTAGAGAAACCTCACTTTCTTCTCTAGAGTCCAAGTCATGATCCTTTGGAATGGGCTTTTCATACGGATCGTACTTGGATGCACCAAAGGTTTGCTTTTCATCATCGAGACTTCCACTGATCGTTTCCCTCTCTGGGGTAATTTTATCAACACTCTCCTTTTTCGAAGCGTTGCTGGTATCTTCAGAATCTCTGTCCAGCAAGAAATATGAACAAGGTTGTGATAATCCAGGAGAAGCCACCTCTCGCTCTCCTTCCATCTCCCTCACGGCCTCTTTTCCTGTTTTCTCATCCATTTTTGTCTTTTCTGTAGCACTGACTCCTGAGCTCGTCTGAGACAGAATCTGTTTGTCTTGCACTGGTGTTTCGTCCACACTGGATTGGCTCTCAGTGCTTGAAAGCGTACAACTCATGGGTTGACTCTCAGTGCTCGAAACTGTTGATAACACAGGTTTCTTCTCAGTTGAGTCTGACGTTGGTTCTGCTTTGGGCACAGGGATATCAGACGCTGTTTCTTGTTTTAGATCAGAGGTCATCTCGTCCTTTGAAGTGACAATATCAAAGGAGGGCTCTGGCTTGGCGAGTGGCGCAGGTGTGGTTTCTGTTTTCCCAACATCTTTGCCTGCTTCCGGTGAAAGTCTGGATTCTTCTTTGCCGAACTCTTTGAAGTCTTCATCAATGGAGGGCTCCTGCATTGTAAGTGTTGGTATAATGATTGTGGTCTGTTCTGAGGTTGCTGGTTTCGTTTGGTCACTTGTCTGTGGAGTTGTGGGTAAGGGCAGACCTGCAGACGAGATGTCATGTTCTGATAGTCTTGGCTCCACTGACAAAGGTCTGGACCCCGCTCCTCCCATACAAATGTCCTCCTCCTCTTCATCTTCCCTGTCTTCATCAGATGACTGAACCACAAATGCAGGTTTGTAATCTGACTTGGATGCCATTGCCGCGTCTTCTAATACTGTCTGTGCAGGCTGCTTCACGGCTTTGTCCAGGTCTTTCTCTTGTAACTCCTCTCGCTCCCATTTTTCCTCTTTGGTGTGGTCTGCATCAGGGTCTTTCTCAGTGTCATATGTCTTCGTGTCAGAAACATCCTTTTCTTTTATAACTTTTTCATCCTCTTCTGGTTTTGTTTTTTCATCTTTGATGTCTTCAGTCCCATAGGTGTATTCTTTTTCTTGTTCCTTTTCCATTTTCTGTTCTTTACTGAGTTCAGCCACGTGTGCATCATCTTTTTCTTTCTCCATCTTCTCTTCTTGACTAATGATGACCATTGCTTCTTTATCTTGTTCTTTCTTCTCCTCTTGAATGTGGCTGGGTGACACACAAATGTCATCTTTCACTGGTTTCAGGGCAGCACTTGATGTAGTTACAGAAGTGTCTTGCTGCATTTCTATTGCAGGAGCTGCAAACGTTTCCTTTTCTTTTTGGATTTCAGTAAGCTTATCAGAGGGTTCTTCATGTATATGCTTATCACAAATATCATCCTTTTTAGTTTTCTCCTCTTCCATGGTCTGAGATGTGGGAAGATCGACCTCTTTTTTATCATCCTTCTTAGATTCAAGCTCAACAGGATAATCATCTTTCCCCTTTTTCTCATCTTTGACGCTGACTGTTGGAGTGTATACCTCCTTCTCGGTCTCCTGTTTGATGGATTCAGATTCTAGACTGCCCTGTTTGACTTCATCTTTCATTTCCTCCTTGATGGTTTCATCTTTGGATGGCTCTTTCTCTTTCGTGTCCTTTGTTTGGTCAACACTGGAGTCTCTTTCTTTGTCCTTTTGTGTGTCAGGTACTTTATCCTTAATTTCCTCCAAAATTGGTTTGTGGTCAGAGATGTCTTTCTTTTCCTCCTCTTCAACCTCCTGCTTTTTTATCTCTTTGCCAGAAATGTCACTTTTTTCCGCCTCTTTCTCATCCTTAGTTGTTCTGACAGAAGTATCATCTTTGTCTGTTTCCTTCTGCTCCTTAATGGATTGAGAATCAGCAATATCACTTTTGTCTTTCTCTTTTTCCATTTCTTCTTCTTTTACCTTAACTTCTTCATCATGAATTTTATCCTTCAGGATTTCTTTTGCCTCCTCCTTGATTTCTTTTGCCTCCTCCTTGATTTCTTTTGCCTCCTCCTTGATTTCTTTTGCCTCCTCCTTGATGACTTTTGCCTCCTCCTTGATGACTTTTGCCTCCTCCTTGATGACTTTCACATCAGATAAAACATCTTTCAAATCTACCTTTGTGTCCTCTGCTGCAAGGGATTTTACACTAGCGGTGTCTTTGATTTCCTCCTCTTTGTCGGGTTTGATACCAGAAATTTCATCTTTAACTGGTACTGTATCTTTTCCATCCTTGATGGGTTCGATGGCAACACTAATGTCCTGAACTGACACGTCTTCCTCCTTGGATGGTTTCACAGTGATAGTTTCTTCTTTGTCTTTTGCTTCCTCCTTTCCCTCTTCTTTTGTGGATGGGACAGCACAAATATCTTCACTGACTTCCTTCTCCTTTTCGTCTTGTGTGGTGAGTTTAGTAACAAAAGTGTCATCCTTCATGCTTGTTACCTCCTCTGATGTTTTGACAGAGGCAATACCTTTGCATATTAAATCCTCTTCCTTGACAGCAGAAGTGACAACTTTATCTGTTTCTTGCCCCTTTTCTTCCTCAATGACTGGTTTGACAGCATCCATAAACGTCTCTTTTGTATCTACCTTCACTGATGTGGCTGAGGAATCTTCATCTTTACAAACTTTAACATGCTCTTCCTCTACCTTGGTTAGTTGGATGGCAGCAGTATCGTCTTTGCTTTCTACTTGTTCCTTTTCTTCTCCAAAGGTTGGTTTAATAGCAGAATCATCATCCTTACTGGGCAGTTTATCTGTTTCCTCTGCCTTGGTAAGTTTTATATCAGCAGTATCATCTTTACTAGTGTCTTCCTTCTTGTCTTTCTCTGTAGTAGATGTGAAGATGTGAGCATCATCCTTGCTTGTTGTCATATCTTTTTCCTGCTCCTTGGAGAGTTTGGTGTCATCTTTGCTTGTCTCTATCTCTTTTTCTTGTTCTGTGGTCAGCTTGGCAGCAACAATCTCATCTTTACTCAATGTTACATCCCTTTCCTCCACTCCAGTGAGGCTGGTGGTTGAGATAGCATCTTTACAAACCTCTTCTGCCTTCTCTTCTGTCATGGAAACAGCAGACGCATCATCCTTACTGATAATTTCGTCTTCTTTGGTGAGTTTAGCAACAATGATGTCACCCATCTCTTTCTCCTTTTCCCTCTGCTCATCTGTTAATGGCTTGATAGCAGAAGTATCTATCTTTTCCATCTCTTTTTCCTCTTTCTTATCTTCGATCACTTTGCCATCAGATGTTTCTGTCTCCTTTTTCTTCTCATCTTTAGCAGGCTCAGTGATGGGCATATTGGCCTTCTCTGCCTTTTTCTCTATCTCGTCTTTAACAGGCTTGCTATCAGCAGTCTGGACCTTTTCAATCTCTTTTTCTTCAGTCTTTATAGAGCTTATATCCAAAGTATCATCCTTTTCTGTCTCTTTCTTCTCCTCTTCTTTCAAAATCATGCTTTCACAAACATCTTCCTTTTTAACCTTTGTCTCAGTGACGTCACCTTTGGTTTTGAGGTCAGAATCATCTTGTTTTGTATCTTGCTGCTTCTGCTCATCTTTGATTTGTTTAACCTCAGGAGGAACAGCTTCTTTTTCCATTTCTTTAGTAGTTTTGACTTCAGGAACTTGGTCTTTTTCAGGCTCTTTCTGTTCCTCTTTAATTGCTATATCAACAGTGTCCTTTACAATTTGCTCCTCTTTGATAGGTATATCAGATGTATCATCTTTTACAGCCTCTTTCTCTGCTTTCTCATCCATGATGGACTTAACGGCAGAAACGTCTTCCTGTTTCTGTTCATCCTTGATTTGAATGACATCGGAGGTGTCGTCTTTTTCTTTCTCTTGTTCCGCTTTGACAGTTTTAGCTGCAGATTTATCATGATGATCATCATCATCATCCTTCTTGTTATCATCATCATCATCCAGGGAATGACTGTCCCTCTCTGGAAATTTCCCTGGAACAGGTACTTTAGGTTCTTTGTCGTGAAGCCCTTTGTCAGCCTCTTCATCACTTTGTCCAGATGAGATGAGGGAATCCTTCCCTAACACGGGTGGCTGAACTTCTGTTAAAGCTGCAGCAACAACAGGCATCATTTCTGCTTGTTTGCCTTCATCTTTTGGCACTGATGAAGTGTCTTCTTCTGGCTCCTTCATCACTGGAACCTCTTTTACGTCTTTCTCAGATGATTTGTCCAAGGATGTTGAAACTTCTATCTCATGCTGATCTGCTTTCTGTTTGTCAGCATCTTCCTTTGTTTCTGTTTTTACTTCATCTGTCTTTTTAGTTTTGTCTTCAGTTGCTGTGACTACATCGAGTAGCTCCTCTTGCTTTTGCAGCTCCAAATCAGGGAAGACCTTCATTTTGTCTTCCACTGGTGACTGCCGAAGTGGAGAGTGAGCTGCACTTGGTGGTCCGGACTGGGGAGGAGAGGCCATTTTCACAGTGATATCATCTGGGCTGAAACAGCGCTCTTCACTCTCTGAAGTTACCGAGTCTGATCCAAAAGGTCTAGTAGGTACAACAGAGGAAATATCTTTAGGTGCAACTGCGTCTATATTCTCCTCTTCGACTGGTAGGTGGACTGGTTTGGTGTCTTCTATAGACTTTGAAACTGGAGACACTGAGCCAGCAAGCTTTTCGGTATCTTTATCTTTACTCTGTAATAGTTGGGATACAGCATAGCCCTCTTGGAGTTTTTCAAGTGACATCTCAACATTAGGAGTTTGGTCTTCTTCCTCTTCCTCCTCTTCTTCTTCCTCTTCCTCATCATGAGCCTCAGGAGCTTTAGCACCCATCTTCACTTCAGCAACAGGAAGCTGCAAGTCATCAGATGGAGACTTGGATTGTTTGTCGTCTTCTAAAGAAGGTGGTGACAGAGTTCCTGCCGAGAGTGGCTGATCTTTGCCTTGGCTAGTGTCAGATGGGGTTGACACAGGAACAGAGGTTTTGGTTGGTTCCTCAGCTGGAGGTGCAGCGACAGATGCCACAGATTGGTCTTCGGCGATTGAAGTAGGAAAGGAGGAGATTTTGTCATACTCTGTGATGGACGTTGCAGAAGACACATGCTCCTCTTCTGCCAGCGGAGCAGTGATGATGTTGGTGAACACTGATACTTGCTCCTGCACACCTGGGATAAAACTTTTCTCAGTCATAGCAGCAGCTTGCATCTCTCTCATGCCGTGAATGTTCACAAATGATTCAGTCTGATCTGGAACAGAGATGTCACAGGCACCAACGTCGTATTGAAGGTGTGGTATCCTCTCCTCTGCCTCCTCGTGAATCTCCTCGTCAGAGATGGTCTGCTCTGTCTCAGAGTATCCAGGGATGGTCTCGTCCTGGATGTAGGAGATGGGTTCAGCTGCAGCAGCTCCTTGAGCTACTGAGGTTATGGGAGCCGTGGCCCCTGCAACATGCGACAGGTATCCCTCCTCGTCTTCTTCTTCTTCATCTTTGGCTGCAGTCAGAACTTCAGCGGTTTGGCTCTCAGTGACCATTTGCTCTTCAGCTGCATCTTCAGGTCTGACTTTGATCTCTTCGTCTGCAATTACATCTAAATCTTCTACCTCCTCCAGTTCGGCTTTCTCCACTGCCTCTTCCTCCTCCTCCTCTTCAGCTAGAGTCATTTGTGGTTCAGCTTTTGTCATAACCATAGCCGAGAGATTTTCTGATTTCTCCATTTCTTCTATTTCATGTTTCGTGTCAAGCCCATCGTCCTTTGCCTCCTTCCATTTTGATTCATCCTCTTCTTCACCTATTCCCATATCTTCTTCCTCCTCCTCCTCTTCTGCTTTCTTTACAGCCACTGGGGCCTCTTCTTCTTCCTCCTCTTCCTCATCTTGTGTTGCTGCTCCCTCATCCTCAAACTTTTGAGCCTCCTCCATTTCTCTTTCTTGTGTTGCATCTTTGTCATCAGCTTCTGGGGCTGGGACCTCCTGTTCTGGAGACTTTGTGCAAGGGGGAATTTCAGATGTAGTGTCTTGTGCTTCCTGCTTCTCTTGGGTAAGGCTTTGTGCCGTTGGCTCCAATGAAACTTTGTTACTGTCTGCCGGCTCTGCTGATACAGCTACAACATCATCTTTTTTCAGTTCCTCAAAGTCCTTGGTGAGGTCTTCAGGAGTTGAGGGAGCAGATATGCCCTCAACAGCTCCGTTCTCTACTGGCTCAGGTTGGACAGTTTCAGGTTTTGGCTCTTCTTTCTTCGGTTCAGCAGGTTCAGCCTTTGTTGCTTTGATTTTTCCGGTCTTGGCTTTACTTGACACTTTAGCTTTATGTAATGTCTTTCTGACTTCTGGTGTAAGTGGTTTCAGGTCAGGCTTTGTAATTTTTCTCAGCTCAGGTTTGGATGAGTCCTTCTTTTTGTCCTCTTTGGACTTGACATCCTTCTTGTCATCTTTTTTAGAGGAATCGTCTTTCTTTACTTTCTTGATCTCTTTCTTTTCCTTGTCCTTTTTCTCATCCATTTTTGACACCCTTTCTTTTGGGTGCTTTTTTAAGGATTTTTCTTTCATGAGTTTTTTCTTTTCTGGCACATCAGTTTTAGATTTGATAGTTTTAGTAGGCTTCTTCTCCTCCTTTTTCTCCAACACATTTTCCTTCACAGAGTCACTCTTTGCCTCTGTGGCGGCTGATACGTCATCTTGTCCTTCAGTTTCTTTCTTTGAGGCCTTTGCGGTTGTCTTCGGTGAGGACTTAAGACTCTCCTTGCTATCTGTTCTTTGCTTTAATTTGGTTTGTTTTATAACAGAGGGAGGAGCTCCTGAGGCAATGTCTTTTTGTGTGGCTACAGGATAGCGCAAGAAGTCAAGGTGCTTTAATTTTTCCAGCCCCTCCAAGATCTTGTTTTGTGGTGCATTCCCAGGGAACAGCACTCGGACGATCTTTTCTGCAGGGTTGGCAGGGAGCCAGACGACTAAGGCTGTAACTGATGTCAGGTAGGGCACAGAGATTTCTCCTTCTTTCCCATTGGGCAGCACAATGCCAGTCTTGGCCTTGCTGTTTCCAGCCCACTTCTGCATTAAAAATTGCATCTCTTTACTATCTTTGACAGGGTTGAGAATATACATGTCTAATCTGCCCACTCCCATCTTGTGGAACAGAGTAATGGGTTCAATGGTGTTGCTGACCACTCGACAGAGAGGCTCAGCTTTTATTCCTAGTTTGTTAAGGTACTGCAAAGTCAGCGAGGCTTCTTCGATGCTGCGTTTCACTTTAAGATTTGATTCAGGCATACGCAGCTTCTCTGGAACGTTGAAGAATACAACGCCGAGTTCAGGAGAGATCAGGTTCTTCATCCATTCACTATAGTTGGTGGAGCCTTGAGACTGCTCCTCCTCCTGCTCTGCTATCTTCCTCTGAAGCAGCCCATTGATCCCTGGGAGATTGTCAGCACCGATGTGTGTGAGCAGAATTGAGTCAATGCGGTCCAAGTGACGAACCAGCTTCCAGAAGCATGATTTTCGCTCAGAGCCTCCATCCACTAAGATGTTGAAGCCATTCACAGCGAAGAGAGCAGAGTCTCCTCGTCCACCTGGAAAGATGTAGCAACATGGCTTGGACAGTTTCAGGAAGCCTCCGGATGTGGGTGGCTCCAGGAGGTCGAAAGGTGAAGGGACGTCGACGGTCTCAGAGATGTACTCTGTGAACTCGGTGACGCCCTCCATTTTGGGGAGAACAGACTCAGGGTTTAGTTTGTATTCCAGGAACTCCCGCAAGGTCTGCTGCTGTCCCAGGGAGCTCCAGCCCACCTCCCCGCGGCAGGACACAGTGAGTGTAGCCTGCTGCTTGGGGGCTGTTGTGCCCAGTAATTCACTGACCTGCCGGAGGGACACACCCAGACACATCAGTCAGAGATGAATGACCAAATGTGGCGGACTTGTGTTGTAAAGACAAAAAAATTTATATGAACAAAAGAGCGTTCTTGGATGTACAGTGTACATTTTTCATCTGATCATTGTTAAGACTTAGAGGACTGTAGATATGACTCACCCCAGGATCAGCAAAGATACATGAGAAGGTCTGGTGGGTGAAAACCCCACTTTGAAGGAGAAGGCCACCGTGATCTGAGCTCTGGCCACTCAAGACCAGAAGCTTGTGTCCTGCTGAGTCTGTGACTAGAGACTGGATCTGGGACACGCCGAACAAGAGAGAGAGGAGAAAGACAAAGAGGACAGTTAAAGGAGAGACAACGTTGCCAAGACAGAGAGAGAAATGGAAAGGAAGAGGGGCTTTAATTGTGTCAAGGTTAATAAGAATTTGATATTGTCGTTTATCCTGAATAAACATGAAGGAGGTAATTTATTGGATATCTTTTCTCAATAGTTCTTTTGTCCATAACAATACACTATCAATAAATGTCTGGTACGGAAAGTAGCCACTGAACGTCTGGCCAGATCTATAAGCTTCACCGATCAGATGGATTTTGATTTAAAGGGTAAACATTCAAGCTTATCGATATCACATGAAACGTTTTCTACAGTTTCGTGTTTAATAAGTGGGAAAGTGGGAAAATAAATCTGAACACTGGATGAAGCCAGGTTCCAAACTTATTGCTTCATTTTGTTGATAAATTAAAATCAAAAGTGTTACTGAGGGACTTTTGGAGATTTTTCAAATACATTTCAAATAAACTAAAATTCTTTGTCCTGGAGAAAAAAAACATGTAAAAATGTCTTTTTTTTTCAGTCAGAAAGATGCAGAGAAAAACAGGAGAGAAATGTTATAAAAACAAAATAGCCAATAAACAAATTGGCAAGTGCATGAAAAAAACGACGCCTCCACCATTACTGTCTCGCAATCTTACCTATTTCTAGAATCATGCTATGGTAAAAAAATTAATATTATTTGCAAAATGTTTACTATTGAAAATGTTCAAATAATACCTGGCTTTACAAGGAACTGACAGGTAAATGTGTTGTTCAGAGAAGATGTCATGAGGATTAACTTTTACATACATATACATATACCATACCATTGATACATCAGTGCACATGCAACCAGAAGGGATCTATACCTCAGAATAAGTTGACATTACCTCTGATACAACAGTGTCTTGTGAAGGGTTGACAAGCACCACGGTCTCTAGGACATCACTTCTGTGGTGGAGAGTTCTTTGTCCTATAGGAGAAGAATGAAAACATGATGTTAGTCTTTCATGAATAAAAGATGGCAGCCTGAGATATAACTTCATCAGGGCTCGAAGGTTGAATGAGGTAAACAAGTTGACAGACACTGCTGCCAGACACTGAGCTGTCTGGCCTGAAGACATCCTACTGGATGACATCCAGGCCAGATCTGGAAAACCTCTTTGAGTCGGGAAGATTTACTATACTGCATTCTGCATCGTATGTGGGACAATCACTACACAGAGACAGGCAACCCACTTGTGCAACAACGCAAGAACAAAAGTTGAAACAAGAAATGGGTCACTGATGTCTTGTTGGGTGAAGTTTAAAATGAATGCCATGAGCACAGAACACAAAGGTTGAGACCAATATTCACAATGCTTTCCTATTAGACCCACTATACACTACCCACAGTGTGTTCAAAAGAAGTCAAGATTTTCACAATGCAGGCCAGAAATATTGAAAGACTAAACAGTTCTGTGAGTAAAACCACTCATACGTGGAAATTTGCATACAAAACCATAGAAAACTGCTAAATCACGACACCGTTGAGCACATTTCCATACATCCTGATGCATATTCATCATAATTATGCATCAGGACTTAATTCTTCTCAGAGGTGATGCTAAGCTTTTAATTCCCCTTTGTTTCAGCACAGATGCAGGCTCTAATATTAGACAGCTCTAATAATAGTGCGCTCTCACTGACTCCAACATCCGGCAGGATCTTTAGTGCATCCCATGAGTTTGCAGTTCTTCGTCTTTTTAGGATCTCGGCTGTCAACATGTGTTTCTTATAGAGTTACAACCGCTAAGATTCAAAGCGATTGATAAGAAAAGTAATTTCACACATTAAAGAAATTGTTCAGCTTTAAAGTCAATAAGGTAATAAGGGCAGTAATTATAAGTCTAGACCATCTGTGAGTCAGAGGAAGAAGCACCCAGTAATGAGGCTGTTATATTACAGATGTTAATCACAGCCATAGTATCTGCCTTCAGCCCATGATTGCATTGTATGCTTTCTTATTTTTCATTGAACCAAACGGAATTAACATCATGAAAAAAAAACACGAACTGAATTAAATCGATTTATATTCAAACACATTTTCCTCTTATCTAGAAAATAGTCCTCCGTGACTTTTTCTTATACAGAAATGTCAGAAGATTTATCTCCTCTCGTACAGATTAGGACAACTTTTAGTTGGCTGTTCCAGTAGCTTTTCTTGGAAACTTAATCCCCACAGCAGGCTGTATTTAGGACGTCTAGCAGCAACACTGTTTTACATAGAATACATAAAAAAACAAAAGCTGCTCCATATATTCATCTTGAGCAGGTTATCATTAAACTTTACTAACAGTCTCGAAAAAGCTCTTGGGCAACTAAAACTTGTTCAATATGCAGCTGCCAGCCTTTGAACACCAGATACAGCAGTAATGAGCGCTTCACGGTAATGTCTGAAGTCTACAATCTTAGTTTGGTGTGTGAATATACTAACATTTGCTGTTTGGTACTAAGGCCAAAGTACAGCTGAAGCTCATGGGAATTTCTTCAGCAGGGTTCTTTAATTGATAGTCGGCTGCCTTAACAATCGATTCAGATTGATTCTTTGATTTGACACTTTTGATCTATTGAATCATTTCAGTGTTTGAACTATCAAGTTACTTTCTAAACTGTTTAAATTCTTCTATACAGACTGTGTATCACTGAATTGATTCTGTATCAAAGGTGCTACAGCAGATAAATAAATTGCCTTGGCTCGTGGGTTTGAGCAGAAAGAACAATGGCTGAACAGACAATGAGACGAATATCACAATAAATCAGAAAACAGAAGGTTTGAACCGACAGTGCTGCCACAGTAAAAAAAACAACAACTTTGTTCCACAGATGTTAAAAAACAGATTGGAGATTGATACAACATGACTAAAGAGAGAAACTCAAGCTCAACAATTGAAGAAATGTGATGAAAACTGTTAAAAGATTAAAATGTATGTTACATAAAATGACATTCAGAGAGCATCACTGAAGCAAACTAGATGACGTGGCTCCCTCTTTTGATGTTAAAACGACACACTGATGGCCATGTTCCCCCCCTGCAGACACGCTGCAGTGACCATCACTGATGTCTGACAGAAAACAATGACCATCACTGAGCCGACCCCTGCATGGAGCGAGTGAGGACGGGTGATTGAAGGGCTTTGTTGATGGATAGAGAACGATGATACCCTTCAATGTACAGATGAACCTGCTGGTGCAGCAGTCAGGAGGAGTTCTAACACTTCAGCAGATCTGCCCACAGACTCGTCCGGTTTCACAGCGCGATGACTAAGCTGCGAGGGTGAGCGATGATTTGCGAGCTTGCTTTGATACTTTCAGCAAGAGCAACACTCAACACTAACTTAAAGTAACAGCCGCTGCAGACACCTGCGTCAAACCTATGAATTTGTAAATCCGCTCTGAGAAGAATGAAGCCCAGTGAGGCAGCATGTCCCTTTGACCTCCTGATGTGCTTTTCTCAGGTGAAACAGAGTAGAAGAGACTGCATTAGCTGCTGCTGCTGCTGATGGCTGCCTGCAGGGTGACTGCTCGCTGACACTGCAGACTGGTACAACATGATACTACAACAACAAAGACGCTCTAAGTCAGTCTGAAACGCTGCTGTTTCCCCCCCGGGGCAGTCAGAGAGCATCAACAATGCAGAGCGTCTGAGAGGACTGTCACTGCCACTGAAGGCTGCAGGACTCTCAGATCAGATTCACTTTCACTCCCAAACACAGCTAATGGATGGGATTCTGTGGAGGTGACATTGGTGCACAGAGAGTTCATAAGGTTCTGTAAAACCCAGCTTTCTGGCTTTTGGCCTGTAACTCGGGAAAAGAGCATTGTTTTTATGAGGTTGTGCAAATAAAGGTAGTGATTAGTGATAAGTTGATTAACCGTGTAGTTATTTCTCATCAACAATTTTTTTCTGATACCAATTTCAGTCATTTTTCTAGCAAAAATGTCAAAACAGTTTTTGGTTCCAGTGTCTTAAATGTGAGAATTTGCTGTTTTTCTTTGTCATTTATGACAGTAGATGACTAGTCTTTGGGTTACAGACGGTTAGTTCAACAATTTATCGACTAACTCTGAGATCTGGGAAATAACGATAATATAGCCTCAGATGAATCAATTAATAATGAACATAGTAGGCAAGATTAATTGATAACAAAAATAATTGCAGCCCTATTTATTTTTTGATTTTATCAAAATTTCATTGATTATAATAATCATTATTATATTGTATAAACAATTTTCAAATACATTTTTAAGTGTAGTTCTCTATAATTTCATTTTTATTGCTTGTATTACATATTTCTTTATCTTTTATTATTGTTACTATCCAAATATTACATTTGTCTTGCAGGTTATCAGTTTTTTAAATCATTTCAGTTTTGTTTTTTTTTCCAATCACTTGTAGAACACTTTTGGTTTGTTTGAAAGGCGGTTTATAAATAAAGTTTGACTGATTGACTGATCGTTGTTGATTTAAGTCATTTTTAAGCAATATATGCTAACATTCTCTTGTTTCAGCTCCTCAAATGTTACATTTGCTGCTTTTCATTCTGTTACATGTTACAGTTTTTGGACTGTTGGCCGAACAAGACATTTGATGACATCAACTTGGCCTCGAGAAAATTGTGATTTCTTTGATTGTTTTATGAGATTATAGTTGAAAAAATTAATTAAGGAGTCTATAGATTAATCAACAATACATAATTGTTAGTTGCAGCCCTCATGAAGTCTTCATCAGTACAGCAGTTCTAATACTGAACCCTGACGGGTCAACAGCACCAGAATCTCCAAATCACACGCCATGAACCTGATGAGTTCAGGTTTTTGGGCTCAACTGCCAAAAACTTGCCTGAATGGGAAGATTATAGTGAAGGAAACACTTATGATGCTATGCACTCATATAAAAATGATAAGAAATACAAATTCTCAAATGAATCTCAGTCAGGACGTTCTCTGGCTGCTCATACCAGATTTGGAAGAGTTTTTTGTGTCACTGACAGCACGACACACAACAACATTGCCAAATCCAGAGTCATGGAGGTGCATCAGAGTGGCTGAGCAGAATCCAAGCCACCACAGTCACGCTGAAATAAATAGCAAAAGAATCATTCACCAAAAATCCACACTATTCATCTGTGCCACTAAAACAGCTCATACTGATGGTTTTCACCCAACCTGAAGTGATATTTAATCATAGCATGTCATTAGTTCATGTATCTCTTTTGACCTGCACTCCTGATTAGAGCTTCGTATCACTGCTGCAGAGACAGACTAGTGTTTGTGAGAGAATATCACTGATGGTATCTAAACTGAGAAGTCAACAGAGGATTTTAGGCATGAAGGAGTTAGTCATCACTCCTACTTTTTACTAGAACTTTGGGCATGGATGACAGTGTTATACAAAGTGGGGTCACTGTCAGATGTGGGTGTGTTGTTTTATCACAGCTTGAATTCTATGTAACTTTTCAGCATGACCCATCCAAATACATATGTTATGTTGGTGTTTGTTTCAATTCAATGACGTAGTGAAACATCTTGTTAAGAAGCATTTTAATGACATCAACTTAAAAATACTTCAGGTTTCCAAATGAACAACTAATTTGCCAGAACAATGTACACTTCTACAGACCATAGATATGTTGAAACTTAACATTTCTTCAAGTTCAAATTTGTTCCTTTTTTTAGGAGCATAATGCAGAAGAGATGTGCAAAAGATGTTCTGGGTAATTCGTAATTATTACATCCCCAGCTAAATTCACTTTTTCAATTCTCTAATCTCATTTTGGACAATGGAGTTTGTTAATAAACTTTAAAAATTGGTTGTACATATTCTGTGTAAATATAAGACGATATATAATTTTTCTGTCTTTATTGTCATTATTGTCTTTACTCCTCAACATCAGCCCAAAAATCCAGTATCGGTCAGGTTCTTTTGTATATCTTATATTAATCAATCAATTTTTATTTATATAGCGCCAATTCACAACAGACATTATCTCATGACGCTTTCCAATTTAAGCATGTCTAGACCATACTATTACTTGATTACTCACAAAGAACCAACATTTCCCTCATGAGGAAACTCTTGCCGACAGTGGCGAGAGCTTGTTACGTAGAAGTAACATTTGTTTTATTATTTGAGATCTAGCAACAAAATGATCCTCACGAAAATAAAATCTGAGAAAAAGACAACAAAGGGCTTTTACGGTTGTTTATCTAACTAATTCAGTCAAAAAGTTAACACAACCACACTCTTAGCAACGTCTATTAATATCTATCTTTGCATGGCAATGACAGACGTCAGATTCATGAACAAGCTTCTCACTTACAAAAATTATAAATGTGCTCAGCCTAAAGAAAGCTGTCAAACGGAGAAGAGTGATGGATTTTTCAATGACTTGAGTCAAGGTGGGAATCAATAGAGTTATCACTGCAGTGCGTCAGACACGCCTTGATTAAACACATCTCCACCTCCTACGAAGTCTTCCACACCTCCATGTTAACCTTTTCATTCCTGTATCCTCAGGGCTGGAATCAATGACACTCTTCTATAATTCTACTCGAATAAAAATTCTTAAAGAGAGATAAACAATTCTAGTTCCAGGCAAATTTCAAGGACGTTTTGACTAACCCAAAGAAAACAGTGTGATATTCATGACAAACATCGATCATCAAACCAGTCTCCATCCCTGTGCTCTTAAAGCTGTAATAAATAACAAGACTTTTACTGGAAATTACAACCCAAAGATGTGAGTCAGCCCTGAGGGTCTCACTGCATCCACGGAGATACAAACAGTGCAAAGCTAAAGTCTCCTCAGGAAGGCCAGCGTCTGTTCCTCAGCTTAAATGTGTTTGTTTAAACAGTCCTTTTGAAGAGTGCGATGTTCAGCCAAGTTGCCCTCATCTATTCATCCCCGTGGCTTTCCTTTACTGGCATCCCAGACAGAGAGGAGGCATCATCCTTTCACAGAGAGTGACTTTCAGCCAAAGGCATTTTGAGAATCTCAGTCTCACACTGAAAATGATTTCTGCTAAGACTGTTTAAAATACCTCGCATTTCTGCACAGGGTTTGCTGCCTCCTTGCTGTCTTTGTCAGCTGAATCCAGCACTCATCACTTCTTATCATATCAGCTGCTTCTGTTGCTCAGTAAATATGGCTGTGATTGTGAGCATCAAAGCGGTGTATATCATTAGCATATCATTGTGACACATTTCTGCAGTTCACTCAGTCCACAACAAAAGAAAACAAACAGGGAATATAAGATAATATTTAGAATTTAAGAATGTTTCAGAGCTTCCTTGCTTTGAAAGCATAATCCTGTGAGGCTAGAAATAGAAAACTTCTTTCCCAATAAAGGAAAATAAGCAAATGTGTCTTGATAAAATCAATCTAGATAAAACTGTGTGTTTTATGGAGACCTATGGACATTTCCAGACATGTTTGTGGCAACCAAATCAGGTATTTCAAGCCAAAAATGTATGTTTTCAGCCACCACTTTGTCAAACATCAATAGACTTGTCATTGAACCTTTCAGTTCCATGAGAAGTAATTCGTGGGAGTAAAGTTTCAGATACTTGAAGAATAGGGAAGAACTTATTAAATACTTTTTTTCGGCCCATCTGACATTTAATGTGTCATGTTTATTTATAGAATTTATATCTTTATTTATACAGTAGATGTGTGCCATGCCATGTAACAAACACATTTCCTAAATAATGATGTTAGTCCGAAGAAACATGTAGTACTGTGTAACCCAGCAGGGGTATCTGTGTTAGCTGAGATCACACATCTGCAATGATCCATTTTCTTGACAAAAATAACTTTGGTGGCAGAGCAGACGCTGGGTGTCATGTGGCCTGCTTCTGTAGGTTGACTTAAGGATCTTGGGAAGTGAACTCTTCACTCCCTCTTCAGTCCTTGCGTGACTCTGTTCATAACTGCGCGGCCCAGAGGAAGGAAGGTCATTTGTCAGACAGAACTCAGTGTTTCTGCTCATTCCGGCTCTTCCTCAGCTGACCCGCTTGTTATAAATACCCACGTCTGAACTCCCCAAACGAGAACGCTCTGTTTAAAGGCGACTAAAACGGAGCACTGATCGTCCGAGGCCCAGCCACTGCACTGCTCCAGATAACATGTTCCACATTTACAGTGGCAGCAGGGATGGTGAGAGGGTTCAAGGAATTTAAAGACAGCAGGTGAAATATATAAAGCAGTAGCTGCTTCGAGAAAGACAGATTCTACAACATCACTGTTAGCAATCTGTTATATTCAAAGTGGAGAAAGAACTTTAAAATTAAACTGAAGATCAGTGTTTCAGAGCTTAGATTCAGCAACATGCTAGTAAATCAGAAAATCCAACACAAAGCTCAAAATGATTCAGTACCGAGGACAGCTCCTCTTTCAAACGTTAAAGTCATAACTCTAATGTAACGCCAGACAGCAAACATCCTGTTCTAAAGCTTAAAGGTGGACAGTATTTCATTGTAAAGCCACGCACATCAGCATTCACAAGGTCGAAGCTTTCAGTGTTGTTGTAATGCACACCAGCCACTTCAAAGGAGAGTTGATTGACGGCTGGAGTCGACAGCTCAGATGATTAGTTGATTAAAGAAAAGGTATATATTAGAAGTTAAGATAACTTCCTTGGCAGATTTTTTCTTCCACAGGGACACATTCGGACATTAGAACAAAGAATGATCTATGAAAATAGCCTCAGTTGCTGGCAGTGAATGTATTACTATGACATGGATGAATGATGACATACTTTCCACCTTCCCCTTAATGATTCAACAAGAAATGTTTTATTGACCTAAGGGTAAAGTGTAGTTACCTGGGGAACTCGACACCAGTGAATCAGTAACTCTGGATGAAAACTAGTCACAGTATCAAGTTAGTTTCTAGTTACTTTGCAGATTCAGGTTATAACGTACTCATAGACTATTACATGAATAAATTTTTGCATGATTGGTTCTATCAGAGAATGAAGCGCCAGGATTCAACCTCTCTCTTGTGGGACCACAATAGAAGACGACAATGACAATAAGCTGAAAGGTAATGAATGAATAAAACTGAATGCCAAAGAGTGGAAATGGAAAATATAGAGACAATACAATCCAGAGAAATAAATGAAGATGCACATGAATAGAGAAACAATTACTGCAAAAATGAAAACAGAGAAAAACATCATGTAAACGCCTCCACAATGTTTATGACCCCAACTGAAGTCATCTAGCAGGACCATCCTTGAACCGTCCTCGACTTGTGTTGTGTATTGACACCTGACATGCCTGCTGCATCTGCTGGTCATGAACACCAGATGTGGTTTTAAAAGCTCTGAAAGCTTGTATCATTGCTCAATAGCTTTACGCTGTATATCTATAGATTGACTAAAAATAATTAGTAGTTGCAGCCCTACGAAGTATCCTGTCGGTTTAAAGTTAATCAAGCAAAATTAAGTAATGAGCGGTTAATGAAGCTGAACTGACGCCTCAGGCTTCATCTTCATATACACGTCAGATCAATGAAGGTTGATTGAAGCTGACATCAAAAAGTATTACCCTGTTCTTAATCTCATTTGCCTAATGTGGGTTCATTCCTTCCCTCACCACTATTGTCTGAGCTCAGAGATGAAGTGGTGTGAAGTGGGTTGGAAAATTAGAGAAGCC
This sequence comes from Sparus aurata, assembly GCF_900880675.1. Classification (NCBI taxonomy): domain Eukaryota; kingdom Metazoa; phylum Chordata; class Actinopteri; order Spariformes; family Sparidae; genus Sparus; species Sparus aurata. The sequence continues at coordinate 20,327,193 of NC_044194.1, read as the reverse complement.
GCTACAGACCCGGCTGTCTCCATGCTCATTTCAGCACCGCATCTCCACCCACCAGTAAAGACATACATCAAAACTACAAGTCCGAGCGTTTGTTTGTGTCTAAAGGCTTCAAGAGGCTGCTGAGTCACTGCTGGAGTCTGCAGTGCAGAGTATTGAAATGCAGGTCCAGTAACTAAAATATGACAAATTATTCATATGTTTTGTTGATCTGTGACCAGTTAGAATATTAAGCTGTGCATGCATCAAAATGGGTGCACTGATTAATTACCGGTAGATATTAAATTGTTTCTCTTATCTATTTACTGTATTTTAATACATAATTATTACTGCCTCAGCGACTATAATCAACCCTCGCCAAGTGAAGACGATTTAATTTCCCTTTCCAAATTCATGAAATCAGTCCCAATTTTATCAAACATTTTAAAAACGCAACCATCAGGATGGAAACTCGCTCCTTGAACCACCATCCGTGTCTTTGGTTCACACCAGCAACAGGAAGCCAGAGTCTTATTCCTGATGCTAATCCTGGTCCTGTGATTTGGCAGCATTGAATCATTTGGCTGCTAAGCCAGTTAAGGTCTCAATGCCAGAAACACTTAGCCTTTCTAGGAAAAGAAAAAAAAACATATGTATCCGGGCTGTACTGATCAGAAATTAGTCAAATTAACTGTGGCTAATGTCCAAAAATATTACCAGGGAGGTAAAGTCCAAATGAAAAGCACAAAAGCACAAAATACTGAGATATGACACTTAAGGGTTAAATTATCCTTCGCTAATGAACTTACAGCACTTATAGCACAGAATCCCTTAAAAGGTTTCCTCAGTTAAGGAAAACCGGAAGAACCAAAACAATAAAAACTGTCAGAAATATCAATATAAATATAAACAACTATTCACATACAGTTCAGTACATAACCATCCATTAAATGAATTAAAAACTATGACACATCATGACATTAGACAGAAAAACTGCGTTAGGTGGACCTGAGTTTGTTTTTTAAATGCATAAACATTTTTTAGTCAGTAAGTTTTGTTATTCCATTCTACAGAAGCCCTCTACATAACTGCACATTTTAAGAAATGAGTCTCTGACTACTTATTGTTTCTCCATACACTGAGCAGTGTATGTATGTGTTGGACTGGAGTACTACAATAGACAAAAAAAGCTCAACAGTCTGGACACGCTGTGAGAGAAACACTTTTCAGATGTAAGTGGAATCAGAGATACTCAACACAACAGATTCCATCTAATTTTGAAGTTCAATGCAATAAGTCCTTTACAGTAGCTTCTTGTAGAGTCAGGAATACAATGTTGGTTTAATGAGTGACTACATGCCCAAAGCTGTGCAAATCCTTCAAAATTCCCCCACAGGGATCTGTTAAAGTTTATCTCGCCTCAGAAAATAACTTCAGTCTTTCCCTTCGGAGATTAAATATACACACAGAACCATCAGTGGTAAGTTTTCTCACAGCTAATGTTCTTGCTGATAAATTGTCCATTATCAATGTGCTCATTCAAGCACGGTGGCAAGTACAACTTGCTTGCTTGAATCTGCACCTTAAACAAGCACTTTGAATGTGGAGCACATTTGAAAACATTCAACAAAAATCTGATAAATAGAAATATGCAACTAAGTCTCAACTGTATTTACGTGGCCTACTTACTTTTGTAAGGACACCGTAAAGGACAAAGCAGTGATTACGATCAGTGGTGGAAAAAAACACAAGTATTCTGATGTTTTACTTGAGTAAATGTGGTAAGTTTGTACTGCAAAAATATTATGTAAGTCCTGCATTCAAATCTTACTTTAGTCAGCTGATGTTTTCCAGCAGTTCCCCCTTAAAAATGTGTCCAATTTTAAGTTTATTAGTTTAGTTTTAATCATGTTGTATCTGTATCTGAGAAAATCAAAATTTCATAAGTGAAATTAGAGATACAACAAACAATTAAAGCTGCAAGCAGCGATGAATGGGCCCTCGCAGTCTACGCACGTTGGGGCATGCAGCTGTCGGAGTGTGCCACATACCCAGCCCCATTGCCGTATTATTGTGTACATATTTTTTAACTGTACGTGTTTCGGACAGTGCAGGAAAGAGTTAAATGTCATTTCCTGTTACAAACATGTGGTGCTGTGACTATGACTGTATACTGGCCTAGGTGTTCAGGGCTGGACTCTTATCAAACATGTGAAGTTTGGCCCAGATGGGAATGAGGAAGTTGTTCCTTTATGATTTGGTGGCCTGCTCCTGCCGGTATTAAATAATGTACGCTGAAGTAAGAAGAAGTCTCCGCAATCTACATAAAAAGAAAATGGACTACAAGTGAAAAATCCCTTAAACGAATTTGTGGTTAGTTGTATTCTGATTATTGATTGGTGGCGATGCTGTCGGAGGGTGTGCTCACCTTTTAGTCGCATATCATCTTGAAATGTATGATATGGAGGATAGAGTCCCCTGGTAAAACCATTCGTCAGCTATCGTCAGGAGGGCATTGGTAATAATTGTACTAAGTTTCGTGTTAACCCGACCTACCGATGTGGAGATATAAAATACTTCAAATTAAAGTGCGCCACCTAGTGGTAATGGGCCGAAACTTTGCACAGAGCCTTAGGAGCTGACGGGGAAGCAGTAACCTGAGTTTCATGTCATTCGAACACACCAATGTGGAGATAAACAACACTTCCTGTTTGGAACAAAATCTGCAGGAAGTTGTTATTTAATAACTAGTATTGTTATCAAAATTATTTTAATAAACTTTTGTGAGGAGGGTCCACAGATGCTGTGTGCAAAGTTTCATGCAAATCGGTGAAATCGGCTGGGAGGAGTTCCAAAAAGTAGGTTTGCAACATTTCGCGAATTTGTGAAAAAAAAAACGGAAGGTGGAAATGGGCGTGGCCTATATCATGAGATTCAGCACAATTCAGGGAACACGTGGATATAAAGTTGTTGACTGTAAGTGAAAGTATATGGGAGTTAAATGCCAAAACGCACTTTCCTCGTTTATAGTGCCACCTAGTGGTGGAAATTCCCAACGACAATAGATTATAACATTTTTCGCCAGGTGTGACCTATATTCCAAGTTTGGTGAGTTTGAGGTATGTTCAGGCAGTATGTTCAGGCAGTGAAAAATGCGATAATTTGGGACCAAAAAGTCCTCACTACAAAAACAATAGGGACCTCGCAGGTCGAGACCTGCTCGGGCCCTAAAAATGTATAAAAACATACAACATCCCTGTTACCATTAAATGTCATAAGATGATAATAACTAAACATTTTTAAAGTCTCAAAGCAATGTCTGCACTACTTAAAATTGGGTTCTAAAATAGCTCCCACTCATTATCAGCGCACAAGTCATTCTCGCATGAATGAGGAGATGAGAGAAAAAGGAATATTAGCCAACTGATTGAAGTTAGTAGCCGAGCTTCACTGACTTCTGCAGTCGCTTCAGGGGGAACTTTTCACCTGATTAAACACAGGGCTGAAGTGTTTGCTTCACATCACCACGTCCGACACATTAAAAGTAATCAATAGGAAGAAAAGGCGAAGATAGAGGGCAAGGATGTGTTGATGAAAGAGTCGGCAGCTCTTTGGTGTTTCAGTGTGTAAGTATCTGCGGTATTTAAGGCCTTTTTCACTCAGAGCTAATACAGCCCCCATACTACCAGCCATTCCAATCTCCCCCTTTTCGTGTGCTCCTTGAAGGGCCTCTGAGCTCCTTTTGCAAGTCTATCATTCAGTCTTTGTTGCAGTAGACTGCCATGGTGATGCCCTACTCACATCCACACACACTCACTCACACTGGCACCTGCACACACATTAATTAATTTGAGCACCAAAGTCTGACACAAAGAGTTTTGGACTTACAGTAAATTGCAGATGTTAAGATTTTATGAATTTGACTATATTCTCGAGCAGATTATCAGCCGATATATTAGGTATATAGATAGAGAAATGTCAGTACAGAGTCATTCCTCTACCAGGGAGCACTGACAAGTTTATATTTCAACTATAAAATGTCCTACTCAGTACATACTGTGGTCTTGACTCTTTGATAACCACATTTAAGGGCTTCTCTGTGAAAACAAAATGTTTATATTTATGTAAAAGAAATGTATATCAACTCATATGTCACAATTCAATTTACCTAACTTACAATATCTTCTTCAAAAGCCAGTATTGGTTCAGCTTTACTGCTTTCATGCCCAGATTTTAGGTTAATAAGAGAACTTAACTCTTTTCATCAGGGAAAAACCACTGTAATAGCATTTATACCACCATAAAACAAAACAAAAACTTGAAAGAATAGCCTACATGACTTTATCTCTAGTTATGGTCATGGTACTTGCTTGGTTCAGCATTTCAGATATACTTAATTCACCATCTTACATCAGGGTTCAAAATCAATTTTCAACCTTTCAAATATTGCACATTAGGTGACAGTATACCGACATATGCATTGGTAATTAAGGATCAATGTGACATAGTTTAGTTTACACAAACAGATGTGCACAGAACCAGATTTAGATGAACTGAGTAATTGATGAAACTGTCATGTGTGTTGACAAGTATGTACATTTTAAAAACTCCAGTCAACCAGAATCATGATGAACTTTATGGGAGTAGAAAATAATATAATTAGAACGACAGTGAGAGAAACAAACAGACAGACAGGCGGACTGACCACCCCAAGAGTGAGGAGGAGCATGAAAATGCAGTTAGAGCTGCCACTAGAAAAGGGCAGCGGGAGAATATTGGCAAAGTGTCTGTGTCTCTTCAAGTCCGGTCCACAGCGTGCCAGCTATGACATCACTGCTTTTACCCCCCGTACTCCTCCCGCTGTCTAAAGGCCTAAAGAGACAGTGAAAGCTGTTCAAACAACACACACATACTTACACACACACAGACACACACACACTACAGTGGAGTACATGCGGCCAAAACATCACACTAAAATGTGTCAGACCATCTTTTTCAGGCCACCACAAACATTTCCCCACGCTGTCTAACAGTATAAATACCCATAGACATAAGCCTTTTGTGTTCAGGCTGTATCTAGAACAAGAAGTCTCATTCAGACATGTTTGCTTTGTCACATTTTAATACACAAGGTACAAACAAGCGTCCCTTCTTTCCCCATTGCTGTCTGCAGGTATGTACATAAAAATAAATGTTAAGTCATATCAACCACCCATAATTTGCCAGAGATTTTGCAGAGGACATCTGATCACCTCCCATGTCATATTTCCTACTTTTCTTACATTTCCTAAAATGTTGCTGGTATGGGAGATATTTTGTGGAAGAGGATTTGTTCTTATAGAATTCTAACAGTTTCCTATTAAAGTAAAAAAAATTTATTCACATTTTCACTACATTTCACTTTAAACAAGTGTAAAGTGAATGTATTGACATGTTCATGTAATTTCTATCTCCATTCATTGATAAATCTTTTAATTAAAAGTGAAGTTGTCAAGGCCTGTGTCTTACAGGCCACTCTACTGCTGTGACAATGGTGGCAAAAACAGAATTTTTTTTGTTAATTTCTTGAGAATCTTGCTCAGGTATGCACTATTCTTTTCATTTTTGAAGTTCCCTTCATGAAAGTTAGACTGTGTAAATGCTTTCTCTCTTTACCATTGAGGGTAAGTTATGCTGATGTCATCTGTGGTGTCTTGCTTCAAAGTGTTTAAAGAAAACACACAGAACCCAGAGTGAGACCCACACCACATGGAAACTGTACGCTAGAGAAAATTCCCCTAACAATTTGTTTCAAAGCAGAGATAAGTTGATGTTCTGACAGCTTATACTCCACTACAAATCACTGACATAAATATATGCTGCATCGCCCCTACCTCCACTCCAACACACACACACACACACACACACACACATACCCCTTTCTGAAAAAGAACATTCCTCATTTTCATCGCTGAGGTCTTGCGCTGTCAGGAGAGAGCTACAATGATTATAAACTGGTTGTCAGCAATACGTTGACGAACGCGGATGCCTCATCCATCATGGTGACGGACACAAGACGGGGTCTCTGGGTCAGACACATACAGGCGAGGCAGACGACAGTTATGAAAAATAAGTGTCGGTGTGACCTTCCCTCGTACAATGACAAGATATTCAATCTGTCAAGGTGGGAAGACCCGAAGGGATGAAGGAGGGAGAGAAGAGGCTTTCCTCCCTTGACAGAGGAGACAACCCAAGAGAGAGCTTGAGAGGAGAAAATGGGAATGTTGAGGTGAGAAAAGATGCAATTCAGAAGTCACAGGCTGTTAAATTGGCTGCAGATAGACTGTTATTTGTTTGGAGCTTTTTCTGCAGCAGCTCCTGGGTGAAAGGCATCGGCCTTTGGGGATTTACTCTCAGCTTAAGGTGGTTTTAAAACCGCCAGCGTGCAGATTCAAGTTACTGGCTGGTCGCTTGGTAATAAGGGCTTATCAGAAACAACAGCCTCATAGATGCGTTGCTTTGGCTGGAGGATGACTTGTTTGCTCATCCAGTCTAACAGATACAGAAGCTCCTCTAACTGAATTACTATACTGCCATTAAACTGTATCTTGCTGTTGAGGCTCTCAGAGAAGGACAAGCCAGCAAAGATCCAAATCTCTGACTTGTGGAGCTCAAAAACTGGAGCACTCAGCTTCTGCTTTCACTATTATTCATTGGCTGCATTCAATTCAAAGTTATAATAAAAGAAAAAAAAAAAGCTGTGTGTTCCAGTTTCTTTCTGGGCTCAGTGACTTGTAGATTTGGATCAACACATACAGGCTTATTTCAGGAGTATTCCAGCTTGGCGTGGAGGATGTTTTTCAATCTGCTGTTCTGTTTGCAAGTTTAAAAGTCTGCAGGGGGATTTGAGGATTTAAAACTGCAAAATTAGGTATTTAATATCTGAAAATGTAACCCCTACTCTGACAAAACATGTTAATGAAGGCTTAAGCATCTGTAAGACTTTGCATTAAGAAAGATAATAATGTTAGGACTGCAAAGGAGAATTTACTTCCTATTACAACAGGGTTAACTGAAGGACATGTGACCGCGGACACCGGCTCCTCATTAGTTATCGTCTCCCTCCTCGTTTGCATCCCCTGGTTGCAGAGCACATTAAAAGCTGCTATGTTCAGCAAGATACAGGTCCTTGGGTTAAGCTCCTATGTTTTTTTTTTACACACACACACACACACACACACACACACACACACACACACACACACACACACACACACACACACACACACACACACACACACACACACACACAGTGTTTCGTGTATTTGTATATGTATACTTGTAAAAGGAAAGCAGTGAAATAGTCAGTAAAGATCTGAGGAAACACATTCAAACGCCTGGTTTATCACAGGAGAGATTTTGTGAAGACATTTTTTCAAAATACTTTTTTGATGACCTCACTTCCTTTTAGCCTGAATCATGATGCTTTCGTTTGCATTTTTTCAGCATTTACCAGTATGAGGTTCGAGTGAAAAAAGCAACAGTGATAACAACATGTTCTTGTTGCACTTTCCCATAGAGGTTTGAAAATGTGAGCACCTTCTGTTTTACCAAAGGTATAACATTCATCTTCTGGCATTAAACAGTTACACCTCCCACGTCTTTGTGACTGCACACCAAAACAAAAGACTATTTGTGTAGTTGTGGAAAACTAGAAACCACAAAGGAAAAAACATGTGGAGCAAGTAGCAGAACAGCTACACATTCATATTTCTGTATTTTAATGAGTAGTTTTCTTTTTATCTGACACTGACCATCAGTGCAAAGCGTTGACTCTGGAAAGAGGGACAATGGTTCAGACCAAAACATTTAAAATAGATTTAAAAGATCATTCAGCTTTGGTCTCAAACTCCATCCTCTATCAGTGAACCACGTGAGACCACGTTATTTATTTTGATAAATATTTTGTCACTTGTTCTCACTTTCTCTTTGATTAAGCTTGTCTGTCTTGCCCTGTCAAACTCCTTTTTGCAATGTCACTGCTTTCCTAGATCTCAGCAATCAACTATGTACACTGTGCACACTGTGCACTATTAATAACTAATAGTGAAAAAAGAGAAGTTATGCTTCGGTTCCATACTACTAGACTACAGAGCACATAGCAGCCACAACACAGTGACAGGCACAGAAATAGCCAAACGTCTCGCTGATGTCTTGTATGCTTATTTAGGTGATTGACAGGCATCGATATAGACCGCTTCTTAACCAGTTAAGCAGTTATTTGTAAAATTTTTAAGATGTCTAAAATCTGAATCTGAAAACAAAAACAGAATTGTAATTCATTCACATCCGGACTGCCCATACATTGCTCTCTGCTGCGGTCTATCCCCTGAGAGTGTGGGTGTGTCAGACTCATTGGACACACTGTGGCGTCTCTGTCAGCAGATCAGAGTGGACAGAGGGGGATGGAGGTTGGGGCCCCTGGGAACAACTCCTGACGGAGGGATCAATGTTTACTGCTGCTCTTCCTCTCTGATGGTGGAGACATCAGCTCCACACTCCGGACCAATATGGCTGCCATCAGCATGAATCACATGAATCGCCTGACTGCGGTGTGACTACTCTGTCTTTGTACCGTCCCGTTTGGTCGTCCGTCCATTTGTCAGACTCAGCCGCTGTCATTCTGCCTTTGTTCAGTGTGTCAGACAGTCAGACTGTCTTTCTGCTCATTCCTCTCTGTCCTTACTTACTTTCTCACTACGTCCCATTCTATTTCTTTCCTTCTTTCTTTTTCTTGCTTTGTCATTCGGACTCTTCGTTCTCTGCAGCTTTCCCTGAGTCTTCCTGCTCTCTAGCTTGAAAAAATTTGCATAATGGTGCGCCTTATTCTGTTTCAGGTCATATATCTATCCCTTTCTATTTATGCTCTATAGCCCCCAGGGTGTAGAACAGAAAGAGACAAACTGAGCGAAGACATTCGGGTTTTAACTCGCTGTGTCCGGGATTGTGATGTACTAGCTGGTGGCAGCATATTCAAGCGCCACGGGATCTGGGTCGCATGGTTGCATCGGTAAGACATATAGAATAACAAATGAATAACCTTTTTTTATGTTACGGAATAAAACAACAGAAGGAGCGATCCTGTAGAGAAAGACAGAGAGCTGGTCAAGCACAACGAAGCAGCGACAGAAACTGAATAGAGAGACACAGGCTCTGCACCTTGAGACTCTATTTTCTTCAGAAAAACCGGGACTCTAATCTCAGCAGGAGGTATTGAGGGAGCAGAGGGAGGGGCAGACGGGTTTCGCCGCATTGGTCTACACTCGCGTCGAAACAGTCTCTTTTTACATAAACATAATACAACCACAGCATGGCTATTTTCTGCATATCTGTACATTCTCTCTCTCTCTCACACACACACACACACACACACACACACACAGACTCCAACAGCAGGGGGAGCCGGCTAAAGCAGCAGAGCAAACAGGGAGGTGCGAAACGCTGCAAAGACTGCTCACTGCTGCATTCTCCGAGTCAGAACCTCCCCTCTTTTCTCTCCATTGTTGTCGACGGTCCCGAGACTCTCGGCTCAGTACCTGTTCTTTCTATACTCGTCATCAAATCTGGCCAGGGTTTTTGGAAACAGATATCATATACACACATTTATGTTAGACGCAGCATGACGGGCGACTGGTTCCTGGTTCTTATTTATGTAACCGACTTTCCTTTTTTATCGGCTATAACTATCACCAGGAAACGGAATTGATCTGTATTGTGAGAAATTACACAGTAGTTACAATGTACACCTCGTAAGGGTTGGGCCAGTAAGCCTTTATGAAAGTCTGCATCAGCATTTTGGACTGTAAGACAATGCGTTTTCAAATGCTGTTCAGCATGTTAATGGCTTTTCATGCCCCCTAAAATACCAGTGCAGTACTCAGTGTCTCCTCTGACACAGCAGAAATAAATGGGACACTAAAGCTCTCCGTTGAAACCTAAAATATTTTAGGCAGGTCAGCTGCTCCTTATGGTGGAGTGACCCAATAGCAGGGAAAGGTCTAGATTGCACCAACGCTTTAAGTGAAGACCGAAAAAACTAATATATTAATAAATACAAATAAGAGAACATTTCATTACAGCTTTTACAAACTGTTTGCTTATACTGTGTGATCACATACCAGTGTAGTCATGCATTGTGCGACAGGTGTATGTTTGCATTGTGTCTACTTTTGTGACAATGTTTATGCTGGCCTTTTGGCTATAGGTTATACTTGAAAAGAAATGTTAATGTTAGTGAGGCTTTTACCTGGTTAAATCCAGGATATAGATCTTTAATTTAAAAGATGACATTTTTCTTTAGCGATATGAAATTTGACATCATTTAATGACAGAATCTGCTAAAGAGGTCCATCGGGGACCAACAAAAAACACTTGCTATGATTAGGAGTATGGATTATGGATGATATCTCTGGTGGTAGCGCAAGTTATAAAGTATCAAAACAACTAATACACTGTTGGTACTTTCAAGGCTTTAGCTAAGAGTGCTTAGCAATAATAATAATGTAGTAGTATTCAAACGATAAAGTTGCTAGCCTAAATCTACATGATTACTGATACGCCATACCAGTGGCTCTAGGATTAGCATCCTCTAACCATGGAAAATGGAAGGGCCGAAGTCGCACATGGTAACATTAGAGCTAGGAATAAGGTAGATTGGCACAGCAGTACTTTGAGATAAATGCTAATGCCAGCATGTTAACATGCTCACAATCACAAAGCTAACATGATGATTTTAAGCAAGTATCATGTTTCACCTTCTTGGTTTTTAGCTTGTTAGCATACCACTAATAGCTAATAAGCACTAAACACAAAGGGAACAGCAGCTGAGGCTGATGGAGATGACTTTAGTTTTGCAGCATTTGGTCTTAAATAAAAGTTTTAGACACATTTTTGACCTGATGACTGTGCTAGTTGAAAAGTTGAGGGATCACCCAATTTATTATAGTTCATCCTGCGGTAGACATGAAAGTGTAAACAAAATTCATTCCAATAGTTGTTGTGACACTTCACACAGTGACACAATTATTAACCCTATAAATATGAATCCAAAGTCATTAAGGTTAATCATGTGGGAAACATGAATGTCTGTAAGAATCATGGCAGCGTTTCCGATAGTTTGCAAAAGCAGTGGACTGACAGATATTATAATCCACAGCATGGCTAAAAACATCCTGATTGACTGACTCATACATTAGTCTGGAGTGTTATGTGGCTACCGTTTCTCCACTGCTTGAATGTCAATTAGCTCAATTCTAATTGTCAATTTGGCAACACAAAGCACCTGTGAGTGAGGCCACCAAAAATGTCAAAGTATGTCAAAGAGAAATTAGTAACCTGAGCAGATACTGAACTAAATCTACTCTTGTCTCTTCATCTTCTTCCTTCATCTACATGCAAACAGCACTGAAAATGGATAAAAAGATATGTAAGAAAATAAACATATAAGAGAAATATAAAGACTATCTCTGGTACGTCTGGTATATATTAATGAAATATAACTACTACTAAAAATAAGTGGTTGGTATCTTAGTTAGCCAGCGAGTGATGGATGAGCCAATAAAGTTAATTTTGGGCCCAGACTACACCAGACAGGTTTTCTCGAGGCAATGATCCAGCAGCATGACGACGCCAGTTTCCTAGATTGGCTGCATAATGTCTTTTCAGTCCATCTAACAATGCAATGCACTCACAGAGTGTTACAGAACTACATTTCTGCATTCAGCTGATGCTCTTATCTGAACTGAGCAGGTAGGGGCTCAGTGTCTGTCCCCCCATCCCCTCAAAATAACATGTTTCAGTTGATGGGAGCTGGCATCAAAGCTACAGCTCTCCTGCTACAAGTCTGCTTCTCTAACAAGTCTACTACCATGCAGGGCCTGTGGAGAGCAGATAATGGCAATTGATAGATTTGAGACAGTTTTGGGGAAGAAAAGAGTTGGTTGGTTGCAGAAGTAGTAATGCTAAAAGCTGAATTACCCGATCACTGGACTTTGTAACTTGCTGAAAAGGGTATAAACAGGACTTGACCTGAGAGGAACGCTCAAAGTCCAGCTGGTATGAAAGACAAGCTGGTTCAAGCCGATTTCAAGCTCTGCTATCCGACTGCATTTACATAATCAAGCTGGTCACTAATTGGAAGCCATCTAATGGCCCCATTCGAAAATGTACCCAGTGACATAAGACGGCTAATACTTTAATAAGACAACCTAATGAAGTATGTCAACGATCACAGTGGTCTGCACCTTCAGCTCAGTCAAATGGTCCCTGGAGAGCCACAAAAGCTTCATGCAGCTCTATAATGGTCAGTGGTTAAGTGGTTTAGAGATATTAAATGGGATGGAGGTGTGTGTTTGTGTGTGTGTCCACGAGTATGATTTCAATCAATGAACTTCATCTAAATGAGCTGTCTGCTCCATCATGTGATCAGTTTCCCCAGACGCTCAGCTCCCCGCCGCAGTGTTAAGCTGGCCAGCAGCTAATCTGAGAGCGAGCGCGGTTCATTGTCTCCATCAAAATCCCAAATCCTTGCAGCTTAACAAATAAGCACCTTCCTGAGTAGCTAGGAGTGAGTGATTTGAAAACATGCAGTTTCTGTAGTACATGTTTGATAACTGGGGTAAGTTACAATGTGTTTGAGTTCATAGTGAAAGATTTAAAGGATAAAGTCTGATCACCTGATGGACCGATGGACCGGCCAATTGTCCTTAACAAAAGAACCTGCTTTGTTTCCAGTTATGATCTGAACCACAGCTGAGATGATGTGTATACTTACAGAAAAATAAAAATGAAGGGTTGTTGCTTTTCTTTGTGTTTTGAGCTTGGGATTGATTTGAAAGTGCTTCACAATTTTCTGACATACTGTAGATACAGCCCAGTCCCCATGATAACATTTCTGCAAACCACAAATACGTTAAAATTTTTACATGAACATACAGTATAACATTTCTACAAAACGTGTCTGAGGTGGAGGACATGGCATTCCAATATTTATAAATGTGACACCACCATATATTTTCAACAAGATGTCGGCATATTTTCCAGTTGTGTGTTGTGGCGACAGAACCAGGTAAGTCAAAACATTTCCTAACCGTAACCAAGAGGTATTTCCACCTAAATGTGACCAGACCATAAGCACAGTATTCGCATGAGATAAAATTACAAATTGGACCAAAAGTAAAGTTGAAAAAAAGATGGAATATCAAGGTTTAATGTGGTTTTCAGAAACCTACACTGGTTTATTCGCGTGATTGGATTGGTATAGCAAATGCTTGATCTGTTAACTGAATAAGAAAAAAAAATAAATAAATAATTTAAAGCAACATTATGTAGAAATTGGCATTTTGTGTGACTTGTCGCCCCTCCACATTTTCTGAGTGCGACACCGTCTGTGACAGTTAGTCAGACGTAATGTAGGTGCTAACTGCAAATAAAACTCATTATGTCATAACAATGTTATGTGTTGAAAATGTATGTAACTCTGTGATCTTACCCTCTCACTGAAGTTACATAGTGCAGAAACAAGTGATGGGGGGGCAGGATGGCTGAGACACAGACACCATTTACCCTGTTACAAGACACTGTACCATCAACATGATTGTTTAGCTGTTTAAGGTAAAGAGTATCATAATGCTACTTTAATTATTAGTTGCAGTCTTAGTCTGTACTTGAGCCGCTAGGCAGAATCTATGTTCCATCTGGAGGACGTCCATTTCATCAAACACCTGCTCTGCTGAAGGGCAAAAAGACAACCAGCTCAGAGACAGCTGTTTTCAAGCTGACCCTGACCTCTGATCTCCTGGTAACGAGCAGGGCAGGAGAAAAGACAGCTGCCCCTATGTGATCAATTATCACAACACTTTCCTAATATGAAAAACCCTCATCTGTTTAAATGTGTTGCTGTGATTCCTCAAAATGAAGACTGACACATCATATTCTGTTTTCCCAGAAACATCAACATCTGTTTCATGTTGTAGTCTTCCAAGCAAACAGAGCAACACATGAACAACCAATACCTGCTCTCAGCACCTCAGATGTACTGGATGAGAATGTGATGCTCTGCTCAGTGGCACGTTTTTTGATAAATTCATTCATTTGATTTTTCTTTCTCCACTGAGATTTATATCCTCTGGTTTAAATCTGCTCAAACCTTTCTGCTACTGCTGCTCGATTAACTGGAACACCAGTCAATGTCTGAAGCTTCAGAGAGTCTAAAACCAGCGCCAGAACTCCCTCCAGGATTATTACAGGCATATCTGTTAAACCTCCATCATGATTTTTGTATTGTCAAAGAGACCCAGGGGGATTTATCAACATCGACTTTCTGGTTTGTGATGAAAGACTATTAAAACTGCTGGGCGCCTAAATAGAAAGACATTTTATTATTTGACAAGTCATCTACTGTAATTTGGTTCTTTATAGCCCACAGAGCTTTCTATAGTTCATGTAGAAACCTTGTATCTACGTGGAGTCAGTGTGGGATGTGCAGACAGCATTGTAGGAAGCAAATGTCGAAAAGTGATTCAGCACTCTCACCGCAGCTAACTGTGGATTCACTGGCTAATTGCATGCTATTTCTGTGTCTTCTTGCTCAGTGGTACTTCAGCAGCACAAGGTGATACTGCTCCAGGGATTTGAATCATGCAGTTTTAGGTTTGTTGCTTTAATGGTCCGGATGCTTGACAATAAGAGCTGCAAGTGTATGATTGATCGATTACTGTCAACTATCGTGGAGCTGTTCCAATAATCAATTGATGGGTTTGAGTTTCCTCCTCTATAACAGTAAAATGAACATCTTTGTATTGTAGACAAAACAAGACACTGGAGGACGTCATCTTGAGCTTTGAGAAACACTGACATTTTTCTTATGGCTTTATTGATAGTACAGCTGGGGAGGGTGACAGGAAACAGTGAGAGAGAGGGGGAGTGACACGCAGCAAAGGGACCCAGGCCAGGAGTCGAACCCAGGTACGCTGCAGAGCTTCAGCACATGGGACGCCCACTATACCAACTAAGCTAAACAGCGCCCCACCCCACACCACAGCGTCACACTTTGTGACATTTTACAACAAACAATTAATCAAGTAATTGAGAAAATAATGGTCAGATTAATTGAAAATGAAAATAATCCTTGGTTGCAGCCCTCTTGACAATAGGATGCAATACATTTCAAAAAGTGACTCAGTACTCTCACTGCAGCTAACTGTTGATTCACTGATTCACTGAGTTGCCTTGCTCAGTGGTACTTCAGCAGTGTCTGTTTATGGAGCACAGGATGTGTCATTATTTGGGGGATTAGAATCATGCAGATTAATACTTTTTTTTTTTTGACAATTAGAGTTGCAACAATTAATAGTAGTAGTTGTCAACTATCAAATGAAATGCCAGCTATTTTGATAATTTCATAATCAGTTCTCTGTAATCAATGTGAATATTTCCATTGAAGCAATTTTTTTCAGATTCCATACTAATCAACTTATTGATTAATCAGTTTGCATACGTTTTTAAAGGAAAAAATGAAAAATTCTCTTGATTCTCGCTTTTTAAATGTGAATATTTTCTGGTTTCTTCACTCTATGACAGTAAAGTTCATATTTTGGGAGTGTGGACAAATAACATCAGAAGATGTCATCTTGGGCTTGGAGAAACCCTGACCGACATGTTTCACCATTTTCTGACATTTAATAGAAGAAACAACTAATCATTGAATAATCATTAGTTGCAGCCCTATTGTCAGTAGGAAGCATTAAATGTCAAACAGTGACTCAGCAACATTAGCTGAGCTGGTAGCAGCTGAATCACTGGCAGGCCAGACAGTCGGGATCAACTTTTGCTGTAGCCTGGCAAAGGAAATGGTGCTAAAGATTCCCAGCATGCCTCAGGGCCCCGGTTCTGTTCTAGGAAGTATTAAAGATATTTCCAAGAGGTATTAGTTTTGGCATCAATTCAAATAAACACAGACATGTATTACTTTAGTACAAATATGGACAAAACCAGGCTCACATTAACTCCATGGCAATCACAACACACATACATACACAGTTTAATACAGCAGCAGAGCTCTTCAACTGGGCCAAGTTTAACTCAAGCAAGCAAGTAACCCGGCTCCAACAACATCTTTCAAGTTATCAGAGGTCAAACTTCACAGTGAGACTCTATGAAGGAGAAACACTTTAATAAAATGATCACTGAGTTTTCTACTCCGGAGGATTCATTTCTTTCAAACAAAGTCATGGACTGATTCACAGGATTCTTTACCAACGAAATCAAAGGAGGAAATCTCTTCTGACACATGATTATAGGAGCTGATGGCTCAATTTTACCCCAGAATTAAAGTACGGATTAGCATTATGCAGAGTAATTATGGAGGCACGGCCATGCATGCAGACAATCAGAGTCTATATCTCGGAGCAAAATACAAACACACGCACACACACATCGCATACGCACATACGCAGACGCAGACGGTGGCTGGGTCGAACCACCTTTGCTGAGTCACTGGAAACATCTAGTTCCAAGGAACCAATACAGGAAACTGTTAGAAGAACCTGTTACATGATGATAACCCAATAAAACAGGACAAATACCGACGAACACTGAAAAATATCAGCTTTTCTTGGCAGCAATCGTTATCGCAGACAGCCGAGCACGCACACACACACACACACACACACACACACACACACACACACACACACACACACACAGACAGACACAGACGAGGATGGTTTCACTGCAATGGCAACATCTTCAGCATGAATGAATCATCGCAAAACACAGTTCTCTATTTTGGAGTACAGATGATGGCTGGTTGTTTCGCCCCCCTGAACCTCACACACACACACACACACACACACATAGTCTCTATCCCCTCTTTGCGCACTCAAGTCTGAACCTGCATGGTCATTTGTCCTCCTCTGGACCAAAACACAGCCCGGAGACTGACTTCACCCCATTACATTACCAGCATGCCAACTGGAAACCATAGCGATGACACAATGAAACTGGGCTTTCTTCTTTGTTTTCTTTTTTTTTTTCCTTCTCATGTCTGAAGGGGGCATTGAGTTCATCTGCATCACCTGCATGCAAGGTATCTCTTGGACTCATCCATATGACTCACAGTGACTCGGCAGAAAGAGGCTCATTTTAGGGGATCAAACCTGTGTCCTTGCAGTTGCGGGACAATCTCATCTGTTACATCATCATCAAACCTCTTATCTTTTGGCAAGTTTTCCAAAAATGTTTTTTTCATTCGGAAAACTATGCTTTCATTTTACTAAAAGCTTGCACACTCTTGTTATTGATCTGCTGGTTCATGTACTGTCTATTGCCACAGAGAAAATAGGTTAAATAGGCACCTACTGTACTGTCCGCTGCATTAATCCCGTTACTTTGGATAAAGAAAGGACTTGCCCAAATCCCCTGACTGAACCTGACATGCCTCCTCTTATGTCAAGATAGATTTCAGAGGACTGATTGATTAACGAGTTTATGCTGTCTCATGCCCTAATTTCGCTCCAGACGTGTCTCCCCTGACGCGCCATCAAAAACACTGCGCATAAAAGTAAATGTTTCGTCCTCGAGTGTCAGACGCTCGGATGAGCTTATGCAACAAAAACAGGCGAAAAGGAAAAAGCGACTGTAACGCAGTTTGATTGAGGGTGAACGTCACGTCTGTGCGGAGAAGAGAGAGAAAAATCAGAGCCGGGACTAAAAACAGGCAAGAAAAAAAATAAAAAATACGCAGCAGTCGCTCCACAGCATCCCACTCAAGGAACCTGCCGCCAACTCCGCGTGAAAAAGACAGAAAAACAAACATCACATATCAGCTGGGTATTTCAGAAAACAGTTTACATACCGTTGTGGATGATGAGCCACTTTACCGGAGAGTTGTGTGTCTAGAACCGGAGAGGAGCGTCGGCGGTGCATGTGTGTGTTTGTGTGCGTGTGCGTCAGGCGGAGACAGGAGCACAGAGGAGGAGATTTGGCACATTTGGAGAGCAACGCAACCTGGTGGCGGAGCGCAGCGCGCCGGGATGCGGCAACATCCGTCTGCAGACAGCCGACGAACGGCGTGCGGTCCAACCAGGGAGGGGCGCACCAGGCTCACACACTGCACCAGCAGTAACTCATTCACTGCCGGGGCGGTGTGGGTGGTGGGTGCTTTTGTAAGCGGACGAGGGAGGGGAACAGCAGCCCTGTGTGTGTGTGTGTGTGTGTGTGTGAGTGTGTGTGTGTGTGTGAGTGAGTGCTGTTCTGCACCATATCTCACAGCCTGAATACAAACATCCACCGTCAGCCTCTCGTCAGTGTCACAATGACACCATGAGAAGAATCTCAGTAGTTCATACATCAGGCAGCAACTATGTCAAACAGGACCACAGAAACAGCTACAAGATACAGGAACAAAACAACAATGCAGGATATAATAAAAACAATATGCCAGATTCAATTTGATATTTACCGACTGCATGTGACATTTCAGGAATATTAAAGGAGAGTATAAATAGGATTAAGTTTCACCAAACACAATGCAAATGGGAATTATCATAAACAAGGTCCGACTGGAGCCAGAGAGAGTGTGTGAACATGACTGGTTAATCTGTAGGTGTACATACAGTCATCTGCATCATCACCCCTTGGCCAGTTCATTTTTTCTTGGTGAAAAAAAGCAGAAATCTGGAAATCTGGAAATTTTGTCCTGATGGTGGCGCTACAGGGAAGATCACGATCTCACCAAATTCAAGAGGCATCAACATCAGGAGAACAGCACTATGATAGCCAACATTTCACCCTCACCGCAGGGCAATCAAGGCAGGAGAGACCGACGGAGGCCTGACAAAACCACCCGGCAAGAACAGCCAGAATAACTCACTAAAATGCTGACATTTCTTAAAACTTCTTTCTAATGGCCAGCAGGGGGCGATAATCTACTGGTATCAAGAAGAAGTCAGATGGTATGGAAGCTTATGAGAAAATGACCTGACTTGAACTGAAGGCTGCAAAAGAAATCTCAGTCCACATCCTAGCATCTATCATATAGTTTTGTAACCCTAACCCCCTTGTTAGGTTTGTGTTATCAACCTTAATTCTTAACCTTAGCCTTTTCCTGTTACAACATAAGTCTCATCATGCACAAAGACAGACCTCTGAAGAAAAAGTCTTGACATTTCAGTGTGGAAAACCTTGGCTGGCCTGCACAGAGCGCTAACCTCAGCCTCATCCAACACCTTTGGGGATGAACTTGAACACAATGTGAACCAGACATCCGTGGCCGACTTCACTGATTCTCGTGTGGCAGAATGGGAGCAAATCCCTCGAGCCTGGTTCCAACATTTCGTGGAAAGCATTCACAGAAGAGTGGAGGCCGTTATAGCAGCAAGTTAAGGTCCATGGTTTCGTTATGAGCTGTTTAACAATCACATATAAGTGTTTGCATTACAGTATCATCCTAAAAGAGAAGAATAAAAGGCACAAACAACAGAGCTGCAATCTGACCTAAACAGGCCCTAATCATGATGCTGACAGTGTGCATAATGTCCGCCCACAACACTGGTACGCTGGTAAGTATTTAGTTTTTTTATGTGACAAGAGCAGCCCACCCTCTCTCACACATTTCCTATAATCTCTTCTACCTCACTGTGTAATGCTGTATAATAAAAATAAATTTAAATTAATTATAACAGCAGATGATGACAATGTTTACGCCCCAGCAAAGGGGATTGTGGGGTTGTGTGTGTGTTTGTGCTATTATTCTATGTCATGTATTAAGATGTGTCAGGTAGGTCATTAAACTGCACCAGCTGCCGCCCTGTTTCATCTACCAGTTAAACAGTCCCCTCAGCACACACACCTCATCTACCTCCCTGTCTCCTTCTTCACCTGAATAGAACCTGTCAGCTGATCAGATCACCAGAGCCCATTCACGAGATCCTGAAACCACACCCCTCCACTCATTGTGCTCGCCCTCTCACATGAACAGCTAATCAGAGCAGCCAAGAGACACATCTTGGATTAGATAAGGCTGCAGTTTCCGCCAGAGGAGAACTTGGCAACAAAGCATCTTAGTCATACCTGTAGACAGATAGGGAAGTAATGCTCGCCTGGTTCCACAACACTAGTGACATCTCAAACTGTGTGGAGTGATGCAAAAGGTTTGATGTAGCTCTCATGAATGGCAGTCGGAGAACACTTTTCTGGGTTGGACTAAAAGCTGAGTCATAGTGACCAGTTCTACTATGCTACTGTAAAACACTGCTCATAATATGTCAAACCGCACCAAAGACTGTAATTTTGAGGCAATTGAAATACATAGAGAAAAGAAAATGAGACAACAATAAATTGATGTAATTTTAACCTGAATGCACAACCTATACAAACATTTTTCCTACAAAAAACCCCCTACATTAAATTTCCAAGAATTGTGACCAACATATTGAACACAGTAAAGTTAAAAAACATACTTTAACAAATTTCTTGTCACTCATCAGCCTACATACAATGTATCCGTGATAACAAAGACTGATAATATTGGCTGATTTATTTCTTTGGCTATAAGGTCAAAAAGAGAGTGTCTAATGAAAACAGCTTGAGCCATTGCTAGATGGTAACTGAACATTTGCATAACACGCAAAATTTGTTTCTTGTGCACACTGAACAAATGAATTATGTTTTATAATTGAGACAAGGCTGAGATTAAAATCTGGTTAGATTTTTTCCTCAACATCCAGAGACGACTGACAGCTCGGGTTGGCTGGCTGGGCAACATCTGCCAGCTAGCTATGTTAGCTACCATGTTAGCTACTGTTACGTGACTGCTGCTGTAAAAAATAAACCTGAATTTGGATTGCCTTTAATAATCACAGCTTCCTCTGCTTCATCTATGTCTGTGTTCTATCAATACAGGAAATCTACAGTGTTCTGGAAATCTTTGCTGTCTTTTATTTTCCCATTTCTCAACACCTTGTCATACATTTGAAGCATTCCCAATATTGATTTGCATTCTCTGTAAACTTGCTAAAGACGGTAAGTTTACTCTACAGTGGTAGTTTATGCTCTAAGTAAAATAACAGGTCTAGTGAGCTCCTAGTGTTTAGAAAGGAGACAGTTTGACACAATAATAATACCTTACTTTCACACTGAGGCTGTATTTTCATCGCCTGAATAGCCCACATGGAAGTATCACGTTGATCGATAATTTGCAGAGGTAAATGTATCGGAACAGATGGTGCACAACACTGCATCATGTCTAGTTTTAGTTTTATCTCTCACTGGTCTTAAAGTACAGACAAATCAGACTTACTTAACCCACTAGTGAAAGCTCAAGCCAGGCCTCTTGAAGATCAACTTCATGCTCATGATGGATGACAGATGTCTGTGTGTGTAATACTGGCCTCTAATAAAAGGACTGAGACTGGATGACAAGGTCTGCTGCTTTGCCCTGGCAGGACTACATATTGTTCTCTCCAGAGATTATGATGCGTGGAGCACAAAAGCACTAGTCCCAGATGAATTACATTTTTCCTAAACCTTTCTCTCTTTTTGATCCCTCTGAAGTTACATCTTACTGTAGCCTTCATACTTCTGATGTAACTTCTCAGCTGCAGGTGTTATTTTTATTCATGAAAAACAAAGGTGGGAAATGAGCTCATGAATACAGGATGTTTTCCTGTTGTCACACACCATATGGGCATTTCAGCATATCTAAATCTTTTTTTTACTTTGTTCTCAATGGATTACTCGCTCCTTTCTCTCTTGACGTCTTTTTCCTTCCATCCCATCGTCCTTAACTCTCACAAGTTCCTTTACTAGTGTACACCTCTTTTCCTTTTTTAACCTATTTTTTTCCAATCTTCCCTTCCTTACTTAATCCCCCTCTTCTTAAGTCTCACTTACTTTCTCCCTCAGACTGCAGTGATGGCAAGCCCTGGGATCAATATCAACGCTTTGCATAATTCAAGAGCTGCCTCAATAATGTATGACGCAATGAGCCATTTTGGACGGACGCCTCCCTCTCTCTCTCTCTCTCTCTCTGTCTCTCTCAGCCTTGGTCTCAGTCCCTCTCTCTGTCTCCCTTTGTCTTCAGACAGGTGCGTCAACCCTCGCCGCAAACAATAAAGTGAAATTGGTTTACGAACGATAGCCATCGTCCGATTTGTTTCATACAGGTCTCAGATCTATTATTAAGATGGCAGTTCAGCCCTTAAACACTATATAAGTTTGCTCCTTCCGTTGCCAAGATTACACGACTAAATGAAATGTCACAGAGGACAACAAAAAAGAGGATGAGTCAAAAAGCTGTGCATCAGCTTGTTGACTCTTCACTGCTATTAGCATTGTTGGAAAGAGGATAATCATCAACAACAGAGGAAGAATTCATTCAAATCTAACACTGAGGATGATTCTTTGTATCTGCTGTCGCTGGAACAACACAACATACTGTATGGCAGGAATCGTATGCTAGTCTGCAGTGCACTAAAAACCAACACTGGAGTCAGTGCAGATGAAAGACAGCTAAGTGGTCATTATTTAAAGGAATTCATAAATGTCTCACTTTCTACGAACAGTAAATATTGTTCATGTTTTACCTGGAAAAATGCTTTAGATGTCATCTCTCACAATCCACATCAGCCGTGATGGATTCAACCACCACTTCTTGGTTAAACTTTCTTTCTTCAAATTATATTTAAAGATACCACTTAAATATTACAGCATAACAGATACACATCCCCTCTTTAACTGCGTGGGAAGGGATAGGCAGTGAACCATCCCAAAGAGATTACAGGGGAGCAGTCCATGATGACGCTGCACACTGCTGGATTAGCATTAGTGTACACACAGTTGTAGATTCACTCAGGTCCATTCAGCATCTAGTGGTGCAGTTGAACAACTGTCCAGAGATCTCATCTCCAAAAAATGTAATGGAAGTACAGTTATCATCATCATCTTGATTTCACCACCTTGCTTGCCTTGTATTTGTTACCATGGTGTGTTTCTGAGGCCACAGCAGAAGGACTAAAATGTGTTTATTAATCACAATGAACACAATTAACTTGAGGCTTTTGCATTTGCATTTGCATATGGAGAAGAAGCCATAGCTTTGATGTTGCAAATGGTAACAAAGTACAGCACCATAGCTGCAAAAGTTCATCCAAAGTTGACACAGAATCTGACAGTGTGGGGATTTAAGCAATTTATCTACAAACGGTAATCTTAAGCAATAACGATGCATGCGTGTGATTATGGATCCCGCCAGTATTCTTGAAAATCGCCCTATTCCAACTCTGAATGCCTTGCGACGGTTGTTTTTGTGTAACTAAAGCATCAACAGACAAGAATTAGCTAGCCAGCATGCTATTTCCTAACTGTATTGTAGGTTATTGTAAAATAAACGTCTCGCGGCAAAGCTCATACAGCCGATTGTGAGCTGTAGGTTTCCCAGTAAACGCACCAATCTATTCAGCTGTCCCAGCTGCAGTGACTGTGAGTTAGTTAGTGGACAAGTGGCATGGCAGATAAGGCCTTTTTCCTGTACTGATCAATCCCAAGAATTTTATGTCAATCCAAGATCTAGAAATACTCCAACTGTCAGTTTACAGTCCCCGCTTGCAGACATTTTCCACACAGAAAATTACCTTGATTTATACTTCTAAAACTGTAGAATCTCTCCTATTTCACAACTCTAATTTCACAGCCAGTTGAACCAGTGCAGGTTAGCATTTAGCTTCATTTTTAGCATTTGCACTCAGAGTGTGGGAATGAATGAAGTACTCTATTGGAAACTACAACTTGACAACACGAATACTAGAAACAAACATAAAAATTTTATGTTCTACTAACCGTATGAAGCACTCGCGAACTTAAGGGAATTTGAACTGTTCACCCAACTCACTGCCTCCAGGCACTGGGGAGTGTTTTACTAGAAAGCACAAGACAAGACGATGTGCAGAGAGGCGGAAAGAAACGAGTCGACTAAGTGCAAACGGTCTTTCCACATTGGTTCAGCTCAGGGCCAACGAAATGGAAACCGACAGCTCCTCAGATGCAATTATAACGATAGCTGACTGTATGTGTAGAGCAGATTGTGTTCTGAAAGTGTGTGTCCACAACAGCGTGAACATACAGTATGAGAAAGAGCAGTGTGTGTGTGTGTGTGTGTGTGTGTGTGTGTGTGTGAGTGTGTGTGTGTGTGTATGTGTGTTCTCAGCAGGTTTGGTTAGAAAGGTTGAAGCATCCCAGAAGTTAGGCTCTGTGACCTTGGCTTGAACAAACGAATCGCCAAATCCCAAAGAGCGGCCACCCCCTCCCCACTCTTCCCAATAGCACCAGAGGGGGCAATCTTACACACACACACACACACACACACACACACACCTACACGCACACACAAGCATGCACACACACACACACACACACCTACACGCACACACAAGCATGCACACACACACACACACACACACACACACAGTGAGAGAGAGAGAGAAAGAGAGAGAGAGAGAGAGAGAGAGATACCTCCTCCCTGTCCTGTCCTGCTGCGACAAGGTGAGACAACAGAACTGCTGTGTCACACTGTAGGTCAGGACACTGTTACACAGCAGAATTCAAATGTTGGTTATCATGAGAGATGTAACAGCCAATGATACACAGCTGAGATGATGACGCTGATGAAGATGATCAGCTAGTAAGCTCTCACAGATGATGGTCCAACAGTGCTCAATACATTTTAAAGTACATGTACACTTACATGTACTTCAAAATGTATGCAACTTTTTTTGTTAAATTTTTTCAATACTATCCCTGACACAGCAGCGGCATCTGGTTTAAAACATAAAGTACTGAATGCGGTGACAAATGGAGGAGCTGTCCACTCCCAGTAATATGCTTATTTATGGATTTATTTAGCTTCTTTTGCTTTCTTTTGAATAAATGTTGTGCAACTGATGTGTACAAACCCAATTCCAATATCCTTTATATAATCGTGTGTTTCACAAAGTGGTGAATCTCTCACCATCCTTGCTTGTGAATGATGGAGCCTTTGGAGGATTCCCCCCTTTCAAATCATGACACTATCACCTTGGCTTGCTTAGTTATTTTGCTTAAGCCATTGAGTTCTCTACCATCATTGCATAGTGACTTAAAAGGCATCCACAAGTCAGAGAGTACAAAAAGTAGTGGGTCCAGAGTTGCTGTAAGGTCGAAGCTGTTGGTGTTGATGGCATGCAGGGGTGAAAGACACTAATTAAAGCTATTCAAATTACTGTATTTAGGTACACCTTTTGGGCAGAATCACAAGTCTGTAATTGTGCTTGTGCTTAACATGCATTAAACCATTTTTCTACTTAGTTACTCTGAATAATTATTAATCATAACTCAGCACAGAGTACAAATTGAATTAATATCTAAACCTTTAATCTATACTTTTGTAGCCAATCAGGCTGATAACAAACGGACCAATGAGAACCCTGAAGAGTAATCTGGAGACAAAGACCCCTTGGATGTGAGAGCTGATCTGCCTGCACCCTTCGCTGGTGTCAGGAGACAGGTTTTCTCATCGGGATGAGACAGCGCCACAGTGGGGAGCGGCAGTCACTGCACTGGTGAGCTGGTAACTCCAGCATTATTGGAACCCAACATCTCACATACAGCCACACATAGCAAGCCACCAACCCCCGAAAAACAATGTGATTGCGCATTACGGTGTTCCACTGTGGACGTTGTCATATATCAGTTTGGTATACCCAACCCCACTATCACCTGTTTACAATTAACCCATTTACCTTCAACTTCCCCACTTTGTTCTTGCCCCTGTCAAAACTTGTTTGAAATGTGTTGCTGGTATTAAATTCAGTTTAAGCATATATCTATAAAAAAGTTAAAAGTGAGATAAAACATTAAATATACTGTCTTTTCACTGTACTGAAACAGCAAATGATCACATTCTGTTGTATTTATATTTAACAGTGTCCAGACCTTTTGGGAATATGGTTTGTATCTACACATAGAGCCTAAAGAACGCATATAAAGTTGTTAAACTTGTTGTCAGACATAATTTACACAAAAGTAGGTCAGAAAAGAGATCAGAAAGAAAACTTCCCTCCAACACACTGATTCAAGGAACCTTCAGAGCAAGCAGATAAAGAATATGCGCTGCAATGTGCGTGACTTTGTTACACAGTGTGGCATGAAAAATTAACATCTAAATTTAAAGCTACTTACAGAGAAATCTGCAGGCTGTATTGAGGACACTGAAGGTTAAGAAGTTAATTGAGCAAAGAATAGTTCTACATCATTTTTGCCTGGAGCAAAGTGAACAATCTCATGTTATTGATCACTACTACAGACACAGCTGGCACTGAAAAACAAATACAAAATACTTGTAGGTGCGAAACAATGAGATAATGCTCAGTTATTTATATGTGAAATGCTCTTCTTCAAAAAACATTTTTCTTGAAATGTTAGATGGAACAAATGTGCAGAATTTGTGAGCTGAATACTGATTGTGAGTTGAATAACGAGGAGCTTTTTGTCATGCTCACCTGGATTCTCCACAGCCCCAGATTACTTTGTTTAAGAAGCCATTTGAGACTAAATAAAAAGAGCAACCTCAGGCAATCCTGAAAGTGCACTGAAAGTGAAAATGTCAGTTTTTAAATGACTAATTGCCGTGCAACACTATATGAGAGGAAAACACCCAATAAGGCTCTGAAACAGCAGGCAGAAAGCAGCGGAAATGAGGCGCCAACACAGTGTCCTAGCACTGGGGAAAAGGGCTTCCAGCTTCCCAACCATAACTCGTGCTGCCACTGTGCTCAATCGATTCCTTCAAGGCAATCTAGCAGAGCTTTAACAGTGATGAAAATGTCTCTTTCTCACCATCCAATACAGGAGATAGACACAGAGATTGACACAGGAAAAAATATTGGAGAGGCAGGAGGTGATTCATGATGGGAATAGGAAGAAACAAACACTGTAAAGTTATTAGACAAGTGTTTGTTCTGCTCAGAGGTGAGTGGAGAAGATCCGGTTTACTGTTGGTGTGTGTTCGTACATGTATGGCAGAGAAACCAACAGCTGTAGGTGTTGACTCTGTCGATATGTCAGTCAAAGTTCACCCAAAAATGAAAATTCAGTCATTTTCTACTCACCCCTGAAAGTCGGGGTCCACAGCACATTTCTGGAGCTTCACAGCAAAACAGTGTTGCAGCATTCTCCTGAACAACTGGTGAAGATGGTGACTTGTTTTAAAATGTAAACAAACAACAAAAACATAAAATGGTTCCACAAAGCTCGCCTGGCATCATCTAAGTCTCCAGAGGCCCTGAGATCCCCCCCAAAAAACATTATATACACCCTTTTCTTAGCAGAAATGTTCACTGTGGCTGCTAAACCAAAAGGTGGGAACCCTGTCTGAAGTGGTTGACCCAGCTGGATCGCACATCAAGGGTGTAAATAAAGCCATTTCCTGACTTTCCATCAGCAAGAGGGTGAGTAGATAATGACTGAATTTTTCATCTTCAGGAGGACCTTTCTTATAATATCTTTTTACTTAATGAAGAGACAAGAGGAGAATGATGGGGAGTGGGCGTCATATCACACATTTTCAGATTCTCAGCTGGGATACACAGACAGTGTTGTGAGCTCCTGCTACTTTGTTTATCAGAGCTGAATACATCCATTTCCTCTTCCATCACCATCACCAGAGGGGTGTCCTTGTTTTCAGTGTTGCTGCTTTGCTGCTTCAGTCTCCGTAACAAACATTACCCTTATCTCTGTTTTTTCCAGCATTTCTACTAAAGTAAATATAGCAGAATAATTGCTACATGAGAGTAAGAGTGTACATAGGTATGAATTCATGAAGTTTATGTTACTGTGATGCATCAAACTACAACCAAGACACTAGAAATTCACATGAGCAAGTTTCAGACTCCTCCTTCATTTTGAAACTAAAAAAGGTTTAAAATAAATGTCGAAAATCATCTCACCTTTTACTTTCCCCTTCATGTCTTCGTCTGTTTTCCCACCCTATTTCCTGCTCACCTGTGTTTTCCTTGGACTCTCCTTTGCCTGCCATCAGTTGTTTGCTTTTTGTTATTGGAACCTGTCTGCATCTGTATCCCCTTTTGTGTCCTGTTTTGATGAACTGTGACAATTTCATGGACATCTCAACTTCTTAAATCATCATAGTACAGTATCAGTCAAAGCTATAATTGCATAATTAGTGCTTGTGCCACCCAAATGAACAGGTAATGATCTAATATTTACGATCAAAATCAGAGGTAAACAGATGAGAGCAATTACAAATCATCATCTGAGAGGATCATGTTCATAAGTACGGCTCAGCGGGTAAAATGTGCATACAAAAACATAAAAGGGCAATTGCTTGCAGAATATCATCTGAGTCACACTTATGGTTGATGATTACCAATGACTCCATATCAACTGTATCAGAATACAGCTTGTGATTCACCGTGTTGAGCATCATAAGGCTATGTTTAATATAATGAATCAGTATTATTATGTGAGAGGAACCACATTTACTTCAGCTCAAATCCTGTCACATTGTATATATTTCCTGTCTCCCCCCCATGCATTTCCCTTATTTTACAGTCTATAGCAATAAAGATGGTGTGTGGGTAGCCCGTTCTCCCTTTAAAAAACTGTAAAACATGAGACCTGGGCGGTGAAATTATTAAGTAAATAAAAATGATGATGCTGAAATGATTTTTTGGTTGGATGTTAAGGGATGGATGTGGATGAGAGCCCGCAGCTAAAGATCATGACCCTCACTGCTCTGTACATGCCAGCAGCCTCTGTAAGGTGGTGATGAAAACAGTTATCAAGGCCTCAGTGGAGCAGAGTGAATGTTAACTGTGATCAGAGCTGCTTAATCCATCTGAATAATTCCCTGTTTGTGCATCTTCAACATCTGAAACTGTTACTATAGGAGCCTTTCAGCATGACGAATGTGCATTTCAAAGTCCAGAGCAAATACTGTCGTGACCTGGGAGAAACCACTTTAGAGTCCAAAAGTTATATGAAGACTGAGGACAGAGATAAACTAATTAAAGCCATCTACTGCTTGGATTCCAGATGTAAAAATAATCATTTAAGCTTAAAATCACGACATGAGACAGAAGAGCAAGAAATGCAAAACAGCAACGAGAGCTTATTGGAGAGGTAGAAGGGTTTTCTTTACCTCTAGATAAGAGAAAATCTGGAAGTAAGTACTGGGGAGAGATTTGAGAGAGGGGGATGACACAATGGAAACGGAACAAAGCAGGTACTAGCTCCTAAAATACAGAACTCTAAAGCCCATGCACGTGTAAAAACATTAACAAAAAGGAAAGTTTTTCGATCCACTCTCCTTAAGTTTTTGGGAGACTGACCACTGGTGAACTTTTTCATAAAGTATTCAAGTAATTATTAGAAACCCAGTGTTAATGCTCTAGCCCAGGTTGAGCGATAACAGATGATAAGCATTATCTAATAATCCAATAAGAAGCCTGACCTTTAAAATAAGTACTTTTAAAATGCTCCTATTCTATGGTCCGCTGAGTCATTAACCACAAATACACGATTATGGGCACCTGGCTAAAAGTCTAACACAGCCATCCTGAAATAAACTGTTCCTTGATGAAAATTATAACTTGCTTCATTATACATTATTGCTATTTGAAAAAGGCTTAAAATTGAGCATTAAAACCCTGTAAAGGTGGGATTTACAGCAGGACTGTTGTCTTACGCTTCTCTTGTTTTAGCTGTACTGTACTATACTGAATAAAATGGCTTTCTAAATGTCAGGATCAGTGTCTTTTTTTTTTTTTATCCAATACAATAAATTGATTTGAAAATGTGCTACTTTGGTTCTTATGCACTCAATAATCTGCAAAGTAACTAGTAGCTAAAGACATTCAATAAATGTTGCTGAGTATAGAGTAGAACATTTTCCTCAGAAATGTAGTGCAGCGGGAGTATCTCTCTATAAAAGCAAGGAATCTCTGTCTGTCTGTGTCTGTGTGTGTGTGTGTGTGTGTGTGTGTGTGTGTGTGTGTGTGTGTGTGTGTGTGTGTGTGTGTGTGTGTGTGTGTTCCTCAAATACCTCAGACTGACCTGAGACTTACAACATGGCTGCTGCTTGGTTCAAGGGTGTGCGACATCGGATTTGTTTAGACTGCAATGATACCGTTAATAAATTATTTCATAAATGCTTTACCAATTCCGCTAGCATTGTTAAGCATAACCACCACAGTCACAAGCACACCAGAGCCAATCACTGCACACCATAGCCAAGTGCGCACCAGAGCCAATCACTGCAGAGTTCAAGCCCATGACATACCTTAAGAAACAAGCGGATTTATACCTGCAGCAGCACGAGCGGGGCCAGGATTTTGCCAGCGGTTCTGTCCCATTCTGTGCATCTAAACTGACTGTTGTGGATTAATGAGACTAAACGAGTCCGGACCAAGTCTGTTCGCGTCTGAGGAGATCCGGATACGCCAGGACGACAAAGTACAATCGGAATCTGTGGATGTTTGTGTGTAGCTAGCTGCTAGCCCACCCACACGGCCCACCTCACGAGGCAACGGACAGGACGCACTGGCACGTCCAAAACCGGACTTAGGGTAAATAACGTCTGCTGCGCTTTTTCGCGAACATTGCCGTCACGTTTGCTTTGTGTCTGGTGCAGGAAGAAACGGTAAAAATGTGCTTTTGTCACGAAAGTGTCCAAGCAGCAAGTTTGGTTGTTGAGGAACGGGGAAAGTTGTGGGAGGGACGGAGGCGGATGAATAACAGGCAACGACAGTCGGTGTGTAGACAGCGATATTGAGAGTTGAGAGATTTGTGACATTCAGCTGTTTGGAGTGTATAGTTAGTGTGTTATGTAGTGTTTGGTGTAGTGTGTTTAGTGTGTAGTGGAGTTGGTTTTTGTTTAATGAGTCAAAACAATGAGAAGATGCTGAATGTGGAGCAGGCAATGCAGCTCTTCATTCAGCTGGAAGGAGCTCAGGCAGACCTGAGCATTGCCTGCATTTAAATGTAAATAGTTACATATAACTTTGTACATTTTTAAAATGTTTGTTAAACATATTTGTGGTTTTCACAGTAAAAAAATCTAACTTTTTCTACTCGGATTTTATGTTTTTTTTTTTTGTGATTTTAGGTCCATTGTGTTAATACAGTATGTCAAAATAAAAAAATAACTGTAAAGTCACACATGTGAGGTTGTGCTGAAAATAATGACACCAAGTAAATAGTTTTTAAGGTGAAATATAATGGCAAAATCAAAAATAGTCAAAACGGCCAATTATACCCTGGAATATCGGATTTCACAACAAATCTAAATATCCCTGACGTCCCACCTTCAAACACAGCCTCATTTGGCCATCCATGAAAAAGCTACTTAACCTCCCACTTTTCTATAGGAATACATATTTCCTACGGGCACTGCACTAGTAGAGTAAAAAAATGGGAATAGTCAAACAACAAGTACAGTACCTCAAAACTGCACTCAAGTACAGTAATTAGGTAAATCTACTTAGTTACTTTCCGTCGCTACATACATCAGTGGATCCACTGATAACCCAGAAGGTTTGCTGTGACTGTTTCAAAAGATTGAAATGAAAAAAAGGTCACCAACGGGCAGAGTGCCCCATGTGGCCACGATTTGTGACCTAAAGGCAGGCATTTAGGGCAGTGGTTGCAGTTACATGAATATTTGATAAGGACCCTCAGCTGAGATACTACAAGCTGTAGTGTTTGTGGCATAAATCCATGTAGCCAACAGCGCACAGGTTCTAACAGGAGCACAACAACTCTTTGATGTAACTTAAAAACAATACATGTAACATAAAGTCTTCCTAAAATGTGTTCAAATTCTTCTGCTTCTGCTGTCTTGCCACTTTCTACGTGCTCTGTAAGGCACAGTGAACTGCCTGTAACACAAGTTCTACTGCTTGTTATCCATTGCAGAAGAGAAGGCAAAGATGGGACACAAAACTATCAAACCACAGCCATGCCAGTGGGTTGACAATGTCAGTCTGTCTGGCAGTTTTCCGCCACTTTTCCTTAACTTTTCCTCTAGTGCCACCATCAGGTCAACATTTTATTTTAGAGGTTGACAGCTCTCTATGTGGGCTGGCTGTTGTTTATTTATTTTGTTAATTCGTGTTTTTCCTGTTTTCACCAATTCCTTGACATGTGATGACTTTAATCCACTCTAATTAAAACTGTTTGAATAATCCACACAAGCAAGTAAACAAATAAAGCAGATATTGCAATGGCACAGAAGAACCATCTAATAACTACAGATGTCAGCCGGTTGAGTCATATTGATTACAAACTCCTGTGTTATTCATCTGCATTAGACAAATAAACAAATTCTCTAAATGTTGCTTCAGTGGGGAAGACACTGTTTTGTGAACACGTACGCTTAACTTTCTTATAATTGTCATCTATTTGATCACTTGATTTGCATCTTTGCTGAACACGAATGTATTCTTAGATTGAGTATGAGATAAGAGGAGTAATAAAAAGTTGGAATGACGACTCGTTGAGTTGGAGAAAAATTTAGTACACAAGTTTCCGAGTTGATGTCATATGATGCTGAAACATGGCGGATGAAAGTAAACATTGGGCTGATGGTAAGAAACTCTTACCAAAATCATGTATTGTATAGTCATTGTATCATTTGCTTTTCTCTTCCCGGATATTCAAATGCTGGAAACAGCAGTCAACGCGTTGTTTAAACGCTCTCAGAGATAAAATGCAAAACAACTTCTTTTAGGCGTCCATGTTGCTCTCACATTCCGTCATGATGCACACGAACACACCGGAGTCGTAAGTGTTTGTGTGGCTGTAGCTTTGATCCTTTTAATGAGGTTTCACTGTTCACACCTCAACATACTGACAATTTTGAATTTCATTGAATTACCCAGCACTTCTGTCATCCAAGTCAGTTTTTCTGCTCTCAGAATTGCTAGTCAGAAATGTTCTTCAGTAACTTCGCAGTGCACCAGATACCGATTTAGACATAAATTTAATATTCTATTTAAGTATTTCTGAGCTTTTGAAACCCTACATCCTATCCCAAACTACATTAAATTATGGAACCAGAAAAAAAACACACAACGCCTTCTCTTGTTTTTTAGCACCTGTCCTGTCCATCCTCACCCAGCCGCTGCCTTCTTCGACCTCCATCGTTATATATTGCTAAAAGGTCACACAGCCTCTTTTAACCTTTCATCTTCGACACCTTCAGGGTCTTCCAAGTGTCATCCCACTCAGGCAGGGCTGGAGAGGTCGCTACGGCAACAGCCATGAAAAGGCACGTTCCCCTGGCTCTGGCGAAATTGGCTCCATCATCGAATGTGAATCTTTAATCACTCAGCGTCACCCCCGGGCCAACTCTCACCTCCACCACGTCCACGTCAGATAATGCCATGGAGATAACGTTCCCTCGTGTGTGTGTTTCTATAAATGTGCACACACACGTCAGGCTGACAGAAACTCATCTGGGAAAAAAACTGAATTAGTTTGTCTAATGGAAACATAGACCATTTCATGAAGTATTTTTCTAATTATCGAAGGTAGAGCTGTAACCTGAAATTACTTTCTTGCTCGGTAAATCCCCTCTATTCATTTATTAATCGAGTACATGTGCATATTTTCTTTTCCACAGGTCACAGATACACACAGCACAGCGACAAAATAAACTCTAATATTAGCGATAACAACGCCGTCATGAATGGGCAGCAGAATTATAAAACAGCGTCCGTACTGCAGATTGTTCCAGAAGCCTCTTATTAGAGACTGGAAGTCTATAGTCTTTCATGAGCTCCCTGCCTGACTCAGCCATCCGGAGTTCAACCTGTGTGAGTCTGAGTGTGTGTGTAGGAGGGAGGATCCACACGTAATGATTACATCGAGTTTATTCCCACTGATTCTTTTACTTTTCCCCTTTCTCTCCGCCCACATCTCCCTGAACGAGAGCGAGAGAGAGACAGAGAGAGTAAGAGCAAGGAGAGAGACGTTATGTTTCACATCTCACTTCAAAAGGATCTCTGGACCTTTGGGACGTCGAAGCCTGTTTCCCATCAGCCAGCTGCTGCCGTAGTCCTACTTATCATTCTCGGGCTTTGTTCATTACGTTTCATAAACATCTGAGAGAAATATCTGCACCAGCAGGCTAGCAGCAGTATGCATAACTATTAAATACTCAGTATTATAAGTGATCCAATTTTCCAATTTTTCAAACACTTGTCAGTTGATAACAGCAGTGGACACATATTTGGCAGCCAAAGCACCATGCCCCAATCACAGGTGGCAGATCCCCAAAACCTTGTCCATAAATCCAGTTTATCATCACCTTTACAGCTCAAATCATATTGATTATTGGTAGACCGATTATCGGCCCTGGCAAGTTATCTTTATAACTGATAAATGTTAAACCCTCTTGTAAAAAAATATAGGCAGAGAATGTTTTTCAACTAAGATGTTATACACATACCTGTTATATATAATTAACTTCTGTTATAATCTGTTAATACCAGTGGACGTTATGCACCAAAGGATATATTCTGCTTTTTAGATCTGCCTTATTTTGTATGCTTTATTTAAAATCACAACCACATAGTCACTAGTCCCTTACCTGTCTGGTTATTGAAAATAGAGTTTAAGATACCAGGTCTTTAAAATGACACTATCATTGGTCATTATTCATTTGAGAACATTGAAAGTAGCGATGGTATGAAAAAACAGGTTTACAATCAGATCTAATAAACAAATATTAGCATTATTACAAATGATTTGGTATGTGCTCAGTGACTTTGTCTCTAGGAGCACAGCGAGCAGTTTGTTAATTAAAACAAATAATTAATATATATCTTATGGTTTTTTTCTGTTTAAGTTTTGCAGTCAGTTCCTCATAAACATCTGGTTAACATTCTTCACCTTGCATGACCAAACCATACAAAGGTAGATTTCCCAAGAAAGAAGCTCTCTGATGTTCCTAAAAAAAAAACTCTAGGAACTTTCATTGTGAAACCACATCAGGGTGACAGGTTTTTCAATGACTTAGAACCCTATTTGAGATAAGCGGGTAAAAAAGTGAGAAATCTTGATACCCAGGAATCAGCACTCACACAAACTCCACAATACACACACACACACACACATACTGAGAATGGACAGTGAGGGAGGGTGAGTTCAGTATGGGAGGGTTAATCAGGATAAATCGCTGACACTAATCCATGGCCTGTCTCACCCTTCTCGTCTGGGTATTTGTTCAGGCAGTGCATCGTGCATTCATTTATATGTAAGTTGACTGGTTGAGCTTCGCAGGTGATGTGTGCTGCAGGGTTTAAGAGCGTCTTAGTGGGCTCAGACACAAATAACAGCACTGTCCAAAAATATAAAGTCATCACTGCATTACAACATTTCAACACTAGAGGGCACTATGTAATATTTGTTATGGTGTGACGTTCATGAAAATATTAAGTGACTATAAATACAATATCAACAGTATTTCAGTTGGGGGAGTAAAATTAATGAAGTATTGAACACTTCAAAAAACTTTAAATAAACACTCATATCATCAAATATGTCCCAATCAGTCCCATTTTCAACTTGGCAGCCAAATGTTAGCAGCAAGTGCAGTTCAGCTTCTTAAAAACTGGAAAAGAGTGCTTGTGTTTCTTACAGTGAGGCTGCTGTACTGGACAGCACTGTCATCACTATCCTGACTGTACCCATTAAATGGAAAATGATCACCACGGCAACTTTGGAGGAACATTTTCTCTGACTGTACTGTGTATTTTTTATTTTCTGTTCTGTTAAAATGGCCCAATATTGCTGTCTGGTTAAAAACCTAAACAAATATTGATAAAATGCATCTAAATACACCCAAACCACCAGTGTGCTCCTTGAAGATGTTAAAGACAGAAACACAACAGGAGTTTATGCATTTATTCTGCATTAGATTTGGCTTCTGTCACATTAGAATTGGATGTCTGAAGAGAGAAATAAACAGCCCAGAAACAAAGCGTTGGACAAACAACTGCAGTATACTGGTAGCAGCAGTTCTTATCTTTGTTATCAGATGAAACCACATCAGTAAATCCCTCTGATGACACTGTGTATCAGTACTGGTGTGAACTTGTGCTTTGCCACTAAATTTTGAAAAGAAAACATATTTCTTAGTCTACACAAGCACAGGCACCCTTGGAAATATTTATTAAAAAACAAGGAACTATGAAATTTGAAGATATATTCAACTATTCTAGCTAGGTTTTAGAACAGCTTGTTGTATAATGTTGAATAGTAATGACCCTTAGAAATGTTGTATCCTGCCCGTTTAAGAACATCCTGACAAGCTGAGATTAAAATGTCTCTTTTTAGATTACAAGTGGTGATAATAGGCAATAAACCGGGGTGAATGCATATCTTATTTTGAACAATAAACCAAGATTTGTCGTAGACAAATGACCTTGTCAGCTGGCAGAATTCTAAATTGAAGTATAAACCCAACACTGTCTCTCAGGTTTTTCAGTAGCTGCTATCATGACGCAGCTAAAAAGTGGTTTTGCAGCCCCACCTAAAAACTACACATCAATAAAATACCTCCGTAGACTGTTCAACTGTTCAATTAACCGACAACTGTCCCTTGGAGAAAACAGAACATTCACGAGTGGAAAGAGGGTGTGTGCATCGTGAGAAATCAAGGACAAGCTGTTTCATACTGGGTCAGCAAGTGGAGTTTTGCTACAAAATAAGAAATCTAACAAAAACATGTCACTGAATGGTTCAAAAGACGTGACACTCAACTGTAAGTGTAAAAAAATAAAAGGTGGTGAGGAGCTGAAGGCCTTAGCTGAGTATAGTTGAGATATTTGTAGAATCAAAATAATTTCTCAGTCAAAACAGGTGTTTTTTGAAAAGTAATAGTTGAACTTTCTTTCAAAGATAAAATAGATGTTTATTATCATTATTGCTATCTATTGCCTTGTGAAAAACTTTAAATTCAAATCAATATCAAATAAATGTGTGTAAGTCTTTCTTTTGCTGTAGTTACCACAATACTGAGAAACTTAATAACAGGGTTCGTACACATTTTTCAAGGTCAAATTCAAGCACTTTCAAGGATTTCAAGCACCCGTACAAACCCTGTTATAAATGCAGAAAAGTTTTGCTGACAATACCCTGCTCACAGTCATACAACAGGAGCCAAATATCACCCCATTAATAAAACCTAAATTGGTTGCCCAAGAGCACCTTAGCTGACCGAGAGAGAGGTAGCGCAGCATAATAGATACGCTCCATTCACCCAGACCTTCCCCAACTTTATCAGCAAACCGATCAGCCCTCTCTTAACTTATCACCTCGTTTTCAAAATCAGCCCAGTAGATATGGAGCACTGTTGATGCCATTTTTCCCACAATGGAAATTTTTCCGCCAACCCAAAGCAATGTGATCCCCTTATCTATTTCTGCACCGCAGCCATCGGATTGCTCTCCATTGAAGTGCTATTGATCTGCCTTGTGTGCTGTACTGGAATAAGGGGGGGGATGTAATCAATACACCCAGCCGCCATCCTCGGTCCTCCACCCTCAGCTGCCTCGCGGTCTTAAAAGGGATGAGGCTCCTGTATCAGTGTTACTTTTCAACACAGTGCACATATGCATGTTGAATACTAATATACAGCACCGTACAAAGTGTTAACATGTGGTGAGAGAAGTATTCAGATCCGTAACTTAAGTAAAAGTACTACAACAAGTAAAAGTGTAACATTTAAAAACTTACTTATGCAAAGGTATGTAAGCACTAAAATACTTTAAGTAAAAGTACTCAATGCGCAACTGTTCTCCTTTTATAGCTGACGTTTTTTGATCAACATTACTGCTGCATTAATGTGTATGTTGCATTTTAACTACTTTATACACTGATGGGTAATTTAAGCTACAACAATGCATCATATTCTATAAGATCATCAAACGTTTCCTGTGAGAATAGCATATCTCTAAAAAGATTCACGAGTTCAGATAAAAAAAACAGCCTGCTTTCAGCTTTGTGACAGCTCATCCTAGAGGGGTTTTAAATAGTATATGAAGCCTTAGAAGTAGGAGAATCTTCTCAACACATAAAGGAACACTTCATCCTTCAGTATCTCACAAAACATTCAAAATCAACACATTTGGCGATATATGGATTTCACTGGGCAGGAAAGGAAGAGTAGTAGAAGTATAAAGTTATAGAAACTCAAGTAAAGTACAAATACCTCACATATGTACAGTACTTGGGTAAATGTTCTTAATTTCATTCCACCACACAAGTTTTACTCCACAATGATAACAACAATATGCCAGTATTGGTGGTTTTTTTTTTTAAAGGTTATTTATATTTGCAGGTATTAGTATGCCACGCCACATGGGGGCAGTAACATGTCAGTGATGGGTCACGTCACACAATTGAGTACGAAATCGACACAGGTAAGCAGCTTTGGTGCTCCTGGACCAGAGCCCTTGAGCAGAGGGGGTCTCGACTACAGAAGATCAGAATGCAGATCATCAGGTGATTCACAGACTTAAAGTTGTAATCTGTAACTATTTTTTTGTTATATTTGCTAAAATTGTCATTATGATCTGACAGTAGAATAAGATCCAAGTCAGCTGTGTAAAAATCCACTGTCTGTGGCTCCACCCAGCTGCTCTAATTTGATTTGCAAGAATCCACTGCTCCTAGATCAACACAACCAATCAGAGCCAAGGGGAGTGTCTGAGAAGTGTCAATCATTCTCGTACATACTGCTGGCAGCCCCCCTCCCTCAAACAGCATGTACTGGGCAGTGCCCCTCCCCCGCACAGGCACAGTGCCTGCTCTTACCTGGTCAGACACTTTCAAGCCCAAACTGTTAACAATAGTGTAGAACAGACAACAACAACAGAGCCAAAAAATGCCCCGCCATTGCCCATGTCAAAGAGAAGAAATAAGAAGACTGATGAAGAAAAGCAGTGTAAAAAGAACAAATTGGACCGAGCCAGAGGGAAAACGTCATTTCAGAGGTGGAGGGAGCTGCGGGATTTGTTAGGACTCAAGAGCGAAGCAGAGTTGGCCACTTTTCTGCTGGACAAGTAAGGACCCCTGCTTGATATATGTTTTATTTAGGGCTGTCAAAGTTAACGCGTTAATAACGCGTTAACGCGTTAATAACGCGGTAACGCGTTAATAACGCGGTAACAACGCGTTAACGCAACATCCTCTTAACGCCGTAAAATTTTTTAATGCGCGATTAACGCTCGGTATTAAAAATAAAGAAAAGCGCATTGTTTGATTTACAGCCATCGATGGCACCTGTAGTCTTGAATAAGAAAGGGAATCAGAAGAAGAAGAAGCAGGGTTGCCTTTTTGGAAAAACACAGTGGACTGAAAAGCGAAAGTGAAAGAAAAATGGAGAAAGGACTTATGAACGACAAATTCACTTTCACTGCCAGATGGTTCGGTCGATAGGACAAAAGTTATCTGCACGTACTGTCGACATGAAATGAGTTACCATTGAAGTACTTTGAGTCTCAAATATCATTTGCAAGCCAAACACACGGCAGATGCAGAGAGCCCACCGCCCCCCCTCGCCAAAAGCAGACATCACCACGTTTTGATCCCATTTAGAGTGAGGGGATATTTTTTGAGCCTTTTATTTTCCTGCATGATTTCAAGTGTTGAGTAAACATTTTCATAAAGCAAGCATATTTGCCCTTTCTTATGTTGTTAAAAGTATTAAGAACATGAAAAAAATACATTAAGGTACATTTAGAACAGAAAAAAATGTTGAATTTTTTTAAATTAATCATTTTTAAAAAATGATTAATTTGCGATTAATCGCGAGTTAACTATGTACAAAATGCGATTAATCGCGATTAAAAAAATTAATCGTTTGACAGCCCTAGTTTTATTATATTTTTTAACCACAAGGCTGAGGTGGTGGCGATTACAGTAATACTCGCAATGGCACATATCGCCTTACGATGTTGCAGTCGGGCTACGTAGCTTGTTGGCAAATCTAGATTGCTAGCTTGTATGCTAACTCCGGTGTTTAGCTTTGCTTTTATGGCTACTGGTTAGCAAAAGTGTCTTTCAAGTGACCAGGCAGTTATACCGTTAGTTTGTGTTCAGTACGCTCTGAAGTGGTTCAATTAGTTTAGAGAAATAACGTTACTCATGCTTCTGAAAGGCAGAATGGCAAAAATGTTGCACCAGGTAATGATTACTTGGTAACTCCGTCTACTGCAATGTGAGGAATATTGTTTGTTACTCGGGATATCTACAGTGATCGGCATGAGGCACTCGTCATTGTAATTTAGTTGTATTGATCAGAAATAGAACAATCATGGCTTATTTTGTTGTTGTTATTTTTAATGTGCCGTCTTGGTTTCCTCTGTTACCGCGTTTACAAGCCTGCTCGTGCACGGCAGGCTCCACTGTGTGGAGGGGCTTTGAAGGCAAGGCTCAGTGCAGCAGAGAGGAAAAAGGAGGGACCTGGGCACTGTGCTCATTCAAATTTTCTAAGTCCAAAACTCGAGACTGCAGCTTTAAGATGGTTCCAAAAACTTCTAAGTGGGCTATTTAAATGCTTGAACACAGAGAGACAAAAGTACGAGGTTTGGTAATTCGTAGTTAATAGATGATTTATTGATTGATTGGTTTACAGTAGTTGGCTGCTACTATTTGCAACCAACTTCAGGAAACTGCTGAGAGGCTCACTATCCACCATTGCTTTAAAAAAAATTCTACTAGAGTAAATAGAGGTGTCATGACTTGACTCTCTCAGGAGGTAGAGCGGGTTGTCTAGTTATTGGAAGATCGCTGGTTCGAATCCCAGCTTCTCCAAGCTACATGTCGAAGTGTCCTTGAGCAAGATACTGAACCCTGAAATACTGAATTGCTCCTGAATGCAGAGGTGAAGTCAGTACAGCCTCAATCGCAGGTAAGTAGCTAATGGAAGCAGCCTCACCTTTTGGCACCTTGCATGGTAGCCTCTGCCATCAGTGTATGAATGTGTGTATGAATGGGTGAATCTGACCAGTGTTGTAAAGCAGCTTTGAGCGGTCAGTAGACTGGAAAAGCGCTATAGAAATACGAGTCCATTTACCATTTACAATCTCTCTTCTCAACAGCTCCGGTTTGGAAAAAAAAAAATGATATCTAGATTCTCAACAGTGCACAAATACTAACCATTTGGTAGTAAATAAGTATAAAGTTTATGTGACACTGGAATCAAATTCACACTGACTTTTAAAAGAACAAATTGAAAGAAACCAATTGATCCTCTGACAAAGGAAAAGTTGAATTTACAAGCAAAGGTTGAATTCTTGAGCATTAAAGGGCACCCTTGCTAAATCTAATGCATGCAGAGGTGAAGTCAGTACAGCCTCAATCGCAGGTAAGTAGCTAATGGAAGCAGCCTCACCTTTATCTCTATGAACCCCTAATTTCAGATGGAAGCACTAAAGAAAAGATTTGAAGTCCAATATGGGAAGAAGGAAGAAGAAGAAATACTGCTGCCAACTTCCTGCACTTTTTGTTTTAAGATAATGTTGAAAAGTCTTATTCTAAATAATCATTTGAACAAAGCTTTGTGTTGGAGTTTGTGGTATTCCAAATTCAAACTTAATCGGTATCGGCATCGGCCCAGAAAAAAAACATATTAGTCAACCTTCAGTCCACAGGTTGTGACTTTCTGCACTTTCTCTAGTATCTTTGTCCCAGTGCCACTCTCCGCTACACTAACAGAGAGCAACAGTAGTTAAGCACACATCACTGTGACTGACGAACTGGATGTACAGAATCACCACAGCAGTGAACATCTAATGAAAAAGAAGGGTTTTTTTAATCAAATATTCTCTAAAGGGAAAACAAATGTGTTATTGTCGACCTCGACAGAAACACCAGCGTGAACCAGACCTGCAGGTATTCAGCATCTTGTCTGCAAGGATGATGCTTAAGGTCACTGAACAAGAAACGATGACTCTTACAGGGCGTCCTGTCTGACCACTAT
The DNA here is from genome assembly GCF_900880675.1 of Sparus aurata. Taxonomy (NCBI): domain Eukaryota; kingdom Metazoa; phylum Chordata; class Actinopteri; order Spariformes; family Sparidae; genus Sparus; species Sparus aurata. The sequence continues at coordinate 20,285,138 of NC_044194.1, read as the reverse complement.
GGAACCATGCAGTTTTGCTTTAGAAATCTAATACACCATTTAGAAATCAATACAGCTCAAATACAGCTTCTCAAAAGGCAAAATGAGCAAGTAAAATAAGTTAATGTCAAGTTAATGTTCTGTGACATCTCAAATCTGAAAAAAATTATCTATAGAAAAAGGTAAACAGAAAATGTTTCCATCATGTTCCCATCATCCTGTGTTCATACAGATGGAGCAGGCCTGAGGGAATTAATCAGTCTAAAATATGTGGATTGTTTTATCAGCAGTTGTATCAATAAACAGCAGTTGTAAGCACACATGAAGGTGACTCACTCTGGCTCACAGGCGAGGAGGAGTGTTCCTTTATAAAACTAACGCAGAAGGACAGACTGGGTGACAGATGGGCGGAGGATACTAATAATGTTTATTGTTTCACAGGAATTCCTCTGTTTCCTCTGAAGATATTTGTGTTGAAAAATGCTGTGTCATTTTTTGCTGACTGCAGCTACTACTTAGCACTTGCCACCAGTGCAGCTGTAATCTATCCTGTGGTTGTTTCTTTGTATTTGTGTGTGTTTATGTGTGTATGTGTGTGTGTGTTTGATCCCATGCAGCCCTTACCTGGCAGATGATTGAAATAACTCCCTATTCAGCATCTGTTGTACTTTCTAACTGGGCTCTGAGCCCTAAATCATCACATCACATAGACACAAGAGGCAAATGCGCACACACACTCAGACAGGCTTAATGCTGCAGGTCCATGGCTCCCTGAACAGTCACCATGGTGATAATACACACGGTTCAGCTTTGATGCTATGCAGACTGTCGATCAGTCCACAACAATAAAATGGGTTGATGACGATTTAATCAGAAATTAATGAGTTTATTGTCTTGGTCTTTTATAGCAATTTTAAAAAACAACGATAATTAACTAGGTCCATATGCTTAATGGATCATTCTGACAGCCATAACTTTGAAAGTATTTCATTTTAAATGTCTTATTTGAATGCAATTACATTTAAATGTCTGTTTCTTTCATTAATATTATATTTTTAAGCATTTATAAGTTGTGTTAGGAAACCCAGCATGCCTAACGTTAATCAGTTATTATAAATTCATCGTCATTGCAACAAATATATTAAAGTGAATATAATAGTCAGAAAGATTAAGACAGACCATGTTAGTTAGTTCAGAAACTCAGATTACTGAACTCTAAAAATCAGCACATTGGACAATATGGATAATCAAGTCTCATGTCACATTATTGATATTATATTGATACACCAGTATTAATATGATCCATCATATATTCAGGTTGAAGGAAGTGTATGTAACCATGAGTGTTTTCAGAGCTTCATCTCTCTGTATTATGAATTTGTTGGCACATTGGCAGCTCCAAATGACAGCAGCTAACTGACAAATCTGAAATTCAAATTCCCTAAATCATGTGACATAACATCAGAAGATAACACAAAGCATTCTCACGCTCAGCCCAGCCTGACTGCGATGATTTGTACCAAAGAATGCCTTAATTAGAGCTGCAACTAAGAACTGATTGTACTGTAGTTGATTATAATCAATCAAAAGAAAATGAATCACCAAGCATTTTAATAATAATCGAATTGCTCCTTTTCTTTGTCATCTTTGGGTTTTAGACTGTTGGTTGGACACAAGAAGCAACCCGATGACATCACTTTGGACTCTGGGAAAAATTAATTGTGGAAATAATTTGCAGATTAATCAATAATGGAAACTAAAATGGAATTCAGAAGAGATCATACCTCTGCCAGGGCCCAGCAGTGCCTTTTAATTTAATCAAGCCTAATCCTCAAATTTAATAGCCCTGTATCTCTCTAAATTTTTAAATACCCGTAACTGCTTGGTCATAATTTAAACTCACCAGATCTAGAATCCACATCAAACTGTACTCACTCATAGATACCAGCAACCCAAAAATGCCTTGTTTTTTATGAAGTTCCATTAATCTTTCCCTGGGAAATGAATACAAATATCAATCAACTGTAAATGTTAAAGAAACATCCTTGGATCTGTCCCTTTATCCAGATCCACACCAAATGTTTTGGCATTCTGGGCGGAGACCCATCCAAATTTGGTGTAGATCAGTTCAGTTGTTTTTGTGTAATAATGCTGACAAACCAACCAACTAATAATCAAATGGACACGAGTGAAAACACAAGTCCCTTGATAGAGGTAATAATCCCTAGTTTCGGCCCCACTCGAGGAACACGGGAGAATCTCCTGATCATTTGGAATTCATCCCTTCTTTCAGAAAGATGAGCATACAGACCAACCAGAATTTGACATGATACGAATAAGCACATCTAAAACATCACAGTTAAGAGAATATTAGACTAATGTGTTGCAGCTAACAGGGCAGGTGTTTATCTAGGATAAATCCTTGCTAATAAGACTCTACAGTGACAGTGCATTGCATGTTTTAGATGAGTAAAGGAACCTGAATGTGGTCCTCACTGGTCTGTTGGCTAAAAGAGCATCATATCACACTGACCTCTGACCTCCGATGAGAAGTGGGCGGAGTGACGAGTTATAAACAGCTGCAGCTGCTGATCAAGGTCGCAGCACTTGAGGTCGACGTCCCAAGATCGAATTCCTGCCAGGAAGGAAGACAAAGAATGCTTGAGGATAACAACACGAAACAGGGAAGGACACACATTAAGTAACGGAGGTATCTGATGAACCTGCGGCACAAACACACATTAAGCATGCAAGTAAGTAATGTTCCTGGATCCGTTTCTTGAATTTGAGGTAACCTTTTACCAGATGTTGCTGCAGCTTGCTTTCCACCCACTTTCAACATCATATCTGACACTGATTAAGCTGCGGAGAAGGTCAATGAACAGAAAGTCCTGTACAAAATATACTGAAACTCATACAACATGCATTTCTCAGATCAGTTTAACTAACCTTATGACCACACAGATATCATACTGTGTCATTAGTCATTTCAATATTTTTTGCTTTGTCATTCAACAATACTTTAACACTACCACAGGCCCAGCCGAACACCACAGTGATATTCTATTGCTGAGTCACTGCTTACATAAACGTGAACAAAACTATTACAACTCTTTTAAAAAGGTAGTAATTAACACCTTATCATGACCTTTTTAAGTGTAATAAAAAAATACAAATCCAATTTTTCATCATGTCACTTATTAAGGCCATTATTTTGATATACTGTGGTATAAAAAAAATACCATTATCATCTACAGTATTGAATTCTCCTGAATTAGGGTTATTTTCTTTTCATGTTTTATGATCAAGCCACACGTCTGTCAGAACATGATATTTTGGGAAATTTCAGTATGTTCAACCAAAAATCTAATCTATTTTCAGCCTATCAAAGGTCATTGTGACTGATAATAACAATAATAATAATAATAATCATAATAATCATAATAACTGAGTGCATATACTGTATATCGGAAAACCTATATTTTTTTGATGATTATTGTTCAAATGTTGTACCATTGCAGTAGTAATGTTTTATAATGCATAAATTATTAACCAAAATCAAAAATGTGTGGCTGTGGAAATAAGCTATGAACAAACAAAAATACATATTATCACCTTTTACATGGATAGGGCAAACCTGTTAGGAACAGTTGCTGATTCACACAATCCCTCTTAAATCTACATTAGCTTCTGTTTGCAGTCTGGACTTATCTGATGTCTGATACACTCTCTCCTTTTAGCTCTGTTTTGATGTCTTTCAATCCCTGAGGGAAAATATTTGTCACTTTTGCTGCTAAATGCTCTAATGTATTCTGTCTGCTGTTTGGTTGAAGCTGAAAACAACTGCCTGATGAGGGCGGTGAGAGTGAACCCAAACAGTAAAGTTGAGGGTTGGAAAACCAATACAATGAGCTGTCTGGATGTCTGAAATTATACATACTCATTGTTGACAGACAGCTTTGAATGAAAGATCAACGTGGTTAATGTTTACGACGATGTTGTGTGTACATTTCAGAATGAGTTTTTATTTGGTTATCTATATCTATATCAATAAATGACAAATTAGTAATATTTGCTACTTCTCAGGAAACAACCCACAGGTAGTCCATGATGAAGGGGTTAAATTCAACCTTTTTTTCAGGTTATAAAAAAATGATAAAAGTAGGACAGGTCATTAAAAATAATCAATAATTATTGATATTGACCGATACAAAACTTCACTATCGTGATAGACTTTTCAGCCCCATCGCCCAGGCCTAAGATAAAGTAAAGGCCCTCACATAAACATGAGCACTACACAGAAAGTAATTAGAGTTATCTCTCCCTCTCTCTCTTCCTCTCTCCCTCTCTCTCTCTCTCTCTCTCTCTCTCTCTCTTTCTCTAGCGCAGTGAATCAAACTTCAGAGAGAACTTGACAGATCACATTCAGCAGGATGGAAACCAATGCACAGCCGTCTCTCATCTCATCCACTTGTGGATTCCTTCAGCCAGAGCAAGAAATCAGATTATTCTAATTTTTCAAATCCATATCCCTGCGCTACAGTCTCCTCTTACACAAGAAGAAGAGACTTTGTAGACCTTGTTTTGCCCTTAACTGAGGAGAAAATGTTCCCTCACTGCAGACTGCAGTGTCTTCACAGAAATGCTGTGTCACTCGTATTAACTTTTCGTTAGAATTCAGTGGCAAACGTCTCTCTGCACTAGCAGACACAGAAAATTACAACCTCTGATGTCTATGCCTTCTCATCCCAAATCCTCAAGATAAAGAGTGTTACCGTACACAGAAGACAGGGGATATGATAGGAAGAAAAGGGACCTTCATATTTATGCGTCTGAATCTGGGGGGATGACATCAGTCAACAGGCTAACAAAGTCAACATTTTAAACATTGACATAAAGCTCAGAGATAATTGGCTGTTTATAGGTGAGAGAAAAGCCATCTGTGGATGTGCACGGCAAGTTTAATTGACTTCATTTGTTACTAAAGTGAACCGGATTCGTGCCGATGATCTTAAACGTAATAACGTTGTGTGCTGAAATAGTTACACTGGGATAATCAATTAATCATTTCAGTCATTTTCTGAAGCAAGAAGCAAGACTGACAAACATTTGCTCGTTCCAGCATATCAAATGGCGGATTTGCAGCTTTTCTCTCTTTCATATCAAAAATGTTATATATTTGCGTTGGACTGTTCATTGCACAAAACATGTTCTCTATTTACTAACATCTGAAAGACTAAAAGGTTAATTCATTCATTAAAAATAATAATTGAGATGTTAATATATTATGAAAATAACAATAGTCGCTACACTGTGCCAGTTAAGAAAATGCAATTAAACTCTCTCTCCATGAAGAGACTGATATTACAAGTTAATGTGGAGTGAAAACCTCTCTGTATCTTTTACTTTTAGCTTTTAGTATCTGCTCAAACTCACAGAGTCTCCCAGACTTGAATATCAATGTGCATACATAATGATGGCACAGCTTGGAACTTTCTTATCCACTGTGCTGGAGATACTCACTGATTCTTCATGTAGAGAAGAAGCTACGGACTGCTGTTCATTGTGAGGTGGGACTCGATATGTGCATTTGCAAAGCACCAACTTTGGTCTCATCCATGGAGCCTTCTCAGCTGTAAAACCCAAACATACTGTTTGAAAACGCGTCCAAAAACATACGCTTTGTGTGGCTGGTACAAGTGGGTTTTTTTCTACTAGTGTTGGGTGTGTTCATTGCTGTGTCTTGTAAAGAAGAGGGGAGAAACACCCACTATATGACTGCAGTGCTCATCACTCACAGCTAGAAGGTCTACCTACTTCATGATACACCCTCTAAATGGTGAAGTTTAAGCATCAAAACTACTTGGTTGGAGTTATAGAAAGATCTCAGGGGTGTGGTCGGGTGAAGAGTCTGCCAGACTGCAGCGAGACTCTACTGATTCACAGCTGCAGTGACTGTTTTCTGCCCCTCAGCTTTCGGGGGCAGAAATGAACCAATTACAGCTGGGTGCACCGGAATGAGGCAAAAACTTCCTTGGATATGTGACATGAAGGTAACATAATATGTTTTATCAGTTAGTTAGACATTCTGAAGATAGAATTTAAAATTCAACAACCCTGCATGCTGCAGTTGGACTGAAATATTCTGTTATTCGATTTGCTTGTGGCAACATATAGATCAATCCACCAGACAATCTAGCCACATTATCTATAGTATCAGACATTTGCTATAGTCTTAAAGGTTGCTGTAAATCTTTGGAGTTTGCCCTTTAAAAAAGCCGTTACAGTCGGTTTGATTTACAGTCTTTTGCCAAATTATGTCCAGGCTATCATTGGTTGGAACATACTGAGCTTATGGGTGAATAAGAGAGCAGTAGGTCATGATGCGGGAGTGGTTTGAGAAGTTTCTGTTAGATAAATCTTATCTATTGTGAAAACTAGGACTTCATTGTTGCTGTCGTGATTCAAGCTGACTACAGCCAGTTTTCTATGAAGGGCAAAACTATACAAGTTTTTACGGCCAATTTTCAAACCTACAGAAGGCCAGCATCTAGTGCTCAAAGGAAGGAGGATGAGAGCGATGCAAAATGTTAATATCAGTATTAATATAAATATTTTATTACTAAATGAGTCCTTTACTGTGTGTAAAATATATCATCAATTCCCACTTTGAGTTGCAGCCAAAAGGTTACAGCCACTTAAAGCTGCAGAACACCAACAGCAGCCTTGTATGGAGGTATAGGTGTTACAGCACAAAGCTTAATTCAGGACTGGAATATGGTGTCTTCATGCTGTCTGAGGTGAGAGGGGACGAGCACTGAGCTCAGTGTCAGAGCCGCAGTAACACTCATTTTATATGTTGCCGCCTCCAGGCTCCCAATCTGCTAAGCCTCAAAGGTGTTCATCCTCACAGTCCTCCCCGACACCTCTGTTAGAAGCACTGGATCACAAGCTCAGGACGTGTTTGTGGTGTTTGATTTGTCTCTTTTCTCAGGAACAGTCATTTTCTTTCCCAGGATCAATAAAGTGGACTAGGGATTCAGTGCAGGGACACCACAGGTATACACACAGCGCTGAACAAACACATGGTTCAGGAAATGGGCCTCAAATTAAGTACAAAATAAAGAAAAGACGATGAAATGTGTGTATCGCTCAACAGTACACAAAGAGATTATATCAGCAGCGCAATGTTAAGTAACATATCTTTCAAGTTGTGGCGCTTAGAGTCAAATTATGATGATCCCAAAATACAGAGAAGACAACATGTAAATAAAGAACATATTTTTTTCTAGTCAGAATCAAATAATTTGCACTGTGAGGATAAATCTATTCATCTTGGGTTCTAGTTTTGAATCCTTTCCTACAGGCCAGTAAACCATAAGGTAAAAAAAAAACATGTGAAAGACTTTGACCTGAGCTCTGTGTGGTTACACAGCCCAGGGTGCTGCCAATCTGTGTAGACTACCAGTTTCTGACATGAGAAACACATCAATAAGATTGCAACGGTATTAAAAGTATTTTTTTGGCCTTCTATGGCTTTATTGATAGTACAGCTGAAGATATGACAGGAAACAGGGTAAGAGAGAGGGGGAGTGACACGCAGCAAAGGGACGCGGGTCGGGAGTCGAACCTAGGTCTGCTGCAGAGCCTCGGCACATGGGAAGTGCGCTCTACCACCTGAGCTAAACGGCGCCCCGGTATGAAATTTCAACAGTACGCTAACCATCTCATAAAATATCACAGTTGAACTGTGTCACAGTACTACATTATTTTATATCAGTTACAATGCCCTTTAAAGCAATGAAAACAAAAGGGTATTTTTGGTTGAATATTGTGTTTTGACAGATATAATTCTTGACATAAACTTAGAATATACATGTGGAAACATACACACCGTTATATATACATACATACTGTTGCGAACCTAACCATTAAAAAAATCATGTTTCCTGACAGTCCCCGCTAAACAAACTGTATAGCAGCTCCTACAAATTTACCCTGAAATACAGACATGTTGCAAATGGCGAAGCCAAACTTGTAGAACTACACCAGTTCTATACAGATTTAATTTAAACAGGGTTAATTTATCAGATTTTACGTTGCAACAATAATTCAATTGGAATTTGTTTATCAAATAAAACTGTAATAAGGAAATTAATTTATAATAATTAAGATGAATTATTCATCACATGTCAAGCAAACGTTTACTGATTATGTACTCGAAAATGTGAGGAGTTGCTGAAACCTTTGGGTTTTGAACTGTTGGTTGGACTATAACTGAAACAACTGGTTGATTTTATCAATTAGTCGGTAACAGTAAATTCATCTCCAACTATTTTTTTAATCAATTACCCATTTAAAGGGTGTCAGTGGCGAAAACAAATACTTTTAGGCTACGTAGCTTTGACAGTTGGAGTTGCCCCAAAGAACAACATTGCAGCCATTGTGTCATCATGTCACACTGCCATCTGAGGCGACCTACTGGACTGATTCCAAACTTTGTAAGTATGAATCACTTACACACCAAAATATGTAAATGTACGCCCCTGTTCAAAAATATTAAACTTCCCTTTAAGTAATTTTTCAAGTAGCAATGCCAAACATTCACCTGTTCCAGCTTCTAGAATATTAATAGTGCCAGCATTTTAAATCTTTAGGTTTTGAGGTGTTGGTCAACAAAACACGAGTACTGAAGATGACATTTTGGCCTTTTTTTTTTCTTTTTTTTTTTTTACATTTCTTATGAACATTTTCACAGATTTTTGAAAAGACCAAACAATTATTTAATTATAAGCTAGTTATTAGCTATAGTCTAAGGATGAAGAAAAGAAGTCAGTTGATTGCATTTCAGAGACAAAATGATTAAGTAAAAACATTATTGCTACTTTAATCAATGATGAAATGAGTTATTTGTTTGAGCACTGGGCAGATTTTAAGGAAATCATATTAAAACTGTCCAAATGAAAAGCCTCTAACCTCTTGATTTGACAACACTGCAGTGACGGTGACTTGTTGCAGGCCTACACAAGGACCCTGCAGCTAACATGTAATGAGAGTCAACGGCAGGTCATCGGCAGTGAGTCACACCTCAAACGCCGACCTGGGCGAATGAATCGATGCTGTAATGATCCGAGGGGGTGTGATACTGAGCTCACCACAGAGCAGCAGAGCTGTCAACTCCCTTACAGCGGCAAGAGGAGGTCACGGGGATGGATGGGGTTGCTATGGTGCCGGACATCTAAATGTGCAGTTGATCATCTGGACCGAGGACAGCTCCGAGTGGCAACAGCAGAGCAGGGAATTGTTGACTGGCATGCTCCGAGTCCACACATCTTTCACAACTGCACAACAATTCCTTTCAAATTCCGAAACTTGAACAGCTCCCAATGAATAACTGTAGCCTGCTGCAATTCCTCAAGAGGAGAGATTCAGCTGAGTAATGGTGCCTTAGTTGGACAAGATCAGAGACCAAAACAGTCAGCTATGTATATTTCCTTTAAAATATCTGGGAAGTTGTTTTGCTTCTGGTGCCTACAGAGTTGTTGTTTACTGGTTTGAAGCTAAATGACACCACACCCAGATTACACTTTTGTAGAGACACAAACACTGGCACAAAAAAGGAACAATTAACACCACACATGACAACTCTAACTGCATTTTAGAAGGCTGCAGCAATGCAGGAAAAGTGGACATTTTTTGCTTGACTGCACCTTTCCAGGCACAATGATTGGTCAGATATGTTAATTATGAATTCATAGATCAGTTAAGATTTGTATTTGGCTGCCACTAGAGTGGAAGGCTGCATTATTAAAGTGAAAAGACCTCTGCTGCATTCATAACTTGAGTCTGCAGTTTTACAGTCACAGAGTTCACAGTGGGTAAGGGAAATGCGTGGTGTCCCATGGTGCAATGCTGCAGCAACTGCCTCTACCTATGGATACTATTGCATCCATTGCGTCAAAACATTTCCCTCCTGTTGATGTCCCCTGTAAAAACCTTCTCCGCGACTTTCTAGACACTGAAACACAGCTGCCAAACAGATAACGACCACAGGTTCACACAGCGGCGGTTCGTCCGGCACTCACCCCGCTCTATCTGCGCTTTGGCGGTGTCCAGCTGGTGCTCCGTGCCGATCTCCCCGATCACTATCAGCATGTAGTAGCTGCCCCGGTTGAATGGCACCCCTCGCCGCCGTCTCGCTCCTCCTCTACGGTACCGTAGTCGCTCCTCGGACCCAGGCGGCGTAGCGATGTAGCCCTCGTCTTCCTCCACCACCGGGAGCGCACCTCGCACCGGGATCTCCATGGCAACAACCCCCGGAGCCGACGCCGAGGCTGACTCCATCGCCATGACAACTACCGGAGTGAGCGAGGAAGAGTCTGGTGAGGTGAGGGCGGGGGAAGGGGGGGTGGACGGGACTCGGTGGGTGAGGAGGATGCTGAGAGGTGAGGGGAGGGGGGGAGGTGAAGACACGGGAAAACGTGGTAAACAGCCAGGAATGTTAAACAAAGGTTTATTTCTGGTGGGGCTTTCAAAATAAGAGCGTTTTGGTGAATTGCTTTCCCAAACTTGTCAAATGATTGTCAAATGTGATTATTGACCTGCGTATTCACAATAAGCATTAAGTCAGCTAGCTCAGCCAAAAAAAATAAATCTATAAATCTATAATATTTTAACATCCTGTGCTGAACTTTTCTTTCAAGTTAGAAAACATACAATGGTAAAGTTCTGAATCGCCAGCTGGCTGAGTTTGAGGTCACAAATGATGCTAACAACAAGCTGGCTAACCTTACCTAGTAGGATGCTAGCCTTGCACATCTATCCCACCCAGTCACAAGGCTATTTAGCGTTAGGCTTAAACAAGACATTTGCCAAATTCAGTGAATAATTTTAATAATTTATTTAATAATTTTCCTATTTTTTTCTCACTTTTTGTCATGCAGAAGTTTGACATTCTGTTTTAATGGACGGTAGTAAACTCTTACCTTTTGTGGCTTGTCCAGGTTTGTTTCCGAGTAAAGCTAAAGTTATCCATTATGTTATTCGGTCATCCTCACTTCTCTTGGAAATAGTTTTTAAATACGGTGTTAGTGTTTTGTTTTACGGTGTCTCCATCTTCTCACATAACATTACAAGACACTATTTGTTTTTGTTTGACAGCTTAAAGCTTCTCCTCTGGAGTTATTTTAACCGTCCAGACAGGTAACGTGGAAAACTGGTAACTTTTACTGGGGTCATCCCTATGTTCCCACCTCGTCTATTTAAACCCAGTGCAGCATGCATTAAATAAATTCAACCTTCATGAGGGCTATGATGTTTTGCTTTTGTTGACACTGTTTTGGACAGGTATTGGTTCACCTGGTCATGACTGGAGGAGGATGTTTGAGGTACTGCTGAATGGTGTTGCCTGGCTGGCATTGGGATCACTGGTGCTGCACTCCGTTGGTTTACATCCTACCTCACTGACCGCCAACACTTTGTGCAAATAAGGGACCACAAGTCTGGGTGTTCGGGTGTTTCACTGGGTGTCCCCCAGGGGTCAGTCTTGGGTCCACTCCTCTTCATCATCTACCTCCTCCCCCTGGGCACAATCCTCCGTCATCATGGGATCCTCTTTCACTGCTATGCCGACGACACACAGGTCTACATCTCCTCCAAACCCAACGCCGCCATCCCTCCCAACTCCCTCAGCACCTGCCTCGAAGACATCCGGAGCTGGATGAGCAGGAACTTCCTGAAGCTCAATGGCAATAAAACTGAGGCCCTGCTCATCGGCTCCAAATCCACCCTCACTAAATCACAACACACCCCAGCCCCACCCATCATCATCGACGGATTCCCTGTACCCTTCTCCCCACAAGTCAAGAGCCTCGGCGTCATTCTGGACAGCACCCTCTCATTTGCACCCCACATCAAAAACATCACCCGGACTGCCTTCTTCCACATCCGAAATATCTCCAGACTCCGCCCATCACTGTCCCAGTCCAGCACCGAAATCCTGGTTCATTCACTTGTCACTTCCCGCATCGATTACTGCAATGCCATCCTCACCGGACTCCCCACCAAACTCATCAACAGACTGCAAATCATCCAGAACTCAGCCGCCCGGATTATCACCCGCACCAAATCATCTGACCACATCACCCCTATTCTCATCCAACTTCACTGGCTCCCTGTACAATACCGCATCCACTACAAAAACCTCCTCCTCACATACAAAGCTCTCCACCATCTAGCCCCCACCTACCTCTGCAACCTCCTCCACGAATACAGCCCCTCTCGCACCCTCCGCTCAACCTCTGCTGGACTGCTAACCATCCCCACACCACGCCTCAGTACCATAGGTGCCCGAGCCTTCAGCTGCTCGGCACCCAGACTATGGAACTCTCTCCCCCCACACATAAGACAGTCAGACTCCATCACAACATTCAAATCCAAACTCAAAACCCACCTGTTCAAACTGGCATACTCACTCTGACTGGTCACTGTCCACTACACTTTTCTTTTCCTTTTTTATATCAATGTTTGTTTTTAATATTCTGTGATATTATGTGGTGATATTACTCTGTGATTTTATGCTTTTATCCTATGTAAGGTGACCTTGGGTGACTTGAAAGGCGCCATCAAACAAATAAAATGTATTATTATTATTATTATTATGTTTGAGGTACTGCTGAATGGTATTGCATTTATATATATATATATATATATATATATATATATATATATATATATATATATATATATATATTTATATATATATATATATATATATATATATATATATATATATATATATTACAGGTGTTTCTATTGTTACCTCCACCCCATTTCCACTACCTAAAATCAGTTAGATGTGTTGCATTATATTTGAGGACCAATAGAATAAACAATTGTTAAGATATTGTGAAACACTAAACTATCCCAAAACTAATTTTTGAGTATTGTATGTCAGGGTAGGCTAAACACCAGAAACGTCTTTGAATAAGACGCCACAAAAATGATCATAATGTTGAATTAACACATCTTTAAAATGGTTTCAAAAACCCCTCATATGAAGGTAGAGATTATTAAATCACTGAAGGACTGTATTAGAGAGTGTTTTAAAAGTATCCAAAAGTCATACATAGTTAAAATAATACTCTGGTGTGAACCCCACATACTGTATATGAGTGGTACTCTAAAGTCTCTTATATTAAATGTACTTAAGTATTAAAATTGTGCATATTTATTCTTGTATGTAGATAGCCTACTGTGCAGCCTATTTATAGATTGACACATTATCAAATCTGATATTCCGAATTTTTCTGATTATCAGAGACTGTGTTTTTATTTAATTTTATCCAGGGGCAGATACAAGAAAATGTAATTGATAATGTGCTTTGGCTGTGATGCAGCATGTATTCTGCAAAGTAACTAGTAACTAAAGTTATACATACATGTATAGGAGAAAACATATTTGCATCCAAATTGTAGTGGAGTAGAAGTATAAAGTAGCAGAAAATGCAAATACTTCACTATAGTATGTGTACCCTACAATTGTGCTTAAATCGATATATTTGAGTAAATGTACTTAGTTACGTTCTGCTACTGGTATTAGACTGTGTTAGTTTAAGCGAGGTGCGCCTAATAAATTGGCTAGGGTGTTTTTTCATTTTTCAGTACAATTAGATAGGAGCTATATATGTACATGTTCCATACAATAGAAAAAATGTAAAAAGGAGCCAATGGTTAATAGTGAGTAAGCAGCTCTCCCCTCCATTATTTATTTTGTACATTTATTCCTAGATATATATTCTTGAACAGCTGCCTATGCACTATCTGGCCACTTAAAGTAGTGACATTAAATTAGTGAAAACAAAAACAGAGCCTGAAGCTTCAGCATTTTACTGTGTCAGAGCTAATGTGTTGAAAACTCGCAAAACCTGAGAGAGACAGCTGGAGCATAACAATAAACTGTGACGCAGGAAAAATTTACACATTTTATGGAGAGGACTGTACAGATAGTTTAGCAGGATTTATTAGTAAAACAGGATTAGACCACTCTAAACGTCAATCAGGCCCCGCTGCTCCCACTCAGTCTGCGTTTAGGATTCAGATGATGTATGAATGTAGTCAGCCTGGTGCAGAGTATGTGGAGGATTTATTAGAATAATCTGTAGAATATTAAAGGACAATTTCTCCAGAGCTCAAACATGTTTTATACACACACACGCACAAGCACGCGCACACACACACACACACACACACACACACACACACACACACACACACACACATACAAAGATAAAGGCAGGAGAGTGAATGCATACCAGCCTTAAAATAGCCTCTTTCTTCTCAGAGAAATGTTCCTCATTGAGCTTTTCTTCCAGTTAACCTTGAGCATGGCACATTTCAGTGTGTAGCAGAGGGCGTCTCAGCATAAACTGTCAGCACCACACTGAGGGGATAATAAGGAGAGCCACACCAACTTCTGTCATACCTCACAAATCAGTCTGAACGTCCCTTTAACTGTAATTATCATTGATGTTGCTGGAGATGTCTGCAAATATCTGACCCAGTTATACAATTTATATCGATGCTGATGGAACATTTTCCGAAATACTAGACCAGCAGACCCAATAAAGGGTTCATATATTGTGAAAAATTCGTGAATTCAATTTGAATTGGCTAAAGTCTGTACGACTTCATCAATTTGGTGTAGTTACTACCTGCTCTAGTCAGCTGTGTTTGTAGGAGACTGTGTGTAACATCCCACGGTAGCAGTGTGAAGATACCTCATATGGGTTTTTCTGCTGCAGGTCTCTCTGACAGTGAGTCAGCACTTCACTCTATAAGACGACTCACACCACAGTCATGCTTCCCTCTAGTGGTAATAAACCAGACTCCCAACTCACTGCAAGTGAGTGGATGATGTAAACTGCAATACAGCTTTAGATTATGGCTGAGAAAAGACCTGACAGAATACACAGTTTGTGGGATTTTTTCTATCGGAAAAAACAGACAAATGTTTAATCACACACTGATGATTCTTCCCAATATGTCACTTTTGATTTACAGTTAATTCCTATTTTTCAGTTGAGAGTCAGATAAATCACACTGATGTAGTCAGTTTGGATTAGATTTACGTTGCATTTTGATTCCAATGACCAGATAGTCAACATTACTGTATCAAGATTATCTACAGAGACTGTGAATTTGCCTCTTATTCGCCATCTGCAGGTCAATTGATGTTCAACATATTGTTGGATTAAATCACTTAGATTACTCTATATATTCTACAACCATCAAATGGCTATGTGCTATATAGATAAAATGGTGTATTTGACTGTGTATTTATAAGTCTAGTGCATCAAAATGTCTGCTGTTAATAGAGAAGTGTACCAAATAATAAAACATAGAATATGAGAATAAAATGAGGGTGGCGGGTAGCTCACCAGGTAGAGTAGGTCAGCTAGTGATCAGTAGGTCACTGGTTCAAACCCCAGCTCCGGGATGAGCTGAGCTGCATGTTGAAGTGTCCTTGAGCAAGATGCTGAACCCCAAATTGCTCCTGATGTGTGGTTGACACCTTGCATGGCAGCCTCTGCCATCAGTGAGGGCCCTGCAATGAGCTGGTGACTTGTCTTGGGAGTATACCCTACCTTAAAACTGTTTATACAACAGCAAGGTAAAAAAAAAAAAAAAGCGGATCAGAGTAAATGATATGCTTTGGATTAATTACAAGTTGTGCGAGAAGAGAGTTCAGTTTTGTAAAACATTTTAAAAAACACTTGTCCAAACTCACACCGTGGTTGGTTTGTTAGATAAACCCAGGTGTTGGTAATTAGATCATTAGTTAATTAGTATGCACCGGATGAGCCGCTGGGATGTGACTTTTCCCCATCTCTCCTTTGTTCCACTATCTCAGCAAAGCATGGATATTTTTTTCCTGTAGCATTCCTTTGTATAACAGACATTAAGAAAGCAAAACCTTAACTGAAATTCAAAAACTAATAATTTGAATGTCAAAGTAAAAATCTTATAACAGCAAACCAAACAGTCACTCTCCAGAGTCACAACGCAGAGAAGAGTGAACGTCAGTGGACCAGTTGCTGATGGTTGAGTTTGATGTGAAGTTCTGCTGCAGTTATTCTGAGCTCAAGACAGAGTGACAGACAAGAGCCTGGAGAAAGAAACACGCACAGACCGGCAGAGTGACAGACAGACAGATAGTAGGAGCAGCAGTTTGGGTTTCTTCGCAGATTCCCCACAGACTGTCTGGGTCAGAGCATTCACAAAGGTCTTCCTCTCCTCTTTACTTTGCGTCCGATCTCCTCTGTCCTTCTTAAAATAGACTGGAGGAGGAAACTGACAGAAAAATGTCAGACTGTCAAAGATGAGAAAATGGCCTGAAGCTTATGATGAGCATGTTGTCTGCAGTATGTTTAACTTTTTTTCCAAACTGAATATAAATATAATGTCTAAGTAAGAAACACACCAGCACAACATCAGCGAATCTAAGGCCTATAGTTCACATGGATGCAGGCATTTTTGGAAATATTTTTTTTTTTTAAAGAAATATCTCCATCAAGATGAGCGATTTAGTGCAATTTCAGAAATGATCTCTGTCCTAACCTTAACCCTTTACAACAATAGCTTGGCTACTATACCCTGGTGGCTTTTTGAAGTTTAGATATCAACAGCAAATACCCACCACTGTTGATTCTACAATAAATGTCAAGATAGAAATTCAGTTTGTCACAAGTTTTCTAGAATCTGTTCCTAATAAACCATCTTCCCAAACAAATCAATAAAATATCTTTGAAAAAGAAAACGTGCAACACCACTGGAGAGAAAAGAAAAGTACTGGGGGATCCACACACCCTGATTCTGATTTCAGTGACTGGCATGCTGAGCTCATTTTGACCCATTTTCAATTCAAGCTTGAAATCATTGTGTTTTTGTTACCTTATCCTGAGTCTTTCATATCTACAGAGGGAGAGGGCCAGTAATTCAGCAATTCTCATCCTAAATTTGATTAAAATAAATGCAAATAAATAAATACAGTTTTATATTTCTTTCTTCTGCTTTCTCAGTCTGTTGTTCATTTTATGCCCCATAGTTTTGGCCCCAGCCCACAGTTTGGGAGTCATAGTTTCACATTGTGCATGTTGACATCATGGCCTGACAACGACCCAGCAGCTCTCCCCTTGTGGAGAATCTGCAGCCTGCATTTTTAGGCCAGTTTCATGAGTGGATTTAGCAGTTAACATAAAAAGAGTGCCTTAAATGAAGATAGTTATCTCTTAATTCATATGCACAGACTGAATGTTTATAAGCTAATAATAATGAAAAACTGATGAAAAAAAAAACAGCCACCTGATAAGAAGTCAAATTAAATCATCAGAACACTTCAAAACTCTCCTACACACCTGGATTTCCTATTAACAGTATGATCAATATTTTACTACAAATATTTATTTAGACTTATAGAGAATTAAAAAAAACAAAAACAATAATACACTGACAGCTTCAAATGAAAGCAAAGCATTTTATTAGATGCTATATTCAACATTGAAATACAAAAGGCACTGAATTCTGTTCTCCCAAAACAAAAGCATACAGAGATGTGTGAATGAAAACATATCATGGGTGTGAGTTCAAACCTTAAATTAGACTATCTGTTGCAAAACATCACAGACATTTTCCAGAGGTTGGAAATGTTTTTAAGGATTGCTAACATATAATTACATGATACATCCAAGCTGATGTTTTCAAACAGTACATCAAATAAACACACACACTATGCATGTTTTTCAATATAAGAATTCACATAGAAAATATACATCGGTACAGAAATAATTTAGACCTTGATGGTGCACGGAAGACTTTTGAGAATTCTTTCTAGAATTGAAACCGTCTATGAGAAGTAGAGAAAATGCCTGCTGCACACTGGTGGTGATGAGACACTGGTTCTCTTTGAAAGGAAGCTAAGTGTTAAGTTAACACTGCTCTAATCAGATACACATCAGGGAAATCTGGTATTCTGGTCAGACACAGAACTTTTCTGATCATTCCTCAAGATTCACACATACATTTCTACAATGTTATTCTTCATTAAAAAATAAGCTTTTCCTGCATTTACTGTTAGTCGTGAAATTAATAGAATAGGCTCAGCCCATTAATGCAACCGTATTGGCGTCGCTCTGCTTGGAGTAAATGTGTTTATTTTAATAAAAAAATATTCATTTTTTTAGTCAGTATTGCTTTGTTTCCTTGGAAACAACTCTTGAGCAAGATCAGTGATCAAAAATTAAGCTGAAGCTTCAGCTGTATTTAAACTAAAGTAGAAATGTAATTTTCTTGAAATCTATCGAAGAAAAACACTTTTAAGTTTTTCCTCTGGATGTGATCTTTATGCAGAAACCATCATGTAATACCACATACCAAAATATACAATATTTCCACCAACACCAGTGGTTTTCAAGAAAGATCTTGGCAACATGTTGGTTCCAGACAAAAGTCAAAGGCACGCATTTTAAAAACTGCCATAGTATTCATTTCTAAAAGTGATCGGGAGTATTTTATCATTCTTAAATAACTGATCCCAGATTTAAGTGAGTAGTTCCAGAAATATCCCCAAATCTAAGGCGAGACAGATTATAATTACATGATTTATTACATTTTCTTTTCTTTCTTATTTGCACAAAAAAGAGATGGTTTGCCAAAAAAAGGTTCAACAACAAAGACGAAATGCTTTTGAGACAGAAAAAAATGCCAATCAATGACAACCAGAAACACTTCATCATGTTTATATTACAGGATCAGGGTCCGCCATCAGTGGAGGAACAAAAGCGTACTTCACTCACATGAATACATGTGATCAGCATGCCAGTTCACACACACACACACACACAGACACACACACACACAGTCAAATATTACACTGAAGAGCATTGCCAAAAAAGTGCACACAAAATATACAAAGCCAGGAAACACTAAAGCAGCAATCAGTCAACTTCATTCATGCTTTCCACCCCAGAATGCATTTGATGTGTGAATTTCCCCTTGACTGCTTTTACACCCACACAGAGATGGAGTCACTCTGCAGGAGACATGCTGGATGAGTAAAGCAAAGTTAATATGGGGAATTACATGTGCATTGGTAGTGGGGTTGAAAGGAGGCTAGGCTAATAATGTAGCCTCACCTAACTCAAGGTCTATACATTACCAGGTTAGATTATAATTTCCACTTGCTGCTTCCAGAGTCAACATAACTTCCTACTACCTAAGTGCCAACCAACAACTTTGTAAATGAACTTCAACTCCCTGCTTCATTCCACTTTGTTTTAATTAATAATCTAGACCTGATAACATGTAGACCTTGACCTGTTAAACAGAGCTTAGCTGGGCTCAGTCTACCACTAGTTGTTTCCCTGGAAGGTTCCCTGGGCAGCGGAGGTCGCTGCAGTAGCAGCAGCTGTTTGGAAGGTTTTACTTGTGAAAACTCCCTGTGAGAATTCCTGCTGGGCCTTCTGGAAACTGGCCCCGGTCCGGCGGTACATGCTGTGGACCTGAAGAGAAAGAGATTGTGAGCAAGTGGTGAGAATCCAACCCTCATCTCTGTGCTCATATTTTTTGCCGTGCTGGCAGACTCTATGGATGGATGTATTTGGTCGGCCTAACCAACTGGATAAAATGTTAGCAGTTTATGCAAACCACTGATACATTCACATTTGTACGTGTCATAGGCTACAGACAGGCTACAGAAATGTCTACAAATTTGTGATTAGACCTGACCTTTATGGGGGCACAATTCCAAATGTGTATGTTAATTCCCACTCACAAGTAAAAGCAAAGATTAGTCAAAGGAGAAAGCTATTTACCCGCAACTTTAAATTTAAAATCTTAAGAAAAGTCTCACCATCTTGAGCAGGATGACAGACAGCACGGCACAGATGGTGAACAGGATGGACACTATGATCATGATGGCTCCCACTGCCTTGTTTTTGCTGATGATTGTGAAGGCAGTGATCCAACCACTGGAGCGAAAAAAACAGTTAACAGTTTCAGTTGATTTTAAAACCAACAAACAGTACAGAAACATTTGAACATAAACACAGTCTGGTACATACAGAAACATATTCTAGAGGAGAGTTGGGTCACATTTAGGGAGAGAAGAAGAACGTGTCGAAAAAGGAGCATGAAAAGCAGAGCAGAGGCAGACTGAATGTTGCTAATCCTAAAACTTTTGTGACTCATTGCACTCAATAATGAACACAACAAAAGTGGAATTAACATGAATAGATGCTCTAAAAGATCAAATAAAACATGTCAAAGTGTTGGTACATTAATATCCTATTAGTGCTTTTGTTGCTTTCAAAATATGGTGTCTGCATTGGGATGCTTTGCATCTCATCTGTAAAGAAAGAGCTGCAAAAACAATAATGGTCCCCTTGATGGTGCCTATTTCGACATTATGCCAAGTGCCATGATGAAAAGAGCAACATCATTATGAAAAGGAAAACAGGGAAATAAAAAGCCACTTTGACAAGGGTCTTTTTGATAAAGTGCCATTTTGGAACTCAAAGGGCTTTTTCTGACCTGAGCTTCAGTTAATTAAAGTGCACACTGACCAAAGAGTCTGTGCACATGTAAAACATCAGGCACAAGTCTATCAGCTTCACATGTAAAGATATGCCCTCATATGCAGGGAGAATAAAGAAAAAACAATTAGCAATAGCTAATTTATCAACATGATTAAGCAACATTGACAGAGTTGAGGTAACTAGTTAGAAATCAGTTGAATACATACACAGCCATGAAACTAAGAGGGTTTAGATCAGACAGAGCCTGCCTCATGAATCTGAATAGGGAGTTTATTCCAAAGAAGAGGAGCCTGATGAGCAAAGTCTCTACCTCCACCAGATTTATTTGGTAAATCTCAGAAAAGTTAAATAACCAGCTTCAAGGGAACTTAAAGGACGTGCCTTAAAGCCTTTTAAGTCGTCGGAGGATTTTGAAATCAGCCCTTTTCTGATCAGGACAGACATCAGGACAGCTGTTATATAACCACACCACTTTGATCTTGCAGGGACTCTGACAGGTGCGCTTAATGAAGGATGCTGTAAAAGCATGTGGGCTGTATCTTGGCCATGTTAGGAAAAAGAAAGCAGGAACATCTTGTGACATACTCTAGTGGGATCAAGAGATGTTCCCAAATACTTCAGTGAGAATTATACAGCCATGAAGAATTATGGCAAATCCATGGCAACTGATATTTTTAATGTGGAAACAGTATGTTACCTAGATATTAATCAGCCCATATGTTTTATTTTATGAAGGTACTGTTATCTATTTTGTCATTAAGACCTGTAATGTTAATCCTCAGCACACACAAACCAGCTGCCTTGTACTAGAGATTGTTGGCCGTGTTGTTACCATAAGAATATTTCAATACAATACCCATAAACCAGTATACTTAGCCCGTTAGTTTACCCCTAATATGTAATTTCAAAACCAAAATACAAGTTTTTGAGGACAAAGCAAGAAGAGAGCAGA
Source organism: Sparus aurata (assembly GCF_900880675.1). Taxonomy (NCBI): domain Eukaryota; kingdom Metazoa; phylum Chordata; class Actinopteri; order Spariformes; family Sparidae; genus Sparus; species Sparus aurata. Next base: position 20,263,616 of record NC_044194.1, on the reverse strand, counting down.
GACAGTAAGCAGCAGAAACTTACAGAGTTACCAGCAGACAGAGAGGCAGCAGGCTAGAGGCTGAAGGATGAAAAGTCTCTGTGAGAAGAGATGGAAGAACAAAGAAGTGAGAAAAAGAGGAAAGAGAAGGAGAGCAGCTGATAGAGCAGCTGATTGGTTGAACTTCTACTGAAGGCAATGAACCTTTAAATAAATCACCAATAAATGTAGTTAAAATGAGCTGTCAGTAATTTGGAGTTAAATGTCTGAGGTCATTGTCGTAGAATTTTTTTTTTTTTCCAACAATGGTAAAAACAACACTCTTAATTACAATCTATTTGTTTATGAATTAGTGTATAAGAACTGTTAGCCAAATCTACAAATTAAATTAAATGGATTTGGAATTAGGCCTATTGAAACTTTGGACCTTACACAGTCCAAAGCATTTAACCTTTATGTTTATAAACCTCCCAGATGTCAGCGAGTGACTCACCTGTTCCCCCAGCTGGGGATGCCAACAGACTGGATGATGAAGATCACAACTTGGAAGAAAAACACAAAGAAGAAGAAGAAGAAGCTGAAGGAGCTGTCAGACCTAAAAAACAAGAAACAGAAAACATGCATGTCACTTAAAATGTTACATGTTGCACAAAGTATTTGGGGGAACTTTATCTTCTAGTGCATAACTATTTAGAAAGAATGTGTTGAGTAGGTGTAAGTCTTATAACAGCCAGTAATGCATGCAAGTCCATTATTTTCTTTACTGTGACTTAGATTACTTAGATAGCTGTATTTAAATAATAATTAAAAAAAAATGTTAGTTAGTTTAACTCACTGTTGGGGTGAGTTTCACTTGTCTGTTAACGTGTAGTATGGTAAAAAGAATGTATTTGGTTGCTCTAGTTACATATATAAACCAAAGAGATCACAGCTTTTTCTTCCAGGGCGAAGTTGAGACAAACACCACCACATAACTAGGTAGGTACGGAAATTATATTTAAGACACTGATGAGTTTTTCTTCAAGTTGTATCTTCTTTTTTCTTTGTGTGGTGTAAAAAAAAAATGGCAAAGATCTCTTAATAAAAATGTCCTCAATTAATTTTGTGTTTGTTGTCCATAGCTAATGATGAGTGGTGAGCCCAGAAACATGATGTGTATAATTATACACACTATAAATACTTATTACTAACATGAATGGCTAAATTAATCAACTGGGCTGTTATAAAGGCCCACAGTGTCATTGAAAAACTCACTTGAAGGCCTTGTAGACGGGCCGGTACCAGCAAAGGAAGGAGCAGGGGGCGAAGAGGATGAGCCAGAGGATGGAGAGGCCAAAATCTATACCATAGCTAGAATTAGTGGTGAAGGCAGCCAAACACGCCAGCAGGTTGAGGAACAGAGCCACACAGCTGACTGAGGAAACAGCACAGAGAGGCGAAAATCAATTATAATTTTACTAATAATCATATCAGCACCCTCTTCATTTATATAGCAAACAGAAATTCCTCCACTACAGCTGCTGTAAATACTGATGACAGTAGTTGTGCACATAAGAAACATGATGCATGATTAGCAGTATTTATATCACACTGGATTATCTAAAGACAAGAAAATGAAACTTTATCATGAACTAAGTGAAATAGGTCTGTACATAAAGATCTAAAGAAGTCAACTGGTAAATCAAATAAAGGAACCACATATTTAAGAAAACATGTATTCTTAAAACACCAGCATACTCCACATCATCAGCAGGCACCAGCATGAGCTGCATGCAGAAAGCTTATGTTGCCACAAGGTGGCATATTTACAGCAGCACTGTCACTACTGCATATAACTATGACATCAGAACTCATATGACCACTAGCACTGGTCATAAGGACACAATACATGTTGGTGTTTTGTTAATAAAATATTTCAGAGGACTTAAATACATGAAGGTTTTCAAATGTTGTTTGGTGAGACATCTCAGGTGTTCTGCTTGTTTACTGTATACAAGGGTAAAAATGCATTAAAAAAACATTAAAATGTCCATAGTTCTTGAAATTCCATCTTCCATCTCAGCTTGGTTTAATGTACTTACACATCCAGAGGTAGTATATCATCTTGCAGACTCTCTGGTACTCTGGGGGGATTTCCTCTGAGAAGTCCTGATAGAAACATGGTTTGATGGGGAAGCTCTTTGGCAAGGGAGGCCAGTTGTTCTCTTTACCTGTTAGGACAAGAGACAATATCTACCCTGTTAGACAAAAAGGGTGTGTCTCCAAAACACAGTTTATACAACTGCAGGAAATGAAAGACTAAAATATATAACAAAACACAGTAGATATACATGTATGAATATGGAAGAAAGAAAAGCAAATCTTTGTATTTTGCATGCTGTAATCTGCTAATGTTTGATATCTTTATTTTTTTCAAGAAGAGTGACCACAATTTTCTAATCATATGTGTGTTTAACTGACTAATTGATTCAGCCCATTAACAGGGCAAACACACAGAAGGGCTTTAGTTTTTCACTGCAGGTCAACATGAGCTGTTACATCAATGGGTTTTTTGTGCTTTTTTTTAATCTTGGCTACGAAGTCCTATAGAACTGATACTGTGGATTTCAGAGTAATTTTTAAAGCCTGTGTGCAAATATGTTGTTATATTCCTCTCTCTGGTACATAATGCACACATTGCATATTGTTTCTCTGTCTCATTAAGTCGTGCTGCCTCTGATAGTACTGCAGAGAGAAGAGGAGAGGTTTTGTCTTTAATGACCTGTCGGGCCTCTGCTCTGTATCTCCTGCTCTCTGCGGTCCAGCTCGGCAGCTTTTCTCTCCAGCTCCTCCTGCTGCCTCAGCAGATTGGCCTGAGCTGCAGCAGCCGTCGCCTGAAGGAGGAGAGTCAGGAACACTTTACTCAACAAACATATTGAACGTACAGAAAATTGATCTTGGAGACATTCGTGCAGAAACACATAGGCATCTCTCCGGGATTTACATTACATATAAATGGCGCAGTTACAACAGGACCTTACAAATACTGCAAGGCAAGAACGTAGAATTTTTCAGACAAAGTTAGGGGTTGACCACTGTGAACTGTTAACAGAGGCTAAGTGTAGTGGTCGAAGCCACTCAGAGCATTCAGAATGTTTTCAGTGTTTATGACAGGCATATCTGGCTATCTGAGGACAAGAAACAGAACAGATGGTTCGCTCTTTAGCCACAACCAGCTATTATGGTTGTGAAAAATAAGCAAACTGACTAAATGCTGTATATCAGATATTGCTGGGCTCTCTATTCTAACATCTATGTAAACAATTTCAAAGTAAACATGACAACATTAATAATGCAGTTGAGCACTGAACCAAAGCAATACCATACATTTTCTTTCAAGGGTTTTAAAAACAGGAAGTGGTTTGTCCATTAGGCCTTTCAGGGGTGAACATTTGACTTTAAATGATCCAATATCAGTGTATTTGTTTGGCTACAAAGGCAGCACTAAGGAGTATCATGCTCAAGTTTGATAGTAGCATCTAAGATATCCCAATGGAGGATGGTTTTTGTGTCTTAGATTGTAGCACCTCCATTAGGCCCATTAATGGATTATCCAATGCAGGAACACAGATTTCAAAGACTAACAGTTAAGACATGTTTACTTTAATTTCTGTCTTGGACATTTCTTTTGATGGGAAATTTAATTTTCTTTTTAATTGTACTACGACACCAAACTTTATAAAAAAGTATAAATGGCATTAGGGAAGCATACACATTAGTAAATGGCAGTAAATAAGACTGGTAGAAGATCAGTCAACAGCTTGTACAGGGTAGGGCAATTTTTTTTTCAGTTTCTATTCTGATTAGTGTGAATTATTTAGCAGGAAACAAGACTTGGTTATGCATTTCAGTGAGCATTAAACAAGACGTTACCTATGGGACTGTTTGTTCCACAGTTTGATCAAAAGACAATTTGTCTTGTGCCATTAACTATTGTGCATATTTTTTCTGAGATAACGTGCCACGGTGGTCCATAGGAGCAAAAGGGACTTAACCAATTGATATGACACACATATATAGTACAGGGAGTTCACCCAAGGAAGTGCTGTCCCTTAATCTACTTTTACACAATAAATAAGTGGAGGGTTTAACACAGAGAGAAATCCAGTATGGCTGACTCACCTGTGGACTAGGCTCTGTAGACGGCTGTAACACAGCAGGTTGGTAGGGACCTGTGGAGGCTGGAGTGGTTTGAGCAGCTAGGTCGCCCTGAGAAGTTAAAATAAGACAAAAACAAATTACTTGATTTGGGGGTTAATTACAAGAATGAGACAGAAAGATGAAGGCAAACAAGAAAGCGTGAAAGAGTACGTGGAAGAAGTAGAAAACGATGAACAAGAGGAAAACAAGTCAAAAACAACCAGGCAAAATAGAAAGATCATTTTGGAGAAGACAAGTCTAGACCAGACAGAGTAGATTAATACAGATTAAAGTGAGACAAGAACAGAAGAACAGAGAAGCCAAACTAAAAATGAACATGAAGAAGGAAGATAAAACAACATGATGATGATAACAACACAGGTTTCAGATGTCTTACTGTGGCAGGGAAAGGGTTGTACTGGTCAACTGGTTCTATGCTGGAGTTGGTCACCTGTGTGACTGACGGGTCCTGGAACAGAACAAAACACCACAAATACATCAAAAGATACCAGGTTACTTGACTTATCAAAATGAATAACAAATCTAGTTTCAACTGTTTGACTTCTATTATACTCTGTTGATGTAGATTTCTTCTATGTCTCTTTGTCTGAGCAAGATCAGAGCAGCTGGAATAAATACAGCTGTGTCTTGTTTAAAGAAGTTGTTAAAAAAAAAAAAAAAGAGGCTTTAATGAACTTTAAATTCAAATGCAATGTCTCTGACCATCAGGCCAATTCTAGATGGAGTATGATGATGGGTTAGCATCAGTGCAGTTACAGAGCTGCATTTCTTGGCATTTAAGTGGATATAACTGAATTAGTAATTCTGAAGATTTGTTCAAACGTTCTCTAATTTTGAATCATCACATTTGACATATAAAAAACACACAAATAATATCTACTTCTGTTCATTTTATCTTCAGAAGGACTCTTACTTTTAAGTTCACCTTAAAAAAAAGTCAACCAGACTTTGAAACCTGGTATTCTTTAACCAAGTCATAAAATAAAGAACAATAACATCAAGCAATTGTTGTAACAACCTCAACAGGTCCTGGTGAATCATTACCTGGAAGAACCTATTTCTTAACAGGAGTCGGGCACGCACCATTGGTAAACATTAATTGACTCTTGCGGCTTCATCTGCATGATCCAAGATTTCACAATTTGTTTAAGTGTCTCTAAATAATACGCAAAGCCAGTCTGCACATCTGCTAAAAGCAGATTTCTACAAGGATTATTTTGTGGTTTTGGATTGCTGATCAGACAAAACAAGACATGTTTTGAGCTCCAGGAAGATTTGATGATTGTTTTTCTATATTTTCTGACATTTTATTGACTAAACAATGAATCATTTTGTTGAGAAAATAAATGAAGAAATAATCAAAAATACCACCCTGTGTTTTATTTAACAAAAGATCAGTACAATTATTTGATCTCCAGCTCTTCAGCCATGCAAAAAAAAAATATTATCTTATATTTTGTCATCTTGACCCAATAACCCCTGATGTCGGGTACCAGGGAGCACGAGTTCCTCTGAGAATTCTTGAAATTCCCTGATAATCACAGTCTGGAATAGAAATAAACACCCCATGATATTCAAGACATGTTTTAATGCCTGTGTTCAAAGATGCATCAGTTTATTTGATGATGCTCAAGTAACTACTGTGCCCCGAGTTATTTTAGTAATTTCTAAAACTTTTAAATATTTGCTTTTGCTTTACAGCCCTAAAGTGTTTTGATGTTCATAATATCTGATAGAAATTGGGTTATGGGAATTCATGCTGCACTTTTCAATACTTTCTTACATTTCACAGACAAAACGATTGATCAATTAATACAGAAAATAACTGACAGAATATTCAACAACAAAAATAATCATTCCATATAGTCCTCCCAATTACGCTGAATCTGTGATATGAGCAGTTATTCTACTAAGAAAAGCAGCAGTGGACTGTCTGTGTTGTAGGACTTTTACTAGACTTATGTACAATAGAATGTTTTTTTTTAACAAGGCCAAAAAGCCTAAACCGTTTCTATTATCTGTGTCAGTTGCTCTTTTAATGGTGTGAGGGAAGAACAGGAACCTCACATGATAACACAATACGTCATTCACTGACCAGCCTCACTCACTCTTACTTATCTCCTCATGACACACCTGTAAACGTTCCCAGCAGGAAACAGATCGGCGTCCGAGGAGTTTCAATTCTAACCCCCCTCTCCCTTTTGTTTTAATAACTAGTTTAAGTCAAACATATAACTAATGACATCCTTTTACACTTATTTTTAACTGCCAACATGAGATGAGTGATATTTTCTTAGTTATGATCTAACCAGCGTATGTTTTGAATAAAAATGACTACTTAAGAGGGAGCGCTTAAAAGACAAAAACCTCTCAGTCAATTGAGATATTCAAAACAGCCTATGATGCAAAAACTGTTTACCTCATACCACATTAACAACAGGAGAAAATATCTGCTGAGTCACAACTGCAAGACTTCTTTGGTCTTTAAATGTCAACACATAGACAGAAAATTAACAAAAGAAAAAAAAAAGCCTATCTGAAAAGCTAAGCTTGGACAAGCTAAAACAAGACAACGCCATACTAAAAAAACAACAAAGAGGTGTGGAGACGCACACAAAAGCACCTCTCTGATCTATATTTATAAAGTTCTTTGCTGGTCAGTTGTGAAAGTTTTACTAATTCTAATAGTGTGAAAATAAAGTTGGGATAAATCAGCGTAATATTCTGACCTTAAATCTCTGTACCGGAAAACATGACCTCCTGAGATATAATTCAATTGCCTGGGTGTGGCTGTTCTGGGTGTACCCATTTCATAACTGCAGGTGGATAATGCTCCTGGAGAGACTTCACACTTCATATCAAAGCCTAACAGTGCTGACATTTTATTTTTACTTATCATAAGTGCGTGGTCATACTGGGGGTAAAAGCAAGGTCACAAATGTTGCACACTTTGAATTATTTTTGAATATTTCCCTTCTGAATATCCTTGAATAGTTGGCAATATTAGCAATTTAATGTCACAGCAGACATCACCATCATGTGTGATATATCTTCTTGGTATTGAACTTCTTTTAAACAGCATGGACAACATATTGCAGCTGCCTTTAGGTTATTTATTCAGCCACATCCACACCCAGCAGACAAACAGTGGTCCCCACTGACGTCATGGCCTTTGTCCACCTGACAAAATAAAGTGTGACACTGCAGCACTACTGTAACGGTGACTGCATTATGTAATGTCACTGAAATCATGAAAACTGCAAACTGTGTGTGTCTGCAACAAACTGTGTGTGTCTGCAGCAAACTCTATTCCTATAATTTTTTTTACATGACAAATGAGGCAATCCTGAGTTTTAAATGGGTCACAACAGTGATTGTGTTCCACCAAAGCAGGAAATATTACAGCATAGAGACCTAAAGTGGTGCTATAATTTTCAGATTAGATCTTATCTGGTGCAATGTTCAAAGGCATTGCAATATGGGTGTCTGAGTTGCTAAGAGGGACAAGTCACATGTAATAAACTCTACAGAGTGACGAAAGCATTTACAAAAAATTCTGCACATAAACCCCTTACCATATTTCTGAGGAAAGTCCTTGTCATAAAATGTCACTCTTCTAACACTGATATGAAATAACAGTCATGGGAACACAGAGGAAGTTGTGCCTGCTAAACAATTTCTTTTCTTGCACATTTTCAACTGCAGCTGCGTAATGTGTTCATAGTTTTACAGCTACAATAAAAAATGCAAATAACATTATAATAATGTGAACCATAATCAATGTCTAATATAAAACACTAAAATATTATTGAAAGTATTAACCAGGCATGGAGGTCTGGAAACGTACTTGCAAGGGTTATCACAGCAGGAGAAATGTAGGATCAAGAATTTTAGAGTTTGATTTAAAGGCACAATATCACAGCATTTCCTGCTTCAGATAGACCATTCTTTTACAAATCCCTAGACTTTAGGCACATTTAAAGAGTCATGTCAACTTAACGTACGCTCAAGTAAATTGCATGAAACTTGAATTTGTCATATATGTAATTGCATCTTTGTTCTGAAATACACTACTCAAAAATATGGGTGTATGTTTGCATGTGCATAGACAGCAAGAAAAGTCACACAAATTATATGTGTGACATTATTTTGGGGGATTAAAATCAAATGAAACACGAAAATATCCTGATTTCCCAAACTAACTTTAAATAGTGTATGAGGATAATAAGAGATCCAAAGGATCGTTTGGTTTCCATAATTCAAAAGAGTAGATCTTAAATCCACTTTAACATCATTCTACATTTTCCAACTACATAAAGAAACACTTTCATCTTAAGAACAGCCACTTTAAAATGGAAGCAACAAGTGCCAGATGGCCTTCTTCTGAACATTGAACAATACTAACTGAACTCAGCAGGCCAGCTGTATTCACAGTAAAGCTTTCCGGATATAATACATTTTGAGGACAGACACACAATGACATAACAGCTTTGTATAGACGGAATAGACTTCCAGGCTACATCCTGTAGGTTAGAAATTATTTTCAAAGAACTAAGTTAACCAGCAGCACCCATGGAGGTGCAGTAGTTAGCATGATATAAAGTGTCTTTGGGTAATGTAGGTGAAAGAAAAGGACTGAAGAAATATATCAAATCATATTCAACTTATTAGAAAATCCACCTAATGGTACAAATTACCACCAAATGCAATGGTAACAGTTGAATGTGGCCAAAAAGGTTTGACACACATTCCTAGTTGGCTACAGTTTAACTTCCTGCAAATATTCTCGCAGGATGCCCCGCCTTCTTTGCAAACATAGCCCGCTGATTGGTTTAGAGACTGCCAATCAAGCTTTTTCTACCAATGAGAGACCAAGATAGCAGCAGTAGATCCCGCCCCGACATCCACCCAACAAGTTTCCTGGCGTGCTGGCTACCTTAACACGAATGATATGTCAGCACCCAGGCTCGACTGTGCCTCAATAGCTATTAAATCTATAAAACCACACACTTACATTGAAAGGGTTGTCACCGGTAGGCTCCGCGAACGGGTTGCTATCAAATCCCGACATTTTAAAAAAAGCTGCTTGCTGGTTTGTCCTCTCTGAAACGGGGAATAAACAAGAAACTCTTCTCTGTCGTTTGTGTTGCCTCTCCTTTCACTTCCTCGAATGAAGTTTACGGCGCATGCGCATTGGACCAGCTGGACGATGACGTGTATGTCAGTTGACACAGCGTACACGAAGCTGAGCGCGCCACCTGTGGATTTCAAATCAAAAATGCAACGTTAATGGAAACATTTACTGTGACTGGATGCATGAGTCGTCGCGACGGATGAAAATATGATGTCATCGCCATGTAGCATAGTAATTGTTACGTGCGGCTCCACAATGTGCCTGCTCAGCGAACGTACACTTACCGCATAAAGGCCCATTCTGCACATTTTACGCATATAGGTCAGTTTGACCCATCATAAAGAGAGAAACCAGCCTCAGTCTGAGAAAGCAATCCCTGATGATAAAATGTGGCCTAATCTGAGTTAAAATTTAGATTTATATATTTGACATAAACCTGCTATAAACTGGTGCATGACGTTTGATAAATGAAGGCAAATGACAGTTGAGGAGGGTCCAATAAAAGCTGCCATTGAGTTAATTAAATAAAATCCAATGATTAAAAATAGCCTAAGGATATCTGGATCTCCACTTCATTACATTTGACCATTCTATTAAAATGGGTCTGTTTTAAGTCTCTAAACTTGATAGAAGTTGCAGGAGCAACCCTTTAAGGCAGGGAACAGTTAATATGAGTGACCACACACATGATGTTATGGCAATTTTATCATCTGGTACTGCTCCTAAAAATGTTTCTGTGATATTCCCACAGAGCTGCATAGTCTTACTGTTTTTTTCTTCTCCTTTGCTTTAGTGAACACAGACAATACAGAAACAATACAGAAAACAAACCAACAATATGGGTCAATACGGCAATAATAGATTTATTTATTGTATGTTTTTATGGTGTTGGCCATGGTGTTTTTAATAGACTACACACTTTCTTTTCAGATGCCAGTACAGACAGGACAGTCCTTTATGTTCACCATTCTTTATTTTGTTTTAATTGTTATTTTTATTTATTATCCTGTTGTATTGTTCTCATTCCTAACTTGATGATAATACTTCGCAACTGATGATAGCAATGTAAACCAGAGTGAAATTCCTTTGTGAACACATCAGAAGCCACATCAGAGGTCTACTGAAAAGTTATAATATGTATATAATGATTAAATTATATATATATAATAGTCAATAAATAAAACAGTATAGTACAGTATATTTTAGCATAGTGTAACGTTGTATAATATTGTATAGTGTAGTATAGTATAGTAAGGTATAGTGTAACAGTATAAAAGTAAGAAGTATACGATAGTGTAGTATGGTGCTGTATATTATCATATAGTATAGTATAGCATAGCATAGCATTGTATAGTATTGTGTAGTGTATTGCAGTATAGTATAATTTATTGTAGTATAGTGTGGCATAGCATGGTGAATTATAGCATAGCATAATATAGTATGGTCAAGAACATTACATTAAAAGCGACTATAGTATAGTGTAATGCAGTATAGTATATTGTAGTGTAGCTTAGCATAGCGTAGCCGTAGCGTATTGTAGCATAGTATGGTTTAGTATAATGTTGTCTAGTATAGTATAGTGTAACATAGTATAGACGTAATATAATATAGTATCGTATTGTGTAGTGTATTGTAGTATGGTATGGTATAGTATAGTATAGTATAGTATAGCATTAAATTGTAAAATATAGTGTAGTCTAGCATAGCGTAGCATAATATAGTATAGTCAAGGACGTTGCATTGAAAGTGAGTATAGTATAGTAAAGTATGGTATAGTATACTATTATAGTATAGAATAGCAATAATAATAAACCCATAATAAATTTAAACATAAATAGATAGAGAAATAACCAATAAAATAACAGAAAAACCATGCAGGTCTCCCATTCAAAACTATGAATAAATATTAAGATAAAATCAAAAAATCAAAAAAATCTATTTTTAATGGGTCACACGGATACCAATAAATTAAGCTTCTGTACTGCCTTTGCAAAATAAATAAATAAATAAATACATAAGCAGTATTTATTATAAATAAATTCTATACAATAAATACGCAGTATTTATTGGATTATTTTATTAATTTTACAGTCATAGTTTCAACAATCCAAGAAACTACAAATAAAAAAATAAAAAAATAAAAATCTTTGGAACCGTCTGTCGGCTGGTGACGTCAGTAGCGGTCTGAGAGCCGACGTCGCAGCCATGGAGGAAGTAAGAGGTGAGTGAGATTTTCTCCTCCTTAATTGTTTCTAATCATCTGTTTTATCGATAAACATTCAGCTTGCTAACGGTGTGAATGTTAATTCATATGACATGACACCTGATACGAGTTATAGACACGAAGCTACCGAACAAATCTGCTCGTTGTTTAGCATCCACATCATTATTTCAGCCGGCGTTTTGTTTGTTGAATGGGAGCGGATACTGTCTAAAACAGCGCTGTTAGCAGCACTACAGTGAAATAACACGTAGCGAGGCCTTTTGAACCACGTATAAAATGTCCGCAGACAAACGTAAAGTGTATAATTTAGTCAAATCCGGGGAGCCGACTCGGTGCCTCGCAAATGTAAACCTGCTTACTGTGTGTTTCTGTCAGTGAACGCTGCATCGTCAGCTGCCCGCTGTTCTGCCAAATATTGTATCCCCGGCGGAACCTGCTTCCCCAGTTTCACTGTTTTATCCTGAGGATATGCACACAGACAGGCAGTGTTTGATAATTACTCCCTGTCAAAATGAGCCATGGCTAATTGAAGTAGCTGGTCAGCCAGTTAGCAAACCAGTTTAGGTTTGTATTCCAAAATGTATGGAGAGAAAACCAGGTTTTGGAGACCTGCTCTCTGCTTTTAATTGTCTCTTATTAATGTGGACTAACTGGTAATACAGTAACAGATAGAGAATCAGTAATAGACACACACAAACACACTGAGTTGTGGGTTTTAAAGGGGTTGTAATATACTAGGATCAGTTCTGTATTCACATATTAAGTCTTCTCTCTTCACAGTGTTTCCCCTGACCTGTGCTGTGCAAAATTATGCATGGGGGAAGGTTGGTGCGGAGAGCGAGGTGGCCAAACTGGTGGTTGGCGGAGACCCGCTGGCCGTCATAGAGGATGGCAAGCCCTATGCGGAGGTACGGTTCTAACTGGGAGGGATCATTAGACTGGTTCTAGAGCAAGACACTCAACCAGGTGGTGAATTTTATTTGTTGTAGGCGACTGAGAAACAAGTGGGTATATAAAATCTGTAGCGTGTTTTTGACTAGCAGGTTGTGGTGCTTTGAAATGATAAGCTAAAAAACAGAGATGTAACTTTGGTCAGAGTTGAACCAGAAATACCTGACATCGCATGAGCAGCTTGAGGTCTTTTAATGCATTTTAGATTCCATTCATTAAACAGTGGAACATAACGTAAAAAATTTGTTTTCCTTCCAGTTTTCTGAGTGTTTAAAAATTTGACAGAAGTTGTTGGATCCCCTAATAGACCATATAGGATAATAACACAGGTGTGAACACTTATTGTCATTGTTACAGGACCTTTAAGATTTTTAAGTCTTGCGCTACATTGTTCACACTACATTGCCTGAGATCATCAGATCCATCATGTTGTTCCTCCGTGTCTTGGCAGAGAGCCTTATTCTCTACATGCCTTTCATAAGTCTTTCTTTATTTAGCTACAGCAGCTCTGCAGGGTTTGTCATGAAGGTCATTAGTTCAGGTTATGGCAGTGGTGACATTTTCAAGTAGCGCAGGTCACACTGATGTCACATGTCACGGCTGGTCATGCTTATAGATAGAGGGTGGTATGGATGTTTCATCCAACATAACAGTATAATGGTTATTGTACTGCATGTTTGTGATGTGTTAGTCTAACAGTTACTCGTTCAGCCAGAAAATCAAAAATCCATATTTTAGCTCTTAGCTGTAATGACATTTACCCATCTAGATTGTTTTTGTGTGAGATATCATCCGCAGAGATATCGGCCTTCTTTCAGATATAATAGAACAAGATGGCACCCGGCTTGTGGTACTCAAAGTGCCAAAACATACATTTTAAACTCAATGTCTTTTCCCAGAAATCATGACCCGATAATCAGAGATAATCCACAGACCTTTTTGTGAGCTGTTTCACAGTAACTTTGTTCTGTCTATTGAACTTCACCGCACAGAGGGAAGCATCCATCTATGCATGGATAGACGACTTGTTAGCTAGCTTAGTGGTGTGAGGTGAGCAAGCAGTATCCGTTCACTTTAAATTAATCTAGTTGTGCGTGGTGCTCATTACAATCTCGATGGATAATAAGCACTGACGGTAAGAAGGAAAAATATGTAATTTTTATATTTTGGGGTAATAGTACTGAGTACTGATGACTAAGGATTCAGGTTGGAGACACCAGCTAGTACTAAGAATGTTACAGGATTGAACCTCTCGCTACCGTCAGTGTTTGTCAGCCAACAAGTGTGTCCTTGAGAGACAGAATCCTTCATGTACATTAAAGTCATTAGAGTAACCCTCTTATCCAGAGTGATTTACACTGAGAGAGATGGCAGGATTCCTCCTTTCTCTCTGAGTATAAATCACTTTGGATTACAGCATTAGATAAATTAGTTAAATGTAAGTGTATGATAGCAGGCCTTTTTCTCTCAGAGGGACGGGGAACAACTGGGACTCGGAGGATAAAGGATAATAAACTTGGAGGATAAAGGAGAGCAGCAACAAAAGTGCCACGTCCACATTGTTCAAGTTTTAATCATTCTGGAATTAATTACACTTTTAATTGGGATTCAGTTCTTATTGTTGGTTCATGTTGAAGAATGGAATGTTCCACATTCACCTTTTCACTTGTGTCTTTCTAGTAAGATTGCGATTCTTTAATCATTCACAAACCCACTTCTGCAACCTTTAGTCTGCGTCTCCCTCACCTGACTGGTATTTTGACATTCCAAACTGCATGATGTTGGAGAAATCTCTGCTGTCTCTTCCAGCTGTGGATGGGCGCTCACCCAAAAGGTGATGCACAGATTAAAGACAACAGGATTGCACAGACCACGCTGGGCCAATGGATCGCCCACTTCCCTGCCTGCCTGGGCTCCAAGGTCAAAGACACCTTCCAGGGACAGCTGCCCTTCCTCTTTAAAGTGCTCTCTGTCAATACAGCTTTGTCTATACAAGCCCACCCCAACAGAGTGAGTACACAGACACAAACACACACCTACACTGTGCTCAAATTCTGCATAACATCAGTCATTTATTTGAATTGAGAAAGTTGTTAGCGTGGATTTTTAATGCTAACAACAGCATAATGTTTTCTGTCTTTGAATACAGCTGCGAGAAATATCATCTATGGTTCAGTCTGAAGACTATAGGTTTTGAAAATGAAAAATATGTGCTTCTCGTCTTTGCTTGAGGCTAACCGCTTGAGGCAACATTAGCTGCTACTAGCACAACACACCCAAACTTCAGACTTCAACTAATAACACTAGGTGTTTAGGTTGCATTATGGGTAATGCAGACACCAGGTTTTTAAAAGAATGCATAGAATAAAAATATTCCTATGTCTGGCTTTGCTTAATTTTGAAAACTTAAAATAAGGGGTAAACACAATCTATTTAATTTGTTAGGTAAAGTCTAATACCAGTACCTTTGTATCATTAAGTGAAGTTACTTTGAATGAGAGATTTATTGCCATTTCAAACAATCCGCGACTCATTCAGTTGCTGGTTGGTGAAGTTTGAAGCTTAAACTCTTTATTTCAGCAGAGTACTGTACAAAAATCTACTGTCCTACCAACATATGAATAGTTTAAGGATGAAAGACTGTACTGTACACTGACATACTGTATGTGGCACTCTGATTTCCTTCTTCAGTAACCCTCTTCCTTTTATGACATTTTGGTGGTTTGGTTAGGAGCTAGCTGCTCGTCTCCATGCTCAGTTTCCGGAGCACTATCCAGACAACAACCACAAGCCGGAGATGGCCATTGCTCTCACCCGCTTCCAGGGCCTCTGTGGTTTCAGACCAGTGGAGGAGATCTTGGGATTCCTAAAATGTGAGTCCCACAGGGTCATTAGTTGATTTTGGATTGATTCTACAGCTAAAAGAGAAACAATAAACATGTGTTTTCGGGGGAGGTAAAGTACCACACTTTAACTTTCATGAATTCATACCTTGTGCATGTGTGTGCACCCATCAGCTGTCCCGGAATTCCGTGCTCTGGTGGGAAATGAGACCGCGGATGAGCTGCGATGCAGCATGGGAGACGCAGTTCAAACAGGCCAGGCGCTGAAGAAGTGCTTCACCAGGATGATGAACTGTGAGAAGAAGGTGTTCGTAGATCAGCTCAACATGCTCGTCAAGAGAGTCACAGAAGAGGGTGAGGAGGCTGAGGGATATAGCGGAGGTTTATATAATGGAGATTCCACTTAGTTTGGGCACGTGTGATACACAGAGAAAGTGTTCACCACAGGTTAACAAAAGACATTTGTCAGTAAAAACACAATCAATCAAAGCATTCATAGATGAAAAGTGTAAAAACTCCTATATGTAGATGTTTTTTTTGTTATTGTAGCTTCTTTCAAAATGTTCTTTATGGTTAAAATGATGCAGTCTGCTCCTGCATGTCTTCCTGTGATATTCCCACAGGGAGGCACCAAAGTCAGGAATTAATAATCCTACAAATAGGTGGCCTTAAAACAATTTTAGAAACAGCACAGGCCAGTTGTTCTGTTCTTTTGAAATATGTTATACAGACGTAACACTATTTACAGATATTTTCTAACCTGTGTAGGTGCAGCTGGGAAGGACACATCAAGCAGCAATGGTGACCTGCTGCTCCGCCTCCACTCCCAGTACCCCGGAGACATCGGCTGCTTCTCCATCTACTTCCTCAACCACATGGTCCTGGATCCAGGACAGGCCATGTTCCTGGGAGCCAACGAGCCACATGCTTACCTTTATGGAGGTCAGTTGATGCCATTTGTTTATATTCATGATATTTAGTACTCTAGATCAGGGGTTCTGACGCTTTATAGTCAAGGTCCACATCTGATTTTTATTTAGGGTAGATGGTCCAGAAAGACTGGCGATAACATAACATTTAATATTCAGTTAATTAAAGTCACATCTTTCACATCTCATGTCTTTAGTAATTAATCATTTAAAAATGCTCCAATAAACTTACTTGCAATCAAAGACAGTTTAGGGACCTGCTGTACTGGAATATTTGAGTTTGCTGATAACAATTTGATAAGATTGTTTCTCATAGATTTAAAAAAGAAAACTGTCTTTGTGGAAATTAAAGGGATATTATTCGTTAAGCATCTAATTATTGGAAGTGCTTGAGTGAAAGAAGAGGTAAGTTTAAACAGATGTAGGCCTATTTCAACTAGGTTGAGGAAAATGAGAGATAAAATGAAACCTTTAAATTGTAAATTACCTTCCTGGACATTCCTGTATAGATTTCTGGGTTTATGAGGTGCACTTGAAGGCACCATGACGACCCTTATGGAGCACATATCCTTTGCCGTAAAAAGTTGTTTAAGATGCACACACAAATGCACCATGAAGTCCATCAGAGAGTGTCAAACTCTAGCTAAGACCGCAGAGGAGAGAATAATTTTAGTTTTGTTGTTTCTAAATGCTTTTATCCGACCTCAGCTCTCTGTTAAACAATAAGGGATCACAGTGTCTTCACTAGCAGCTGCCCTAACAGACCAGAATTCAATGCAGCTATATAAGATTTGCTGGGTTCACCTTTATCTTTGGAAAAGCTGTCAGTCTTGCCTTCCCTATAACTGTTCCAGTCCAGCCATATATTCATCCTGCACTTGAGTGTTATATCACACTCTGTGTCAAAAGGCATTCTGGGAAATCTCTAACATGAGAAGTAGATAAGGCGAGTGGAAGAGATGGAATAACTCTTGTAATGCATTTAACATCACAGTGTAAGAGTATCTCAGAATTGATTTTTCCATTTGAAGGAGAGTCGATTGCCTTCTCTGTTTATTTAAAACTTGCTTTTCTTTTCTGTACCTTCCATTTAGACTGCATCGAGTGCATGGCCTGCTCAGACAACACGGTGAGGGCGGGTCTGACACCCAAATACATCGACGTTAACACGCTGTGTGAGATGCTGAGCTACAGCCCCGCCCCCGCCAGCTCCAAAATCTTCCCATGTGTCCAGGATGCTTCGGACCCCTGCGTTTCTCTATACGACCCCCAAGTGCCAGACTTCAGTGTCATAAGGATACAGGTAGGAAATTTCAACTTACTGAAAAGAGATATGCACCAAATGGCCATTTTATTAGGTACAGCTTTAAAATCGAAAGCAAATCATAACAGTTTTACCATGTATTTCGGTTTTCTCTGTCCCTCCTGCAGGTCCCAGCCTCGGTGAAGCAGTACACTGTTGCTCCCGTCGACAGTGCCAGCATCCTCCTGGTCATTGAAGGCGACGCCTCGGCAACCTCTGCCGCTGCCCTCTCTGACGTCACACTGAGGCGCGGCACCGTCCTGTTCATCTCGGCCAACGAGAGCGTCTCCCTGCACATCACTTCCCAGTCGGGGATGAACATGTTTCGAGCCTGCTGCCTGCTGTAGTTGTGAGTCTGTAGCTGTGTGTGAAAGCTCATACTACCTGTGTTAATTTCCCTCTGGTTCGACTCAGCAAGATCCACACAGATTGAGCCCAATGATTGCTGTGCACTTTTTAGTCGGTAGTGTGCTGAGGGAGCTTTCAAACACGGCGCAACAATGCCCGTCTGTGCCCGCTGCTCCCCCCTAACCCTAACTCGACCTGCGGACATCTGTGCCGCCTCCAGCCATGTTCTTTAGCTCTACAATCCAGCAGTAATCCACTGCTGCTGGATTTTACCTGGTTTTAACTCTTTTATACCTGTAGTGGTGCAATTACATCTTATAGAAAAAGCAGAGGATGTACACATCCCAAATTCTTTGTAGGTGCTGGATAGAGGACACAAAAAGAAAAAAAATTCAAATATCTCCATAATACTGAATCAGGTCCAATTTTAAATGATACTGCTCAGATCACATGATCATTGTCAGGTTCCTGATGAGAAATCTGATGGTTTATGATAAAGATCGAGTGTTTAGACAGTTGCATGAAAGTTTGTTGTTCACCTTGAGACCAGCAGTTGAGAAAACAATCTCATTATATCCATTTAATAGCTTCTGGAGCCTAAACTCCTTGAAGCTTGCTGCTTGGAAGAAATCTAAATTTGAAAATAAAAATTTTGTGAAAACAGGGTAAAAAAATCTGCTGATTAATATAAGTTATATGATCAAAGGTTCAAGAGCAGCTAATCAATAGAGTTTTACAAATTAAAGGTCTTGGGGGGGTACTTCTGTGCATGTGACTCCAGAGGAAACATGCATGTCATTTGAAAAACTGCCTCCAGTGAAGTCACTCAGTAGCTAAATATACATACAAATATACAAACATACTTTTGGAAGTAACACACAGAACCCTGTTTCAGCTAATGAATAAAAATACAAAACACTTTTGATGAGATTGTTTTCTCAAAAAATAAACTAAATCTCCATCTGCTGATTATGGCAGTGAGGTACATTTAAAAGGCTGAATTTACTTACTTTCTAACTGGTTGCCCTTCAGTGTTTTGGACATTTTTCCTTTATATTCTTGAAGCACTTCCAGCTGTATGTTCTTATCTTCCTGTCTGACAACAGTAACACACTAACAGTGATTTACTCACATCGCACTGAAGCAGGGTAAGGGATATGTTTACACTGGTGCAGTGCACCAACACTCACTGCTTTCTGCAACTACAGAACCACCTTGTTGAGGACTGACTGAGCATGTCTGTTGTACAAGCCAGCAGTTTTCCTTTTGCAGGAATAACTGGTGCAACTTCCTGTTTCATCATTTTAGTTTAGCTTGAACGAGTAAATATCCTCCTCTGGGAAAAAGAGGCTGTTAATATATCAACAGTTGAGAGTATATAGAGTAATAATGAGATGCCTGTGCATGTTTGATTTAAAGCAGTAATACTGGAGACAGTGTAAAATATTACTGCTTCTAACTGTTACCAGCGCATGATTACAGTCTGGAAACTTCTCCTCTAAAGTAGTGAACAATCGTAAAAATAAAACAGAAAACAAAGCAGGAGTGAAGCAAAAGGGCCGCTAACTATTTTCATCCCATGAAGCACGACAACATGGGAATAAGGTACGCATATTAATTAAAACTCCTAGTTCTATATTATATGATTAAAAATGCACTACTGCTGCTTGTTGCATACTTAAACAATTCGACCCCGGCCGGTTTACACGTCCACGTCTTGTACAGTTGTACAACAAAATGCTGCATTCAGTTTTATAGTATTAAAGGAACAATCAAGTCTGTATTTCTTCGTATTTGGAGCCAAATTTTTTCAGACTCTGCATGTTTTTGTTGTTTGTACTGATTCATCATTACATGTCATGAAATAAGAATTAAACCCTGTAACTACACTGTATTATAAGGGTTTCCTGTACATTATGCCGTCATGGGGTGAGTGGTTTATCCTTACAGTGCAATCTTTTATTGTGACCAATTTCCAACATATCGGTAGAAAATACCTTGATTATTTCAATGCGGTGCAAACTTGTGCTTAATATTCTAGTTCATACCAGGGTCAGTCTGATTTCAATCAATTCAAAAGTGGACTTTTCTTGTTGCAACAGTTTTTATAGGTAATCTTAGGTCAAATATTTGAGAATGAATGCACCATCAGCCTGCCAACCCACCAGTAAGTAAATATTTCTCTGTTTGGTTTGACTACAGTGGACTGAGCCAACACTGGTGATGCTTTTACTGACTTCAGTGATCTTTAAGCTTGTCCTTTATATAGATGCAATAAACCTTTAGCTGTTTGTTGTTGCTAAGATTGTTGGAAATATGTGAGAATATTAAGGAATAGAAGAGTGTTCATTTTTCAAATCACTGCATCTTTTTGATTAACAAACCATTACCTCAAATCCATCCTTCTGCATCTCTAGAACTGTACAGCCTTTAGTTATTTTTGTTAACAACCAACCTTTTTTCAATCTTTTCCCCAATGTTTCAAACCATGTTGGATTTCAACCTCCCATTTAACAATCACAACTTTGTTACTGATCTTGTTTTGTCACATTTGAGTTTTAAATGCTGTACATCCAGGACTTTGCTCTGAAATCATTTAGATTCTTTATGTTTTGTTTGTTTGGGTTTTTTTTTAAAAACATTTTTCACATTTAACTCATGTCCTTCAAATGCACACTAATGTGAAGGCCACAATGTTTAACCTTAATTCTTTTATTTAACTATTATGTGAGTATTTCTTGGAATATTTCTCTAGTGAAGGCATGGTTTAGCATTTTGATGATTATGGTGATGCTGTAGCCTGGGACTGCAGAGAACGTCTGTAATGTTCAAGTGGTTTAATAAAGCCTTGTTCTGTTACTACACTGTCTGAATTCCTTATTTGTTTGTGCTGCATCTGTACTGTTTGTTGTTTAAACCTTACAATAACACATTCATGTCCTGATAACTTAGTCACTTAAATTACAGCAGTGCAATAATCAGCCATGTTGCCTATGAGTGAAATCATATAATAGTCTGTTCATATCATGTGACATTATTGTGTAATCCGAGCAAAGTCCAAATAAAAACTAAACAATGTTTTAATGTGCAAATAGTTGTATATAATGTATTATATTGTATTATATTATATAGAGAAGTTTATTGCATTAAACATCAATTTGAATTATTTATGTAGAATTTTGCCATATAGTACGGAGGCTCATAAGAAAGAAATGTAAAGTGCAATTCTACCATCGGATTATCATTTTTCACGTGTTATTCAAGTAAAAATATAAATGACAAAAAACATCATTCAGTTTGCATTTGAGTTTCACATACTAACACTAATTTTATCTGAGCACTCTGGAGCAGTTCAAGTCATTGAAGATGATTGTGTTTTGAATGCTGATATATTTTCACATTGGCAGAAAATTACATTTTAATTTTAAATGTTTTAAAAGCTTGCACAAATGTAAATGGTAATTTATTCTCATTTTAATACAGTAACAGAGTGCCCATACATGTATGTTAAAATGCCAATTGAATTAATGCATTTTTATCATAATTTTCAACTTTCAATGTTCAAAATAGAAAAACAGTCATACAGTATGTGGGAAATTATGCTGTTGTGGAATAACATTTTCATTTTTAGGTTTACTGTGTAATTTTTAATTAAGTCCCCCTATGTGCTTCATCATTATGGTGAGATAATCTACCAGGCCTACTTGAAATATTCATGTTTTTAAAACACTAACCAGCAATAAAGTATTATATTTGGGACATGGTGTAGAAATATAATTCATTTATTAGCAGATTTATTTACCAGCAATAAAACTTTTTTCATCGAAACCTGAATGAGTGAATTCACACTAAGTACATCAAGTCTTCCTCAGTCATCATCGCTATTTCAACTGAGTGATGACCAAAAATCAAACTAGGAGACACATTTTAAAGTCTGGCCACCAATAAACTACATTTTCACCATTTACAAATCCAATAAACAGATGTCTGAATGTCTTTTTGCTGAGAAATTCGTGACATGGATAAAAACAATGCACCTGTTTGTTGCAGTTGAAATAATTGGAGAAGATGAAGCAAAAAGCATGTTTAAGAGCTAAAACCCTCCTGTCTCCAGTCTGGTCAGAATTGTGCAATACATGAAAGTGCATGAGAGTAAGACTGAGGTTTTTACATTTGAACTCCAGACCGACAAAGCCAAGTACAATTGTCTTGAAGAAGTAATCGCCCAATTAGACTCAGGAAAAACCCATCACACCCAATTTAAATGCTGCATCTGGCCAAAAAAGTGTTGCACTGTGTTTGTACATTACCCTCACTTCTTGAAAGCTTCAGCTCTTCCAGTTCCACTGAAGTTTAATAGTTTTTCCTTTTTGCTTCACTGGAGACATCTGAAGGGATTTTCTCTAGTCAGTTTTTCATTTGTTCCACCATCAACCGTTGGAGGAAACTGAAAGATTTGACTCAGTTTGTGATTTCTTTTCTCAACCTGAAAATAATTTAATCATGTAGAAAGTTTTATGACTCATTAAGTTGTCCATCTCGGCATTCTTCTTTGCTCTCTGTGACCTTCACTGTCTGTCTGAAGTGCTCCCCCAGGGGTCGATGTTCTGTTATCTGAAAGGGCACTTTGGATTTAGGAGCTGGCTTGTTTTCCATAGTGCTCAGAGTGAACCTGTGCCTACGGATTAACTCCGGTGTGGGCTGAAGCACACTGTACAGTGCCTGTAATGCCCGCACATCCTCCAAAGCATCATGGGCCTTGTAGTTCACACCCAGCAGCTCCCTGACCAGGTTCTCCTGTCGAAAACTGTGCAGGCCGCGGTCCTTCAGCATCTCACGTGCCAGTGGGAGTGTGTCAACATAGCCTGAGATCGACGACTCAAACTCTGCTCTGAGGTCTAGTTCATCGAGGGCTCGAGCCAGCAGCCGGCAGTCAAAGCGACGAATATTGTGGCCTATGACGAGTGGGCGTCCCAGCATTTGAAGGAAAGCTATGAAGGCGACCAGGACCTCTCGCA
Organism: Sparus aurata; assembly: GCF_900880675.1. Lineage (NCBI taxonomy): Eukaryota > Metazoa > Chordata > Actinopteri > Spariformes > Sparidae > Sparus > Sparus aurata. Next base: position 20,240,687 of record NC_044194.1, on the reverse strand, counting down.
GGGAGTTGGTGAGGACAAGTTGTCGATGGAGGTACAGTCTCTGTCTGCGAACCCTGAAGCCAGTCACTCTGGCTGCTCCTCGCTGCATTCGACACCCAGGGATGACATAGAGGTTGAGTGAGTGTCCTACGCTCACTGCAGCTAGCTGGACGATCTCACAGCTTTGATCTAGTGAAATAAAGATGTAGACAAAAAGGCATCTAAAAAGGCATCACTTCATGAGATTCAGAGGATTTCTCGCCGCCAAGCTCCATGCGAATAAAAACTTTATGAAAAGACTGCAGATCTGCAACGATCAATCAGTTAGTTGTCAAATGGTAGATTAATGGTCAACTATTTTGATGACTGTTTAATCGGTTTAGGTACGTTATTTATTTTTTTTGAGTAAACTGAATATCCTTGGGTTGTGCACAAAACAAGACATTTGATGACAAAATCTTGGGCTTTGAGAAATGCAGATTTTTTTCCCATAGTCTCTGATGTTAACTGACCAAACAGTTAATCGATTAATCAACAATGAAAATAATCTTAATCTGCAGCCTAGTAGGCGGAATCAGAGTATCCACAGATAGACTAAATTAATCAACAAGAGGTCAAAAATCATACGTTACCTGGTATCCTATCATGATGATAAATTACCCTGAAAATCAATTGATAAACTGTTAATGGATAAAAGAACCAGACGACAATTTCTGAATTTGAACTAGAAAGTATTTTCTTAGGGACACACCTGGCAGGTGTTATGCTTTCTTTAGGTTTAATTAAGCAGGCAGAGTAAACTGATCTGTGTATAGTCTTTTCACTCATTCATTTAACTTGTAGTGAATCAGATAACAGTTGAACTAATTAACAGTGATGATGCTGGACCCCCTGATGTCCAGTGTCCACGACACCCACGCACCCACATTAGAGAAACATCGTGGACATGTCTTATGTTTAACCCTCAGAAAACACATGTGACTAACAACACATGGACACTTTATGGCATGATAGCATACTTTAATCTGTCAAAAGCCATATAAGAAAATAAGTTATGTTACCCAGTCCAGTTGTCTCCAGGTCAAAGAAAACCAGCGGCTGTTGAGACTTTTCACCTCCGTGTGGTTCTGATGTTTGCATCCCTCCACTGCTAGTTCAATCACGTTTCTAAAACCTACAGCGACGTTTATTGAAATAAACAAATCAAAGACACAGTAGAATCACTGGTAATGCGTATTTAGCTATCTGTAGTGTTTAGTAAACACTTTTGACTGTGAAAATCTTCCCGCCCTGGTTTTAAATACCTGCGTAGACTGACAGCCTCGACCTGAGACTTTCAAAACAAAAGCCTCGTTGATGATGAATTTACACGAAGAGAACCAGAAAAAGGTTTTGTAGCCGAACATTAAAGCACACAATTGTCTAAAGCGTCTGTAGTTATTATCTGGGGTGTGTCGGTGGCAAGTTAAAGTACTATTTTCCAACAAAAAACAAGATTGTTCAAAGAAAATCCACTTCCCTAAATCTCTCACTCTGCGCAAGCGCAGACACTTTTTCTTCTTCGTGTGTAAAATACGGAGCTGATTAAGCGTCCCAGGCACAGTGCTGCCCCCCACAGGACATACATGGACACGCAACGAGACAGAGAAAGTACCCAGAAGTCACACGAAAAGATGTTGTAGAGGTGAAAGGTACCCATACAAATAGTAGGCATATATATACTTTGATATCATAATTCAATTTCTGGCATTACATGTTCTTAAGTAAATTATAAAACTAAATAAATGAACATGTATGTATTATATTGTATGCAATGAATGCAATGCAATGCAATCAGTGTTTTTTTTTTATCTGATTGCCGATCAATTTAATGAATCTAAAAAGTGTCTAGACGCAGAATGCAATCGGCAGAGTAACTACTAAGTAAAAAAAAAATATCAGAATATACTATAAATATAGTAAGTAAAAAGATAGATGTTTGCCTTTAAAATGTTGTGGATTTTAAAGAATAGTAATTAAGTTGAAGAAACTATCTTCAGTACTTGAACAAATATACTTAGTTACAGTCCATCACTCGAGACTGCGGTAAATAAAAGTTGGATATGACCATGCCATACATAAATCAATATATAAACAGTTTGGATGGTTGATATGCTGACAATGATTATAGTTCTAAATTTTGTATGAAACACAAAGATGCTCTTATTTGTATTAATAGAGTATTTATAGGATAATTTGGGTGGTACCATATGCACTCTAATAGTAAATCCTCAGATTCCAAAGGATGTGATTCATTTGATTATATTACTGTTATTATAATTATTATTATTATTATTATTGTGAAAAATAAATTGTATTAGTTTTTGATTCCCATTTTTTAAATTCTTTTAATTTTGTGTATAAATTACTTGGCAGGGAATATGACATACATATATAAATTACAGTACATCCAAATGTGACATAAAGTCCGTAACTGCTCTCAAAAATGCATTCCTATCACAAAGCTCCACTGATCAACCTGGGCAAACTCTACTTTTAGGACCCTGACTCACTTTTTATCAAACAGTATGAAAAAAAACCAACAAATAATAATTTAAAAAAGCAGTACCAAGTTGTGCAGAAGAATATAATGGATTTTTATTTAATTTTTTTGGGGAAAAGAGTACAACACTTGTGAGTATGAGACATGTTACAATACAGTTCATAATAAATCTAGACTATAATTATACGGAATGAACACATCAGTTGGTTTGGGGTTTATCATATATTATTTGTCTTCTGAATGCTTAAAAAAATCAGTCTGTCAAAACACGATAAGAAAAAAACTGTAAAGAAAAGGAATAATTTAATGGAATAATGCTCTTTTCATGGCTTGATTGGTTTACTCTTGTTTTTTTCCTGCTGGCTGTTCATCACACTTGGTACGTCCTGTAGATGAATCTGGAGATATCCCTGCTTCCAGGATTCCATGCGTTGAACAGCTTCTGCAGCATCCTGGCGTCCTCCTCAGCATTGTGAGCGTCGTAGGTCTCTCCCAGGAAGTGGCGGACCAAGTTCCCCTGAGAGTAACTGCCCAGACCTCGGTAGACATTCTTGCTCAGCAGGAAGGTGTCCAGAAACCCGGTCACCACCTGCTGGAACTCCTGCAGGAGGTGGAACTGTTGCAGCACTCTGATGAGCACCGGTGCATCGAACAGCCTTGCATTGTGGGCCGCCAGCAGCACGGGGCGACGGAAGGAGCGGAGGAAGGCGATGAAGGAGGTGAGGGCATCAGAGACGGGGACGGTGCGCACTGGAGTCCCACGGACAAACAGCTGGCCATCTTTGACGGTACAGCCTGTGACCTCTGCGGCACTGCTTGAGATGGGGCGGCGGGGGAGGGTGTAGGCATTGAAGACACTGTTTCCACTGATGGCCGACAACTGGATGAGGTCACACACACCAGTGTCTGACGACAGAACGACATTGATTAATAGAACAAGGATATATATACACATCATTTTTAAAATGCCTGAAATATTGTGGGTTTTCTATATTTCACAAAGATCAACTGACACATGGTGGACAATATGACAAATAATTCCTCTCCTCAACAACTGTGCTAGACAACCAAAAATCATCAAATTGTTTCATACAGCCCGTCTGGCTTAATCCAAGATTCTGGAAGTCTCAAGATCCAAAATTGATGCAAATTATTTATACCCTTGATGCGCGGTCGAGCTTGTGCACCCACTTCAGACGTTAGATTAGATGCCACACTCAAGATTTCAGCTAAATAACATCTTTGCAAATCAATTTAGGATCTTGCCGGAGCTTCTGGAGACTTGGAACATGCCTGACGAGCTGTATGGAGCGATTTTGTGTTTCAGCAGGTAGTTTTTTTACATTTTAAAAAAAGGTCTCCAACTACTTCCGATGTTAAGTAGAATGCTGCAGTACTATTTCGCTTCGACACTCCAGGAAAGCTGTGTGGACTAGGGACCTGAACTTATCCTTTAAGGTTTTTACGGGTGTTTATGTGCTGGACCTTCTTTGTTTCGTCACCTTTGGACCAGGCCAACTATTCTTCCCTGTTTCCATTCTTTGTGCTAAGCTAAGCTAATTGGCTGCAGCTTCAAATTTAACAGACAGACATGAGAGTGGCAGCAATCTTCTCGCGTAACTGACACCAAGAACCAAAACAATAAAAGCAAGCACAAAGTTGAGGAATGTGCTGTCAGTAAATGAACGTCTGCTACTGTCAGTTTGATTGCATATGCAGTTCTGTTGTCATGTGGCCATTGTAGCCGCTGAGTCATTCAAGCTGTACACACCCACGCAGAGCCAGTGCAGCAGACTCAGGAACTTCGCATATCTTCCCTCAGTCTAGTTTCAGTTTCTTCAAAAGGTTGAAGCCTCCTACCTTCAACCACAGGAAGGGCGGTTTTAACTGACTGGCATAACAAACTAATGATTATTTCCGCTGAATACGCTATTTTCTAAATTAATCAAATAACCGTTGAGACGTAAAATGCCGGAAAGTTTATACAAATCTTGCCAAGCTTACATGGGTCTGTATTCAAATGCAGGATAGTGACAGTCTATTTTTATCTGCAGGATGATCAACTCTGCATGTTGCAACTTTACTTCCAGTCTGTTGTGCCTCCCTCACTCTGTTGTGCAATGTTAATGGCTCAACATGTAATGACAGCCTTGTGATAATCTGCCTGTCTCTGATCAAACTGTACACTTTCATTTCTCATGAATTGGGAACAATTGAAAAACGGTGCTAGGCAGACACAGGCCCTTATTATCCTCCTTATCACATACAGACTCCATGAATCCATCACATTTAAGCCGCCTCCACAGAAGGGGGAGTGAGATGAGGTGTGTTCAATGTGTTGCACTCTGAAACCTCACTGTGATGCCACTAAATCCTACACGCTGGACTTTTAAGTAAGATTCTGATTAAAGGACTACTGGCAAGAGCGTTTTTACACTGTGACGTCGCAAGTAAAAGATTTCAGTGCTTCTTCGACAACTGGTATGAAAACGGCCCAATCCTCACCAGAAAAGCTACCACAAAGCAGATCAGTGCCGCCCATATTTATATTTAACGTGAAGTGTCAGTTAGGTCAGAGAAGCACAGGACTTGAACACAGGAGGCCGCTGTTTATGTTAAAGAAAAATACAAAATTAAAGGACTATTTCAGTTATTTTGTCCCTCACAATGGTAGGATAGATATGTCCAGTAAGCGTATCTGTTATTTTTAAGATTACATATGAACCTACAAACTCAATAAAATAACTGATGTAAAAATATTTTGTTTAAAAAATTAAGAAAAGAAAAAAATGTTCCCCACTTTAAACACTACTGTCAGTTAAAGACAGATAAAAGGCATCATTGAATCTTTGTCCTGACACTAATAAATTACTAATGAGCAAACAGGTTGTTACCTAATCCAGTGGTCTCCAGGTCAAAGAAAACGATGGTTTTATCATAGGACATCTGCAGAAATGACAGAAAGACATTTGAACATGAGCTGTAAAGTTTAGCTTCAACAGTGTAGAGCAGCACAAACAAGAAATACAGTTCTTTAAAAAACAAAACACGTCTGATTAGTTGTGAAATGTAGAGAGGAGCAGCTCACCGTGGACTGTTTGGTGTGTATCAGCTGGGTCGGGTGTGAGAAGTGAAGTCAGCTGTACGAGAAACCTCTGATGTCTTCATGGACATCCGGCTCATCAACAGGTGAAATCACTGCCACATCATTTCAAAACCTACAGAAACTGAACCGTGAGTCCACTTTCACTTCAGTGGAACAGAAACAGAGGTTTTTTTTCTCTCCTTCTGGTGATCCCCTCCCCGCTCAGCTGTACCGCTGTGGTCCTGTCGCAGGTAACAAAACAAAAGATGAGCTCTCTCTCTTTTTCTTTTTTTCCTGTGAAGGTGGAAACTTCTTCACTGTTCTGCTCTGTTAGTTTCGGTTTTGACCTGCTGTGTGTGTGAGTCAGTGAGGGGAAGGAGAGGAGAGGCTTTGTCTGCTCTGGTAACAGTCACGTGGACAAACTGTGACAATGAAACGCGTGTCTGAAAATAAAATAAAGTCATTAATAAACGAGAAACTAAATAAACAAACTGCAAAAAAACAAAACAAAAAACCCCCGCGTGTAGTTGTTGATCCATTTTAAGTTTTTTGATTTTTGGATCATTTTGGCTGTATATACTGCATACATTTTGGTGAAGGTCTTATAATAAGTCATTTACACACTGTGTACATTACAGACAGCTTAAAGTCTTACATATTATGAACCAGTCATTACAGCATAAGACTCCCATATCTATTATACTTTTATTATACTATATACTATTATACTTTTTTTCACGAGACAGGACATATTTTTTAGTTTGTACACTGCTCAAAACAATTAATGGAACACTTTAATCACACATCAGATCTTGATTGACGAATTATTCAAGTTGAAAATCTTTACTAATGTACATTGTGTAATTTGTTGAGAGCAAAATGACGTAACAACGGTCATGGAATGGAAACTAAAATTATCAACCCGTTCAGGGCTGGATTCAAAATCACACCGAAAATCAAATTGAGTAAGAGTTGTGGTGTTTTGGTCCATCGGCCAAATACATGCTGTTTCCCTTGTGTCCTGTAGGGGGCGTTCCTTCTTGATAAAACTAAATCCTCATGCAACTGATCAAAGACTACATTTAGTACAAAGTAAAGTAAAAATACAATATAGTATTTGGACAAATGAAATGACAATTCTTTATTTTTTTCAATTTAGTTAACAGTAGCATCATGTAAAAACACTGGTATTTAAAGAGTTACAATCCTGAAAATGAATGACTATTTGGTAGTTATTATCAGGACTAAAATATATGTAACCCGTGTTTTTAAAACAAAAGTTACTTTAAGTGCCTTTAGAGAGAAAAAACAAACAAACAAATGTATGAAATGAAATGTTGATGATGTATTGAGGAGCCTGCACATCCTGAGGGAGGAAGCTGCTCTGTGGTCTGCTGGTACGACAGCAGATACTCCTGTTTCTTTTGCCGGGTGGCAGCGGGGTGAACAGACAGTGGCCGGGCTGGCTGCTGTCTTTCAGTGTCCTCTGCGCAGACATCTCACTTCACGGATGTCGCTGATGCCTCGCAGATGGATACCGGTGATGTTCTGGATGGTTTTGATCACACTCTGTGGAGCCGTCCTGTCCTGGGCTGTACATAAACCTTGCCAGTTTGGGATGTTTCCAGTCAGGATGCTTTCTATCACTCCTCAGTAAAAGTGGCTGAGAATTTGGCTCTGAAATTGTGCCCTCTAAAGTTTCAAGCACAGCCTTTTCTACCTAAATCTGAAGTCATCAATCAGCTCATTGGTTTTGCTAACGCTGAGTAATAGATTGTTGAATTTATGGTTGTTTATAGAGTGGTTTTGAAATGAGTCCTAAAACTGTGTTCTTTTGTTCTTCGACATAAAATACATAATTCAATGTCCTGCAGTTAAAAAGCGCTAAAGTGGCTAAATGAGACTACAGAAGTTGTCACGGACATTAAACGTCATCACACCGAACACAGTCTCATCTGCTCACTAGTCCGTCTTCACAGGCCGACTTAAGGTGCAGTCTATTGTAACTAACTTTCCACCTTGTAGAGTGATCAGTTTATAGAAACTGTGTACATTAGTTGTTTAGTAAGACGCTTAGTGGTGATATTGTTTAAGTCATGCGCTGCAATGGAGTCTGTTTAGCCGTTCGCTTTTTACTTTAATTTATGCTTCAAAAATCACAAAATGCTGTTCATCTGTCAAGATTACCTTGCTGAAAACACTTGCATGAAACATATAAGTGCCATAAATTTGTCGAGGGAACTGGGGTGATGCCAACCCTCAGGTAAGCACACAGCCCTGGGGGGCTCCGTGTGACTTTGTCTTGAAGGCTGTTCACATTTCACCATGACTTCACCATTTAAACCAATTCATTAAAGGTTATAACATATGGACAGCAAATAAAGTAACCAGTACTAATATAAGCTTCTTCTTTGTTGCCTGTGGAGAAAGTCACCAGATTCCTTTTAAAAAATGCTTAATTTTGAGACTTGATGCGTCGGGAGAAACTGTATAAACTTTGTCAAACACTGTCTACAACACATTTTTAACTATTTGGACCTAGTTGTAAATTTGGCAAACTTTGTACATGAGCTTATTTCCGTCAAATGTGAACAGCCTCTCAGAGAAGATAAAAAATGTCAGACCTGCCCCTGACAAGAGTTTGTTTAATGTTGTTTTGATTGGTGATGTTTTGTATGGTAGCTCATGATGTATTGTCAATGACAGTGTCGGGCTGTGAGACTCTTGAAATCATCCTTTGCACTCCCATCATAAAAAAATATTTTTTCTTGTGTAATATAAAGGGACTACAACTTGCCTTTCGTTGCATTGCCCCGTGTTGCAGAATGATATATGAACCTTGAACCTTGATCACAAATGTGTGATGCCGTTTCCCAGTGCAGACACACAAATGACCACTGTGTTAGAGAAAAGTCTGATCTGCCCCTGACAACTGCTTTTGTTGTATCTGTTTAATTGGTGGAATCTTTTTGAATGACCTAAAACACAACACTTACCCTAGATATAGTCAGTTCACTCTGCTGCCATCTGACTAAAACTATAGTAGTATCTGCTGCCGTACCACCAGACTACAGGGCAGCTTATCTTTTCAAAGAACAACAAGCACATTTCTCTCTGGACGTCATCTCGTGAAATATCACTCCACTCATTTGTGTTTGGCTGCAGTTTTGCTTTTTTTAATAAGCAGATGAATTTCCCCCATAAAGTCTTTTTTTTCTTACAACCATTGACATGTTTGTATCATTAAAAAAAAGAAAAAGAAATATAACACAAATCGCACCTTATACATAGCCGTGTCCAGAGTGGCGCAGACAAAGAGACACGCTTTATTTTTTTTTTCTCGCATTGCAGCACAAACATGACAGACCGAGTGCGGCCTGCTAAAATGTTGTCATGATTAATAGTAGATAATGAACCGTACACAGGATAATATATCCTTTTAAAACACCTTTTATGACAGACTCTTTTAAACCAATGTACACCCCAAAAGCATGATCATAAATAGTACATACACTGTGTATAAAAGAGAAACAAAAACAACCAGAGAAAGCAGAGCATGCCTTCCAGTGACAGGTACATTCACTTTTTTTTTAAGTTTTCTTTTTTTTTTCTCTCTCTTTTTGCCATATTGACAGCCTGGACACGAACAAAGACCATTCCAGCAAAATATCAATGTAAAGATATTTGACCCGGAATCAGATTCGTCCTTTAAGCTCACTCAACAGCTTTTTTCTTTTTTCAAACAGGTCTACAGCTTAAGTCGTAAAAAGACAGCACACTGCAAGTCTCCACGCCTGCATTGAAACTGAGATCAGCACAGTCTTTACCGAGACTTCCAGCTTCAAGGAAAAGTGGATTAACACTGATTGTGTTGGTGAGATCGGAGCCCAGCAGTATCTGATCGCAGACGCAGCAAGCACGGAGGGATATTGCAGCTAAAGTACGGAGACATCATTGCCGTGAAGCGACTCAGTAGGCCCACAGAATGATTATTACACTGACTGTTTGGATACTGTGCGGACAGAAACGGAAAGAGAAGAAGAACACGCAGAAACACGTGGACGGTCTGAGTCAGTTGCTACTCGTATTTGTCTGGTTAACAGGCAGATTAAATGCTACTTTTCACAGCCAGAGCCGGGAAAAAAAGAGGATGGAAGAGTCTATATGGTTAAAGCGAAGAAGAAGAAGAAGAAGAAGAAGAGAATATTCTGGGTGGCTCAGAGGACATCGTGGACGGTTTGAAAGTTTGTGAGAGTGCAAGAGTTTCCCCACCGGTGCAATGAAACCCGGACTAATAAAACATTTCGTAAGTCTGAGTGTGTTTTAGTGTCACTTGATGGTTGCAGAGACTTTTTTCCACCTTCACGAGAGAGGAAATACTAGTGTATGTGTTTGTAGAGAAGACTCCACATGCACAAAGGTGGAGCTGAAACAGTGGCAGGAGTTATTCACTCATTCACTCATTCAGACATGCACGCGCACACACACACGTGCATCCATACAGGAAAGAAAAAATGGCTTTCATCTGAACAAAAAACAAAATGAAACAATATTGACAACAAAAACATGACATCTTTGATATCAATGACAACACCTATAATACAGCAATAATATTTATGTTTATGTATAAAAAAAAAAAAATTCAAGTCCTGACGTAGTAACACTGATGTTTCTGAATAAAACAGAAGGTAACAACAAAAAGCTTGCAGGGAAAGGCAGATACAATTCACTTATGGCTGATTTGACATTTGACACCTCGGGTCAAGTAAACGTGACACCAGACACGTAGTAGCACTGCGAGCGACAGCTTTTCCTTCAATTGTTTCTCATGGGTATAACCAGAGGACACATGAAACTGGCTCTGTTCATTGTGAAACAGGAAAAGAGAGAACAAAAAAACAAAACAAATGAAAGCAAACCGAGCAAAACCAGCACAGAAACAAAAGTGGAACCTGAATTCCAGACACTTCACTTTGCAAAATAGAGGAACAGGAAATAGAGATCAACATGAACGACCCAGGAGCAGCACTGGAGTTTCTTTCTATGTACACTTTTTTCCTCTGTAACATAATAATAATAATAATAATAATAATAATAATAATGTAACATACAGCTGTAACATATCTCTGTACAGTCTCTTCAAACAGACGTAGGAAAAAGTGTGATGGAGTAGCATGCAGCCTCTTGGCTGGTTTGTCCTGTGTAAACGTGAAAAGCAGACTTAGCTTGACGCTGGTTACAGACAAAATGTCCGCCAGTTCGGTCAGTATGGCTACATTTCTTCTGGGTGGCTTCAACCACCTGCCCGCATGCTAAAAAATAAAGACGGAGCATTATAAGATTTGGCTTTGCAGGTGTGGGTTTTCTCTGCGTGTCTCACCACCTGTCCCTCCCCTCTTCTCTCTGTCCTCTAACAGACCCCCGGTGCTCCAGCAGGGGTCATACAGCACTGAGATCAGAGGGTCAACAAACATGGCCGACCATGTCTCTTCACTCTGTTCCAGCTTTCTGCTGTTCACATTAGTCATCAGTCCTTTTTTTTTTTACCATCTGTCCTTTTGTCCCTCTGTGTCATATTTCCAGTCCTCTCTTTCTTTATTCCATCCTTCTTCCTCTGACTGGACCAGGGGAGGAGGGGGGTGGGCACTGAGGAGGGGCAGCAGGCGACACTGGGCCCCATGACCAGCCTCGTTCAACCCCGGACTCTCCTGCCTCCCCTTCTCGTACACCCTCCTGCACTCAAACAGGCGGTGGCCGACACCGGCCGGCGTTCCTTCCTTCCTCGCCTTCACACCATGAACTCGTTGCTGCCGTACAGAACCAGCTGCTGTGGCCCCGAGCCAAAGTCTGACTCCCTCCGGTGGCCTCCCGAGGGCTCGCGTGGTGAGCTGCGGCTGAGCCGGAGCCTGTGGCGGGTCTTACCAGTTCTTTGGCTCCCCTCTGCCTCGGCCAGCGGGGCCCCCAAACCACAGGAGGTGAGCAGGGGCCCAGAGGAGGAAGATCGGAACCGGTAGTGAGGGGAGGGAGAGCCAGAGGCGTTGGAGGAGAGAGAGGAGGAGGGGTGGTATGAGGAAGAAATGGTGGAGATGGAGTCAGCAGAGTCCTGGGAGTCGGGCTGACGGCGCAGACCTCGTCTGCCAATTGTATCCGACTTTCTGGAGCGATAAGCGCTGCGCTCTGTGGAGAGAAATCAGCTTTGTCACAAAAATTCTACAACACCCAAAACAATGTAAGTGATTACAAACCAATTAAAATTTGACCAACAGTTCAAGACGGATTCAAAACTCAGAAAGTCTGTCTTGAAAGGTTTCAATGCATCCATCTTTCCAAGCGTTGAACATAATCTTTACTTTAGCAAACAGTAGGCGATATAACGGGAAATGCCATCTGCCTTGTTCGTAAAATGACCAAAATCCATCCCCCTTTTTAACCCGCCATACATGCTCTCTATCCCCTCACAGCAGAGTGATGTAGAGGGCGTTGTCAAGGCGAACATTTTGGCCCAGTCTGCGTGACTCATCGCAAATTAGAACCTATGAGAGCATCATCATGTTCAGACATACAATATGGCACTCACACGTACCAGAGGGGTCTGAGGTGGCTCCCTCCGTCTCCATGGTAATGTTCTCAGAGCTGTCCGCTGTGCCGATGGATGCTTCAGATTCAGGAGTATCATCGTCGGACGCCCGCGGCTCCAAGATCAACATCTCATACGTCAGCTCCTCCCTGCAGACAGAACACACACACATGGAAATGAAAGGTTACAATGAGCTTTATCTGAATTACTTTTTTTCTTTCCATTTGAACTTTTGGGGTTTTCCTTTTGCATGCAAATTTAGAATTTGGACAACAGATTGACCTACAGGCCCTGCTTGGCCTGATGGCAGGGTCCAAGCGATTGTGTCCTGAGAAGAGATGTGACATGTTTTGTATTTGCCTGTCCCTTCTGACTATTTTCTACATGAACCGACTGATGTTTGGTTTGTAATATTTCAGGAAACAGTGAGCAAGGCCATCACAATTACCCAGATCCCAAGTTTTAGTAAATAGTTCAAAACTTAAATTCAATTAAATATCTTTGAAAACCTAAAGCTGTAATTCTTGACATTTGTGAATCTGGAACTGTAAAAAATGACTCAAACTTGATCAAAATATATGCTGGTGTGCATACTTTAACACAAGTCAAACAAAACACTTCCAAAGTCATCAGGGAGAGATCATACTTCTCTTTCTGCAGACTCTCAATCTGCTCGGTGAGGATTCTCTCCTCCTGCTGCATCGCCAGTTGCTGCTGCTCGTTCAGCCCGACCTCTGCAGCATCCTCTGCTGCTCCTCCTCCTCCTCCTCCTCCTCCTCCTCCTCCTCCTCCACCACCATCTCCACCTCCCGCACTCTCTCCATCCACCACAGGGGGCACCTTGGGGCTGAGCGGAGGCGAGGGCGTGTGGCCGCTGCTTTGCCGAACTCGACTTTTACTCTGCAAGTTCACACAGAAAAATCACAGAGCAGGAGAGTGTGTCAGTGGAGGCGGAACAATTCTAATCATCTGTTGTTTTTGTTGACAGTGACAGTGACAGCGGACACTGACAGCGAACTCGCCATGACACGGTTAAATGTTTTGACCACATACAGACTATACAGAGGATGTATTGACCACAGTTCACAACATCACTGCTAGGAGACTACGACTGCTGCTCGACACACACACATACAAACAAACACTTCTTTTGCCACACACACACACACACACACACACACACACACAAGCATTACCTTAAGTTTAGCTGTGTTAGGCTGCGTGTTAATCAGTTGTGAAGCAAAAACAGAAAGCAAAGAGCAGTCAGTGGAGCAAACAGTCAGAGGGCTGCTGACTCAGAGAGCTAACGACAAACATAAACCTACTTAATGTACTTACACTGGACTTATCTTGAATCTGTTAAAAATATACAGTACTTGCCTACTTTGGCTAATTTTTCATAAAGAAACGTGAAAAAATAACCATAATTTGACCTAACCCTAACCCTATGGTAACAGTAGCACTAGCCTGTTAGCAGTGTTTCTACATTGTAGCTAGAAACAAGCTAGTTTGTTAGCTTGGTTGGCTTTTAACAGTAACTCGTGAGACACAATACAAAACAACAGCACCATGATGGAAATAAAGACAATTCACTTTACACAAACAAGAAAGACACATTATTAGCCACATTTAAAAAGTGATTGAGAGTGAGCTTATATCAATGAAACAACGTTAGCAGCAACAATATAGATTAGCTTCAAATCATGTGACAGGTGATTTCAATTTCATCAGAATTAACTTAATTAACACAACGCTTAGTTTATTATCATTAATCATCTAGCAAACATTAGCCAACTATTACCCTGAATAACTGACATTCATTGATAGCTACAGCTAGCCACGGTTAGCGGCTGTTAACGGTGACAAAGAAAACTGAAAGTTTAAAGTCTCAAATATGTTGCAATGTGAATAAATACATAAGTGATAACTTCAATAACTTCTGAATAATAACTTATTCAACCATTCTTTAAAAAAACAATACAAATATAGCAAATTTCTGAAAATATAAAAACTTCTGCCTGAAGTCTTTAGTCTCAGTGCTATATAGTAGTATTGTAGTATTTATATTCATTAAGACACTAAGATCTGATACCGATTGAAGTGACGATTTAATCCAAGCAGTTATTACCTTGAAATATAAACACTGGAACAAAACAGTAACAAACAGAATGCTAAAAGAGCTAAAAGAGAACTACCTTACAGACAAAGACTAATATGACTGGAGGTGTGACAGACAGTATGACTGGACGGATCATATATAGACTGACGGACAGGACAGGACAGGACTGGTGGTGGGAGGTGGCACATGGAGTGGCAGGGGCATACATACCGGGGTGGCAGTGCGGGTTATGCTCATAAACCTAACAGCAATTAGTACAGGTTTCTGGAAGGAGGGGTGGGGGAAGGAAGGAAGGAAGGACAGGTTAGGGTTAAGGAGTGATGATGGTAATCAAGTTAGCATGGATCCGCTGATTCACTGCTCAAAAGGTGCCTTAACACTTAGCTTAAAACTGAGCTAAAAACACCACTTTTTAACCTTATTCAGCCAAGTTTTAACCAAGAGGAAGACATCTTTTGAGCTGCAAATCATTAAATCCATGTTCAGTGGGAAAGTATTGACACAGTTGATTGGTAGAGGAGTTCTGGAGAATTGGGAATCATAAACAAGTTGGCACCATCCTTCTTATTAGTGTTTGCTATGAAGATATATTACTTATCCTGATGCTCCTCAGGGAGCACGACAATTTAACTCCCTATTAAAATGTAATCATAGGATAAAACATTACACAATACATTGAGTGAAGTAAGTCTTTGCAGCTATAATGGGAAGTTGGTCTTATTCTATATAGTTCATATTTGATGTGAAAAAAAGCTTAAGTAGATAAATAACCATATTAAATTTTGCTGATTTTACTGTACTATAGTGAATGTATATATTTTTGTTGCACTGTTGGGAGATGTATATGTTTGAAGTTATGCTAATTTTTCCTATTTACTTGATTGAATATTGAATATAATGATTTAAAATACTAATATAAGCAACATAACCAGTTACTGATGGCTTATACTTGCAGTTGGCAAATAGCTCTGAGCTACTTTTCACTCTTTCCACTCTGTACGTTTCGTTGTTTTTATGGGTGTTGTTTTTCTCTAAATGAAAGGAAGGAGCTCTCAAGAATTAGTAGATAAGAGTTGGAACTAGGGGTGTCATGATATCATATTTGTACCACGTGATTATCTTGGCCAGACAAATTCACAGTAACAATACTATCGTGATATTCACTGAAAAAAAGTTGAATGTATTTTCAAAACTTTTAAACCATAACTGTAAGACAGCATACAAAAACAACAATTACACTTACTGACTAATAAAACTGCGATTAAATGAACTCATAAAAAAAAGAAGATCTACAATATTATCATATATTATTGACACAATATCAATATTTCCTTTCTCAATATCATGGTTATTGTCATTATTAATATATCGTGACACCCTTGGTTGGAACATGCATTAATACTGAAGAGGTATTAGTCAACATATTTAGAAAGGTATTTGCACGTGTGTAGCCTCTATTTGAAAAACATAAAAACACATGTTAGGATAACGCCCTAAAAACTTTATTTTTCAAAGAAAGTTAAAAGTAGTCTGTGTGCTGCTAGGACAATCAGCTTTTTGCTCGTGTTACAAAAACAGAGCAAAATCTGTTGATGAGAGATGTCGAGAAAACACAGAGGAATGAACTCCTGCCATGGTCGTGAGAGAACCATGCCAGCTGCTCATGGAGCTGAAAAAACTGTTGTGTGACCATTTAAATGATGAGTGAGAGGAACAGGCAGAAAAATGTCCATGTGAGTGTCAGGTATTATCTCACCGACACCTTCAGCATCATGATTAAAGCTACCTGGCCTTAGAGGGCTGACTGAAGTCTGATCTTACCATGGACTTCCTGATGTGGGTCAGTCTGCTCTTGGCTTTGTTTTCTGCAAACTCCAGACTGCTGATGTCCTTCAGACGAGCTCTGTACTTGCCCATCTGCTCATTGATGATCAGCTCCACACACCTACAGGGAAGAGATTAGAATAAAAATAAATAAAATGCGAGCAGAACAAAGGACTGATTTGTTCTGTACACTATTCTGATCCATAAAGCTTATTTGTTGCAGGCTTTTAATCTGTTTACAAGCCGCCATCAATCGGCCAAAGAGTTAGTCTAGGGAACTACAGAGGGAAGCTAAAGGCTGGTGGACGTACGCTGTGGTCTTGCTGATATCTTGGACACTCTGCAGCGGGTCGATGGTGTCAGGACAGCGAAGGATGCAGGGAGCAAACACGATAGCGAGGGCGTTGGCTGACATCCTGTTAGTCTCCTCCTGCAGGGCGATCCTGAAACAAACCACAATGAAATCCAGTTAATCCTGATGTCGATCCTCACAGAGTTTGACAACCCACTCCCACCAAGCACACCGGACAGGGTGGCATGAGAATCCAGAGTGTTTGATAATCAGAGAAAAAATCAGAGAAAAACAAAGAGAATCTGAAACCTCTTCTTCAAATATTAACCTGCACAGACACTCTGCTCGCAGGCAAAAACAATATTCAGATCTCATTTCAAAAACTTGTTTTCAGTCGTGCCTGAGGCTGTACAGCTGATGTTGATTATTATCTCATCACCCACCTGACCAGATGGAAGATGAGGCGCTCCAGTGTGCTCAGGTGTGTCCTGCTGAGCTGGTCGATCACTGAATACACCCCTCGTATTACCTCCCGCTTGTCTGGCTGACCTGAGAAGAAAAACAAGCGCACACGATCAGACCAAGACACATTTCACCTCCTGAAACTGACTCTTAGCTGGAGGAGTCTCTGAACTGGAGTCACTGTGGGAGGTAATTATGAGCTTACCCATGGCCCTGAGGAACTCCTCGTACAGTTCAAAGGTCATGAGAGGGCTGGGCAGGTCACGGAGCCACTGTTTGAGAACGCTGGCAATGACGTGGATGTTGTAATCATCAAGGTTCACACTGTTCACATCTGGAGCAGAAAGATACACTCAGGTAAACTAACTTTCATTCAGCTTTCTCTTTTTGTGAGTAAGTAGAAGACGAAGAGAAAGAAGAAGAAGAAGAAGAAGAAGAAGAAGAATCAAGGTTCACACAGATATGAAGAACACTTCTTGTTTTCATATCTGTGGGGTCAGACCAGTCTCACCTGTGTCCAGGCCCTGGCGGAGTTCTTTGATCTTATTGGTGGAGCCCGACTTCCTGTAGATCCCCTCTGTGTAGAGGCCGTGCATCTCAATGTAGTTGATGAGTTTCTCCACCAGCTGGGGCACTGTCCGCTCCTCGCTGGTCAGACGGGACAACTCCACACCAAACTGCCGGGATGACAGCTCCGGATCGTACTGTTGTACAAAAATACAAACACAGAAACATTTAAAAAGTTACATTAAATTGAGCCTGCTGTACTGAATGGAACTTCTGGTGTGCCTGCTGTTGTTATGGCATGAAGATAAAGACACAGTAGGTGCTAACATATGCTAACATTAGCCACGATTATCTACTGGTTACATCAGACCCAGTAGGCATGTAGCAGCAGAACCTCTGAGTGTATTCAATGAAGCAAATGTGTGTTTTCTTTCAAGAGGCTCATTTCTGTAATTCCACTTTCAAAAAGGTGTTAAAAATAATTGATAAGAGTAATAGGCGCCAATGGATGCCTTCATCTCAGCAGCTATGAAAGTTTTCCTCATAAATACGTGTTTTTAAAGTTTACATCTAATAGAGAATATCTACAGAGATATAAAGCCAAAACAAAATCACTCCGGAAAGTGATAATTCCTTCAGAAAACGGACAAAAAAATCTCCTCCTACCTTTTTACTGCACTTGGTGGTCATCTTGGAGCAGCACTTCCTGTGGCAAGCGTAGCGACACACTGCAGAATGACAAAACAGCACAACAAAAATCAGACTGATGGCATTTCTCCTGCCTCTGCAACAACAGCTGTCAAGCTGACAGTCAGTCACGACCCCAAAGACTCGACTGCAGACGTCGAGGCGGCGGCGGTGACGGCAGCAGAGTTTGGATGTGATGTCTGCTGCTCAGTGAGAGTGCAGAAGGATCTTGTAACTGGATAGAAGATGGATTTATAAAAGGAGAGGGAGGTTTAATCTAATATTTCTGATGCTCATGGAGGCAGGGATGGGGGTGAGGTTTGTGAGTATGAGTGTAGTGTGGGTGTGTTTTTGTGTGTATTAGTGTGAGTGTGTGTGAAAGGAGTAGGAGAGGGTGTAATGTACTGTGTGGGTGGAAATAAAAACTACACACATGGGCGTGATAGCCTGTGGGTAAGTGAGTTAGGAGAACATTAGGAACTGCTGCTGGTGTGTGTATCAGTGTGTGTGTGCAAAAGAAAAACGCTTATGTTAAAAGGGAAAAAATAATAATACCCAATGAATGAACACCGAGGTTTATAATATTGAAGTGCCAGCATGCACCCTGTCTGAAGAGGGTGCAACAGCTCGACCACGAGTCGAGGGTGTAAATATTGTCTTTTCAAAAAACTCGCGTCACTGAAAAGTTTCTAAATCCGCCACTAACTTTCTAATTTGCAACGCCTACAATTCAATATCACAGTCAGTCACAGTCTATCTCAGTTAAGTGTGTGTGTGTATTCTTATGTCCAGTGCTCACGTTTGCAGACGCAGGCTCGGTCCATCATCCAGATGAGGGAGGAGCAGTACTCGCAGTAGGTGGGAATACTGTACTGTGTGGACTTGAAGATGTGGCCATTGTGTTCTTCAACCTGAAGCGGAGACACAACCAAGTTCAGCTCAATCATTGCTTGTATTAAAAATACTTTTTATTACAACACAATAAAAAGCTTAAAAATATTAAGAAGGAATTAAATTCATAACTCACAATGTCTGTTTCTTTCTTCCTCGACTTCTTGCGTTCACGTTTGGGGGCCTGAAGAGAGAGAAATGTGTTACCATGTGTGTGTTTTGTGTTGTTCATCTGAGTGCACATATAATGAATTGATGAGATTATTGCTTCATCAAAAAGCTTCAAATCTTAATTTTAGATCCCCCTTTAAATACAAAACATACTCTGGTCTCCCTAAAAGCTGCACAGAGGTACAACTGACACCAAATGTCCTGGGAAAATGAGGAATTACATCTTCCTTTGTTGTTTTGTTATATTTCTTTGATTTTTTTCAATGCCTATATGCTGTTATTAACTTTCTTACCCTGCCGATAGTGCCCTCCATTGGCTTATACTCGGTCATAAACTCGTCCAGGAAGACCTTGAAGGTGTTGACCCACACCTTCACCGGCGATTCACACCAGTCCCTCTGCTCCTGACGCATGGATTTCTCCAGGATGTGCTCGAACAGGGCGTAGAGATCCTTGTAACGGATACTCTTCCCATCATCCATCTGGTATTGAGAGCAAAGGTAAAGGGAAGGAAATATTTGTCAGGATCGTCAACTTGACATTTACGGATAATCACAGGTAAATATCTAACTTCTGCCTCCTCTGGCTGAAGCTTCCTGCTGCAGAGATCTTTAGATGCTTCAAGCAGATTAGAACAAACAGAAAGAGAGAGAAGAAAAAGGAGGACTCACTGCCAGGGCGGTGGAGTAGGAGTTGAAGATGTTGATCCTGAACTCCTTCAGCGCTTTCTTGAAAACGACGTCCACCATTGTGTCCTTCTTACCATCTTCAGACTCCAGGTCAGCGATCTGGAGGGACGAATGAGTTTCAAGTAAACAAACTCAAGCAGAAAGATAATCCGACTTCAAAAGGGGGGTGTAAATGCATCTTCCCAGACGTCTGGACTTTGAATTTATTTCGACACAACATCAGATGGCCACATTTTTAATAGTAAAGTGCAAGATTTCCTATAAACTGATTCTGTTGTAACATTCAGTGGTTCCCCTCAATCAAAAGATTTTCCTCACTCATCTCTCCGTTTTGTCTCAACCCACAGCGTTAATTTGCCCGCCCCCAATACAAAGTAAGTGGAAGGGAATTTTGGTTTTGAAGCTTTACGGATGACATTTTTTAAACATGAATCTGCACTGCCTCTTGCCAGAAGTATTTTTCCAGTTAGGCAGGATCATCTACAGACTTCACTGTAAACGGTTAAATGTTCTATAAAACAAATAATCCCCGTGACAACTGATGACGCTGAGGCCTCTGTCCCCGGAGTGAGATGTGGCTATTTCCTTTCTTAAAATTCACTTCTCAATGCTGTGAGCTCGACACGCAAAATATCAGCCTCAAATATCGTAGAGAGACATGTCAAAACCTGGACAAATTCAGACAAAATTCATCTACTTAGGGCGACCCGAGGGTTTTAAGATTTGGACGTTCTATTGTTGCTTTAGCTGTTCCTTTCAAACTTTGTATTTTGAAGCCGGAGTTTCAGGTAATATGACGTCCTCACACTACGACAGCAGGTTGGGCAAAACTAATTATTCATTGTGTACATGTCTTTGAAGGGAGCCCTCTCACCTTCTTCATGAGGAAGTCGTTCATGCTGCGGTAGTCGTGTGTGGAGGTCAGGATGTGCAGCGCGTCGTTTTGCCACTGGGCGGGTTCCAGGGCGATGCTGCTGATCTTCACACTGCGACGCCTCCTCATCTTCGGAGACGGCTCCTTGTTCTCCTTACTGTCCCTGACCACCCGAGAGGAGGCTGCCTCCAAGTCTGGACTGTGAGGCGGCGAAGGGCCTTCTGCTATGAGGCAGGTAGAGAGAGGGTGGATTCATACAAAATGTAAGAGTGAAGGTACTTAAGTCTGCATAGAATCTTTATAAAACCTGTTTTTTGACCTATCAAATATGTTTTTTGTGTTGTTTGTTTTACCTTGCGTGTCTCCAGCCTCACTCATGCTGGTCTGCTTCTCTCTTGACAGTTTTTTCTCGCCATGCTTCGTCTTACTCCAGAATTTCATCTTTCCCCTCATCCGGCTAAACCACAAACACAATTGATTCATTCAAGATCAATACATTTTAACATATACAAATTTCCACCAAAAGAACCTAGAGGAAAAGTCTGATTACAAACAATTAATAAAAGGTATTGGTTATTACGGTGCATATTTTCCTTTCAAACTGGCACATTTAACCTCAGACACTAAACAAACATTTTCTTTACTACAGCTCTGTAGAAGTTGATGCAAGTTATCAGAAGCAGGAGTGTTTTTTGGTAAATAGTCTCTGTAGTGGTCTTACCTTCCGTCGTGACTGGAGGTCTTCCTGAGAACCTCCACCTTGCCCAGGTCTCCTGACGACATGGTCTTATGGATCTTCTTCTGGTCTTTGTGAGATGGCTGGAGAGCGGAGAACAACAACTGGATGAGAACACTTAAAAAAAATGTTTTTATTTCAATGGAAGGTTTAAAGGTTTAAAACAGGTCCAGGATGTGGTGGTTTACTGTATGACACAGCTTGGCTCGCGTGTGTTTAATATAAGGAACCTTGAAGTCAGAAATAGTATGTTATGGAAGAACATGTTTATACAATTTGCTGTACATCATTGAGTATAGAATAAATTATTCCACATTATGGCAGTAAAAGTTTGCATTATTTTGTTTATGACCGTAATAATTGTATTGATATACTAACTCAATGTGAAATCAACAGCTATGTTGATGTTGAGATACTGAGAGAGAAACAGAAGTCATGCTCATAAGATCCTGTTAGAAAATGGCGTTGTTAGTGAGAAATTAATTTGCTCGAGATTTCGACGATTCCAGCATGCAGGAGCAGCGGTCGGCGTGAGGTGCGACGCGAGGTGCGATGTCGTGTTGTTGTTGCAGCAACTCATAAAAATATGAGTGGAGAAGATCTTCAGTCTGTCCTCACTGTGATAAGCTCTGCTCACCGAAGAAGAAGTAGATACAAGGATACCTTAATGCACTGGCATTTTGAGTTTTAACCTTTGATTTTTCCTTCAAGACAGCTGACACACTGTGAAAAATGTATAACTTGCTTTCCTTTATGTCTTCAACTTACAAAAAAGAAATTGGCTTCACATAACAAGCACCGTTCATTTTTAACTAGTGCTGTTGGTCAATTATTCAATAACTTGGCTGACAGAAAATGATTTGCAGTTCCAACAGTAGAATTATAATGTCAGATATTAAACCATTAAAAATGCAAAACACACTGTTTCCAGCTTTTCAAAAGTGATGGGCTTGCTGCCTTTTAAGTTTTACAGTATCGTCAATGTCAATCCTTACGTTTTTTGCTGCTGTTTGGACAAACAGGCGTTATGAAGATGTTTTAAAAGTTATTTTCCATCTTCTACTAAATGATTAAGAAAAAAAGGATAAATAATCCGAATACTTGTTTACTGCACAACTGTGAGGCAACACAGCATGTGTTTACTGAAGGAAAAACATCTGAGATAAAACATCAAAATGTTGACGTATCCCTTGATAAAGAGAAATACGCTTGTGAGGCGAAAAGGAGAGAATTCGCAAAGTGACAGCTCAGATGACTCAGCTCGGGCTGAAACCAGCAGCCAGCAGAGCGCCGTGCAAGAACAGTCACCTCAGACAGTGGCGGTCTGGTTGAGTGAAACAGACTGTAGTCAGACAGTCTCAAAGAAGTGAACAGTACGACCAAAGTGTGGTTAGCAGTGTTAAAAGGCTCATCCCCTGCCGCTTGGCCAGATCCACCTGAGAAGAGGGTGGAGGGGGACGCAGCCAGAGGTTGCTTGGAGGTCATGGGACCTCTGGAGATCCGGTATTTTACCATCTCGGAGTCACTGTGACAGTCCGCCTCTGGGTGGACGCATGAGGAAGACAGGGAGGGGGGCAGCGTGTGGGAATGGGCGGGGATGTAGTATTCATCATCGTCGTCCGACTGGGTCGCCCCCTCAGAGTTACAGCGGGTGAGGAAGTCGGAGCGCGTCCGGGACATTCGCGCTTTCTTTTTTGGGCCGGGGCGGCCCACCTGCTTCCAGGCAACCACAGGAATAACAGGTCAGCTGCTAATGTGTGTTTGCACTATGTATGTGTTTATGTACGTAGCAAACCTTCGCAAAGATAACGAAAAGAAGCTACAGATACTCAATCAAATTACATTTGCAAATAAATGTGTGTATACATGTGTGAATATATATTTTTAACTACTGATAGTGAATTTCAGAAAAATGTATTTAATTAGCAAATAAATGATTAAACTTTAGCACTGGGAGGTTTCAATATAGAATCTCTGGTAACTAAATTCTTTTTCATTTAGACAAAGTGTTACATTATGGATTTCTACAGGTATATTTTCATATCTACCCGCTGTACATCATAGCTATATGTGAGCTTTGTCCTGAATAAATCTGTAATGTAAATGTGTAGGCTGATATGATTTCTGTAAGTTTTGTTATGTATATTTGTAAGCACAATAAGAGCTGTTCGGTCAAAAATCCTGGTACGTATGTGGCTAATCAAAGTGAATATGAGGGCTTACCAGACTATTTCAGCCGATGGTATGTATTATAATTAGCTGTATAGTAATGACTTCAAAAGGTGTGTTTGTGGGTGTGTGTGCCATACCTCTCTGTTTCTGGATCCAGCAGACTTGGAGTCGTCTCTAAACATGGCCAGAGACCTTTCCTGGTTCACCAAATCCTTATCTGACCTGCAACACAAAAAACAGACATTACAAAAAAGTTAAAAACCTTGAACTTGAAAATGATCATCAGCCTTGAAGCAACACTGCTCTAATTAAGTGCTGTTAAACTGTACAGGGACAAGTATGTAGTTTATACACATGCCACAAGGCTAATTTGCTAATGCCTGTCCCTAGATGGGCCTGTACAACAATCATAAATGCATAAATTATAACAACCGTAATAATAAATACATACATTCAAAACACAAACCTCAGAACTCAATAAAAATACAGACAGAAGAGCAACTAGAATACAATAGAACCCCATAAAGCAAGAAGCAACTGATCATTCATGGTTACATGTTGTTGTAAAGGAACTGGATTGGGGTTTTACAGAACTTTCACTTTAACACTCTCTAACCTTCGTAATATCCTTCGGTTTAATGTGCCACTTACTTAGAGAAGGGCAGCTTGCGTCTGGGTGGAGAGAACACACTGTTGGAGGGTTTCTCCACCATGTTCACTATCACAGTCTGGCCTGAGCTCTTCTTCTGGGCTTTTGGAGGTTTGGTGTCCAGGACAGGGCTGGGAGCTTGCTGCACAGGCCGGACCACCTTCCTCTGCTGCGGACTGGGGACAATAGTGGGAACAATGTCCTTTGGCTCAAGGACAATCTGGATGTCCACCTCTGAGGAGGAAATCCCGGGTACTTCTGGGCTTGACCCACGGGCGGATGATGATTGGTCAACTCTAAACGCATCTCTCTTGGTCGTGGTTTCAATCCCATGAGGCTGCTCCGCCTTGGATGCAACCTCCAAGCCTGCAATGGGAGTCGATTGGGAATCAGTTGATGCTGCCTCTGTTTCTGGAGCTCTTTCTAGGGTATGGGCTGCCAGCAGCTCCCCCTCCTCCACAGGGCTCTCCTTCTGCATACTGATCAACACCACTACGGGCCGTCGAGACGTCGACTCTCTTCTCTCTTTGTAAGATCTGCTGGGGCTTTCGAATTTTGGCTCATGAACAGGACTTTGGTCAGAAGCAATATAAAACGTTGCCCTCGGTCCGTCCGCCTTGTTAATCGGCTCCATCACAGGCTTCTCATTATAGTTTGAATCCCTCAGCCCCTCATGCAGCTGAACATCTGGTTCTTGAGGTGCAGACGAGCCTTCGGTCTCCATGTCCTCCACACTGAGCAGCTCAAAACTTCCATGACTGGCTGGAGATCCCCGAGGTGAATGTCTGTGATGGTCTTCCAGCTGACTGGTGCTGCTGTCTGGGGCTGAGTCTTCTTGAGGAGGACCTCCCATGCTGGTGGTTCGGACCTTGAGTAGCTCTAAGCTGAACTGAGCCTGCTCCAACTCTCTCATCCGTCGGCTCTCTCGTTTGGACCGGTTCCTGTGACTCGTCTCATCTATGCTCCTGCTTCGCTCTGAGTCATCCTCTTTTTCCATCTCTCCCGCGTCTAACGGGGCATCCTTCGAGTCTTCAGAAAGTTCTCCGCAGATATCCTGGATGAATCCCTCCTGTCCTGATGAGGGGAGGTCCTCCATGGTTCCTGCATCCGTCTCTGCTGGTGGAGTCGGTTGTCTACTGAGTCTTTCATGCTGCTCCTTCACTTCACTGAACCTAAAGAGATTATTAGTGAAAAATACAAATCGTGGAATTAACAACTATCTCCACAGAAAGCAGAACAGAATATCCTTTTGTAACAACATGATTTACATTAAGTTCTATGGTATTGTGGTGTTGTTAAGCCTGCAAAACATTTTTTTGGCCACTTGAGGGCAGCAGAAACAACTGTGAGCATGACATTAACATCTTTTCCCTTTTTAAATCGATTCGACAAACACTTTATTCTTTACACATCGGGATACAAGTGAAATAGCATTCATTTTGAGTCGTGTTACTGACCTGATGATGAAATCTGATGAAAGTTCAATATTCGCTCTCTTTAAGCTCTGATTTTGGTCTCTCCTCTCTCAACACCTGAGGGAAATATCTGGCTCTTTATTGGCTAAGTGCTACGCTCGATTCACCAGCCTATTGCTAACATATCTGGCTCTTTAGCTGCTAAATGCTACTCTATGTCCACCAGTTGTTCACTGCGTCAGCTGTTCGGTACAGTGGGTTTTTAGAGCCCAAAATAGTTGTCTGCTGAAACTGGAATTGATGCACTGTGAATTAGAAGCTTTGAGAGTGAATCAAAACAGGTTTCGAGGAAAACCAAAACAATAAGCCGAAAGAAGCTAAAATAGAACTGAGCAGAATTGCAGTCAGATGACAATTAGAGAATCTCCTTACACATAGAAGTTGTCATGTTATCCATTGTTAATACAATAAGATCTATAAAAGCTGCAAAAAGATGCTGATCACAATGTTCCTCCTGCCTTAAGGAAGCTCAGATAATGATTCCAGAGATGGAAAATAAAAAAAAGTGTGTGTCCCCTAAAGTTAGTAATAAAATGAATTCAACTACAGTTGTGGTTAAACTACAATGTTTGCACGGTAATATTTTAAGTCAAAAAGTCAAAATTACAACCAGATGCTTGTATTGCTGCTGTTTTTTTGGACTGTGATTCAAGCCCTTTACTGAAATGATATCCCCCAGGGGTAAATTGAATCACACTAAAATCATTCTGATTTCCATGCATTATGATAAACTTATGTTTTTGTCTTTTACATTTAATTTGAAATTTAATCCACAAGAAGCCTTAGTGACTCATGATCTTCTCAAACTTCCCACCACACACACACACCCACTCATGTTTTAATTCCTTCATTCACCTGAGTCGAGCCAGGTATCCCCTGCCCACCGCCTGCAGCCGCGTCACGCTCCTGTACGTCCGACAGTAACGGTTCCTCTCCCTGAATCCTCTCCAGGCTGTCTGAACCGTCAAAGCTGCTAAAGATCTGCGGTGACAGCAACGTCTCCAGCTCCTCTGAATGACGATGGCGGAGTCCTTCCACTGCAGGAACCTCCTGCGCTCCCTGTAGCTCCTCCAGGCTGCCTGCAGACACAGCGCCGCCTCCTCCTCGTCATGTGAGTCCATGGTGGAGTCTTTGAGGAGGCAGCGTCGCCACCATCGCTGCAGGAAAACAAAAAAGGAAACATACTTTTTACAACACTGAGCGTGTTACCCTGAAACCTACCTCAGGTGACGGCCAAATAACTAAGTGAAGCTTGTGGAATTTGATATTTATGTTATTCATGGCATGCTGCAGTATGATTGACTTATCTGGCACCTGCACCTGGAAGACATCACTGAAATTTTTGACTGATTCAAACAGGCTGAAACGCCTCACGTTATTTTGATTAGACCCTGGAATAACTCTCATTCTTTCTGTTTAAAACATGTATTGAATGTCAGATTGTATTCTTGCCACATGCAAACAGAAACATTATCAGCACGCTACTGAAAAATGGCTAACTTTGCTAATTAACATCGAGGTTTCAGATAACCTTTCTCCATCTTAAAATAACAATTACCTAACCTCGAATAGATCGGAGCACAAAAAGCAGTTTGCAGTATACATTCATGCTTTATTATTCTTCTCATAGATGTTTATCAGTGCTTCATTGGCTCCTGCTCAGTGTTTCACTGTTTCTGGGTTTGTTTTCTTTCAGCCTGACAAAGATTTGGACAGCTCCCCTCTGAGGGCTCTTCCAGAGAAAACATACCGCCTGAATGCAGTGTTTTCTCCCTCCGTCGATCCTCTCACTGTTTGCTTTCTTTCGTTCTCTCTCTCCCTCTGTCTCTCTTTCTTTCCTCAGACAGATGAAACAGTATGGGTCTGCAGTCTGACAACATATCTGTTCTTATCCGTCTCAGAATCACTGATTCGAGTCCCTTCTTCAGATTTACAAGCTTGATTTTAAATAGCTCTGATAGAAATACCTAAATTTTCAGGTAGGAAAATGAAATCCCTCTACAATGTTGTTGTTTGAGACATTATTAATCGTTTAGTCAACTGACACATTCAGTCAGCTACTGTCCCTGAAGAGATACCAGACACAAGACTGAAAAGCAGCGTTTTACTCTCTTTGGGTTGAAAGATTAAGGCCTGTTTTCATCTCTGACCCCTTGCACCGTCACTGATGGATGTGGTT
Organism: Sparus aurata; assembly: GCF_900880675.1. Taxonomy (NCBI): domain Eukaryota; kingdom Metazoa; phylum Chordata; class Actinopteri; order Spariformes; family Sparidae; genus Sparus; species Sparus aurata. The sequence continues at coordinate 20,212,777 of NC_044194.1, read as the reverse complement.
GAGCGTAACCACACCCAAAACCGATGGCACACAGTCCTGGAGTACACATGTACACTGCAGCAAGGTTTGAAGTTAAACCACCGCAGGTCGGCAATAACAAGACTTGGATGAATGTTAACGAACTGTTTTAGTGATCTCGAAGGCTTTAATGGTAGGAATCTCATTTTGGAACGAAAACCAATCCATCAAAGGGACAGACATTAGAGAGTTAGAGCAATAACAGCCAGATTAATAACAAGAATCTGTCCTAGGGGTATAAATGTGTATCATCTCTAATCGAGCGACTATATTTAGAGACATTTTCCTTGTATATCAAGAGTTAATGCAAAGCTATTAATCACTTAATGTGTAAACAGTCTCAGGCGATGTAGCCTTAATGGACTGTAGAAACTCCTCCAGAAACGTTGGCAGGAAGAAACTCTGCTGGTGCACGACTGTTAAAGTGATTCATGACACACTTACAGCAATAATGTTATGGCTAATCAGAGTATTAAATATTGTTTCAGCTGCATGAGTAAAACCACAGCAACAGGGACAACCAAGACCTCTTCTTTCTACCATGACTTCTCACCTGGATGACACAGGTGGCTCTCCTCATGTCGACGAAGTGCTTCCTCTCCAGCACGGCCCTGAAGCGCCGCTGCAGTGTGACAATTCGCCGCAGGACTTCCTGGTGGAGGGAGGTCTGAAGGCGCTGACGTTCTGCTTCCCGCAGGAACACCTACATCGTACGTGAAGATTTGAGTCAGGGCTGCAGGATCGTAAATAAGAAGGAAACAGATTGACTGATTTCTAGACTTCCTACCATCGTGTTGCCCACTTGATACCCAGCAGGTGGCAGGTGGATCCGTCTGAAAAACTCCCTGATGCCCGACTTGGTTGGACTCGTGCCTCGAGGCAGCAACACAAAAAAGTGCCGCACAAAGTCCTGCAACATGGTGTCAGAAAAGCAGTTTGGACACAGTGAGGCGTCATGGTAGTTTCCCGTGACCAACAGGATATTATTAATCATTTCATTACAACAGGAAAGCCTGCTCTTCCATTTTCAAAATCAGACACTGGCTATAAAACAGCTGTGTTACCATTAGACTAAAAACTGTGAATCTCAACATCTTGCCATGTTTGTGCAGCAATAGAAAGTAAGATTAGAATCAGAAGCAGCTTTATTGGCCAAATATGTTGAGACATAACAGGGATTTGGCTTGTGTTTCTGATGGTTCACAGTGTTCTTATGCACAGTGCCAAGACCAACCCTGCAGAATGATTCACATTAACATACAGCTACAGAGAGGATACCAAAGATAAACAAAAACAAACCATCCTGAACATGTAGTAAATGCAAGATTCCCAAGAAGTTGGGACGCTGTGTCAAACAAAATAAAATACAGGGAGTGATGTCACCACTTTGTGACATGGATTTGGGGGCACTTCCTATCTTCTGTTGCAAATGATTGGATTCAGTTTTGATTTATATTTTACACAACATCACAACTTTTCTGGGATCAGGGTTGCAGAATGCGACAATAAAACGAGCATTAAGTATAATATCTATCACTGCCCAAATGTTATAAATAAACAACACTGTAATACTACCATGGCACAGACGGCTGTATGAGTTGAATTACCTGGAAGGTGTACTTGATGCTGTATCCTGATTGTCGGATCCGGACGGTTTCCAGCATTCCCGTGTATCTGAGCTGTCTGAGCACCAGGCTGTCATTGAAACGCAACGGCAGCTAAAGGAACACAGAGTGAAAAGAAGATGTTAAAACAATAAAGCAGAATCAGCAGTCAGTCACAAAAAGAAGTTCTTCCGCAGCAGGAATTACCTTCTCAGCGTTGGAGCGGATACACTTGACAAAGTACGGCTCTGATTGATCGAGAGTCTCCATCAGCTTATTGAGGGAGGCCTGCACACACAAACACACGCGATGACGTCATATCCACATTCAATGTGAAACATCTGCATCTTTAACTGCGAGAATCTGTGTGTTTATCTTGCACAGTAGTCACTACAGGCTGCTGCTGCTGAGTCACTAATGTTGTTGTAATTCACTGATCCTCCAGCAGAGGGCGCTGGCAGCACTGACCTGGAACTGAGCGCTGATGCTGGGTGGTTTCTTCTTCTTGTGCAGGTGAAGCAGAGACTTGGTGATGCGGTCGTGGAGCAACACGCTGCTCAGGTAGCGCAGAGACTTCACGTCCAGCAAGTGCTGCAAACACAAAAACACATCATATATGAGCCCGTGTCTGTCAGCTGATACCGGCTGTGAGACCTCTGACGACTGTTTCTGAAGGGGTCTTACCTTGGGAAGGGTCGGCTTGCTTTTGCAGTTTTTGTTTCTCCTATAGGTGAGACATATTGCTTTTTTAAGAACAGATATCATAATAATTCAGAGTGTAACAGTAACATTTACAAAAGTATGTCCATTCATTAATGAAATTTGCATAAGTACTCCACATAAGTACCAGTATCCTCCCTTTTACCCCACATATGATAGTGTCTGACTCACAGTAGGATGCCCTGAGCTCTCTCCAGGAGCTTGCTGCTCGTCGAGTTGAGGAAGATGCCATCTTCTTCCAGGGCGGGACCTGTGGAGGACAGACGACCGGACCTGGAGCTGCGACCGTTACAGCCAACACCGTAGCCATCCCTACAGAGGCAGGGGTGGAGAAGTTTGTTGATGAATTTGTCGATACATACAAGTATTTTCAGATAATGTTAATAACAGAATTGCTGCTTATTTTATGCTCTGATTTGTCACTTTATTCGAATGATGATCACAGCACACACTGAGGACACAGGAAAACTAAATCAATGTCCTTGAAATGTGTTGCTTTGTGTTCATTGACTACAGCACAGTGTACAGGTTTCTTCATTTAAGAAGTATGATCCTATTTTAGTGATGACGGCTTTCTTTTGTTTTCAGTGCAGTACTGAAAGGGGTATCAAGTACCTTTTTGTATGCTGGTGTGATACAAAACGTTTAAAATTCTGGTTTCAACAGTATAGCGTCGTACTCACCAACTGGCCTTCTCGTTCAGGGCGTTGGTGCCTTGAAGATCTGACAGAGGTGTTCGAGGATTCTTCCTAGTGATACCTGGAGAGGAGAGGAGAGGAGAGGAGAGGAGAGGAGAGGAGAGGAGAGGAGAGGAGAGGAGACATTTAAAGCCGACACACCTCCACCTGCATCTTCAATCACAGCTAAAAGATCGAACTCTTCCATTACTTCACTTTTAATCAGCTACACCCACCACCTCATTGCTGTTACAACAGACTGCATTTTGTCAAGGAATTTTTACTCTTATTTTCCCAGTTTCTTCCCAGCTCCATTTCCTTTATCTGTCAAGTATGTGGTTGCATCGCTGCTTTCTCTCCTGCTTTCATCGACTACTAACGCTTTATCTTTGCTCTTGTCTTATACTGACATTACTTTTCCTGAATCAGTCCCAGGGGTTTTTTGAGTGTGACTGTGTGGTTTTGGCAGAGGAACATGTGTTTCCAGTGTACTGGAAGGAATGAAAAGAATAGTTCTACTTTTTTGGGAAAAACACTCATTGTGTTTCTTGAGGATAGCTAGATTAGAAGAGTGATTCCCCTCTGGTGTTGGTACAGTAAGTATGAAGCCACAGCCAGCAGCCGGTTATCTTAGCACAAACTCTGGAAACAGCCGAACCCAGCAGACCACCACCGCTAATAAACTGGACTGGACTGGTACCACCAGCTTCCTAGAGTCTCTGCTGGTCGCCTAGCAGCTGTAATGGTATCAATCTCCTCATCTGACTTTTAACATAAGGCCGAACAGATCACACTGTTTGTTTACACGGACCTAAGGTAGAAAAACCCCCATGTCACCTACCAGTTTACATACTTTCATGTTTGACGCCTTCATATGATAACAACGCTTACTAACGTTAGGTTAGAGACTGAATTCCCCATTCGGGCCACAAACTAAAGTCCATGGCAGCTTACGTTGACCCCAAATTAGCTGTTAGCTGGGTACATTTGGTTTATCACAGATGTTCTTTACGAAGATGTTCGCAGTGGACTCCAACAATTTAGTGTTACATTTCCATAAAATTTGGGAATTTCAGAAGCGTCAGACAAAATAAAGCTAGAAAACTGATATGACAAAGGTGGAAATATGCCAATTTTTATACACTAGTCTGTGTCAAGCAAAACACTGCGTCCGTTACCTCCAGCATAACAATGTTGTCTTTTCATTATAAACTACGATCCTGGTAAAAGCCCACACCTTCATATCCCACCGCATCAGTTTGTAACAAAAGGATTTCCATTTAGAGATAACTTTGTTGACACCACCAGAGTTATTTTCGAGACTTGACATTTGCCCCACAGCCACACAAAGATATCACACACAACTGTTTTCACACGCTGATTAGTACGAACCGCGGCTAGTGTGCTGATGTTCATGTGTAAAATCAGTGAAGTTTTCCTTTAGTGGACAAAACTCTTTGGGGATTTCACTTGGAAATTTCTTTGGAAATCAGTTTCTGTGCCAGCAGCTGTTAAACCTCTTGAGATGAAAGCCATGCGACATGCATACACACACTTTAAGACTATTAAAGACACACTCATGTACAAACAACTACAGCAGAAATTTGTAATAAGGGTTGACCAGGAAATCTGGGGGCGTCATTAGACGTTGCCGGTCCTCGTGGGCCCTGATTCATTTCTCTGAACGCTCATGTATGGGAACATGTTTGGTTATGAGCTGCTGCTGTGAGGTGATTCAATCTGACCAGAGCTAAAAATGACCCAGATTTCCAATATCTTATTAAAAGCAGTGTAATAAAACCTCACTGAGGCTGAGAATCATCAGTGATCCTTCACTTTTTCAATACAGCCTGGATTGATTTCTGTTCCTGGGCTGAGCTCAGTGAGGGGATTTTGATGGAAGCACCTTGATTCAACAGACCTTTATCGACAGGAATCCATGTCATTATAATCCCCATTAACAGGGAGCCCCTTTCACATGGTGATTAAAGTTTACTGGGCGTTCTTTGTTCCTGACACATTTTTACTCACTCTGAGCTCATTTAACAAGTCCTGCACCTCTATTGCAATGATTCTTCAGTTATAGTTATCAAACACTGGTAGATATGTAATGGAGACAGGATATTCAAATGTTTAATAATTGACTTTATTGCCTAAAATGACATCAGTGCACTGAAACAAAAAAATAAATGTTTTACTATCAGCTCATATTGGACATCATATATGCAGATACTGATATATCTCTGATAGGCCAAACAATATATCTGTCGGGCTCTAAAAGGAACCGCTTCCTACTAAAAGCTGCCTGATTAATTTAATATCTCAAAGCTGACACACATTTTAAGTGGAATTATTATTTTTTTGACCTGAACATGGGATTAAAATTTCAATACAGAAAAAATGAAAATGTGACTCTTTTTGGATGTATTGTTTACTGCAACTGTGAATCAGCAAAAAAATATTTAAAGAAAAAAAAAATATATAATCCCCCCCTCACTATTTTCACCTCCTACTCTCAGCTCAAGAAGACCATGTTTACTGTTGACTGTTAGGTGAGGAGAAGATCCTCCTGTGGCAATAAGCTTCAAGATACACTAGATCAAAAAGTCTAAATTCAATTTGGTTGAAATTTGAACTCTTTTACGCCTTCTTAAAAACAGGATTTATATTTTTGTTTAACATTTGATAAAAACAAAAGTCAACACATTTCACAATATGGCAGTGAATCTTGAGGTATTTGCCGTTCCTTACTGTATTTCTCATCTTTGCATCTTTGAAGGATCTCGAGGCTCCTCTGGTGAACCGGGTGATGAAGGAAACTGAAGCTGTCGACGGTTTTGACAACAGCACAGGGAACGGCTGCATCGTTCCCTAAAACACAGAAAGGGGGACACAAAAAGAGACTTCATGTTTTGCAGTGAATATCACGAAGGAAAAACATTTTCATATGTTAAGAGAGAAAATAGAAATGATGAGTAATCTGAGGATATAAAGAGGAGATGAAAAGGAGAGGGTGTTGAGAAGGTGAACCAGTGAACAGCAGAAGAAAAGCAGCAGACAAGCGCAGAAACCAAACAAAAGGAGAAGAATTAAAGAGAGAATTCTTCAAGTGAAAAGACCAGAGACACAAACCCCTCTGTGATAAGACAGTGATGACACTCTCAAACACTCTGCACTGTAACATTCCTCCCAGTTTGTGAAAATAAACACTGAAGTAGATCAAACCCTTTCCTCTTCTTCCTCCTCCTCCTCCTTCTCCTCCTCGTCATCCTCAGCAGCAGAAGCCCAACTCAGTTAAAACTCTTCATCTCCTCTAACACACCATGTTGTTCTTGGCCCAATTAAAACAGGAGGTTGGACACCACGCCATGAGAACAGTTTTCTTTACAGAGATTAATCACAGTTTAGTCTAACTACGTGTGTTTGTGATGAAGTTAAGCTCTTCTATCACATCATACATTTTTAGGGCCTCTAACCTCAAAGCCGCTGCCCCATTTCACGATCATATTGGACTTAAGAGACGTTTCCTCACCAGTTTTCTTGTGGGTGTGTCTGCGGCCGGCCTCCCTGAAAGCCACCATGGCTCTGAAGTAGGCTCGCAGCACGGCCCAGCGGAAGGTCGCCACGGGGTCGATTCCCATCAGGCTGCAGATGAAGGCGTTCTTGCTGCTCTTGAGCAAGGCGACGATGTCAGGACGCATGTGGTCAGTGTTCTTCTCCCTGAAGTCCTGAATGAAGGAAAGATACAGCGGAGGGTTTGTTAGTCCTCAGGACTGAGTTTTGACACAGACGATCATAAAGTGTCAGAAAACATTGGCTTGTTCTGGACAGTGTTTGTTACACAGTAGAGATCCAATTTGTAGAACAGCTTACAACTATCTGTAGGCAAATCTTTACTGTCATTACTCCATAACTAAAGGACTGATTTAGAGGAGAGGATTGACGCCACTGTTATTTCTGTCTGCTGAATATGAAGATGGAGTCAACAGCTGGTTAGCTTAGCTCAGCATAAAGACTGGAAACGGGGAGAAACAGGTCGTGTGGCTCTGTGCACAGGTTACTACATCTACAGGCACGTCAAAGCTCAATAGTTAACATGATACATATTGATACATATTGATACATAAACTGTAATGTAAAAATGACATCTTGTCGCTCTGTAGTGGTGTGCAGAGGTGAGGTAGGAGCTATTGTTTGGATAGTGCAGCTGATTCCTGGAATCTCTGGAACTTTTTCCATAAATCTGTAAATACCGATTACACGATGTAATGGATTATGTGGTGTTGTGTCCAAGCCTGTTCCTTTGCTGATATGTGTTCTTACCACTGTAGTAAGCCGGTTAAAGACAACTTCATTCTTTTTACTTGATCAGTAAGTAACAAAAACTGAGTTTCTAGGTCGTTCTCATGGTTGTTTTTTGCTTTGACAGTAGGTTGGCTGTTAGTGTTCAACAAGCCTGAGAAGCTCGGCAGTTGTCTGTTATAATTGAATTAAATATCATACGTTGATAAGTGAACTTTAGGGGTGATTGTAGGCTAATTTGGGACAGAACTGGGCTCACAGTTTCCCTTCGTTTCCATACTTTAGGCTAAGCTTAGCTAAGCTAAGCTAACTGGGCAGTGGTTCTAGCTTCATATCTGACAGACAGAAATGAGAGCGGTGTCAATATTCTTGTCTATCTTTGAGCAAGAATGCATACTAACACATTTCCCAAAATACTGAACTGTTCCTTAAATCTCCATATGTTTAATTCCTATCTCTTTTCAATGTTTTCTGTACATCTTTTACTTCCGTACATTAAATATGAGGTGCAGAAACACACACACAGTTAACCACCGTCTCTTCTTCTGCTCCATCTGTCTGTGAGCAATTAAATATTTCGGCTGAAGCTGTGCTATGATAACAGAGCCATGAACTATAAACCCTTCAACACTCGCTCTTTCTCTCTCCCTCTCTCTCCCCGTATGATACGAATCAGCTGTGTGTTCACCACCGGGCCAACGTCAGACACATTTCACGACTGTGGCTCTCGCTGCACAGTTCACACCAAACAACTCCTTGGCTCGCAGCAGATACGAGATACCTTTCCACGTCCACGATAACCAACTGTTACAGATTTATATTAAACAGTCAAATAACAATACGCCCGGCCTGCTCCAGCACATGTGCTTCGTATCAAAACGCAGCTGGGAAGCGAACAGGGAATTTGATTTAGCTGAAAAAATAGGTCGGAGGAACAACAAGTGGGTCTGCTGCCGAGTTCTTAAAGGTTTAAGTGAAGTGAGAAGAAGCTTCATTCATCTGCTCACAGCTTTGATTTTAAACTTTAAACACACAGACAGAAGAGTTCTGTTTAATTTCCTTTTTTCAATCTAGATCACAGTGTTAATCCAGACCAAATCCCTGATTCTCACCAAAGCATTGTCACTTCATTTAATGGCCATATTATATTGTCTTGCTTTCAGCTTTGTTATGACTGCTCGATTCATCTTACAACCTGACATACATAACATTACGCGCGTTAATCCAGATTATGGTTTGTCTCTGCTTTGTTTTGTTGTGATTTCTGGTGATGACTTTTAGGTTTTCAAGGCTGAGATTTAATCTTCCTTCATGGCAAATCACGTAATTTTTCTTAAAAAAAATAACGCTCACATTTGGTTTGGCTACTTTAACGTAATAGCATTATTCTCATGTGTCACTCATGTTTCTCTGGGTTTGCACGCTGCTGGGAACATTTGGGATAATGTAAGTGGACAACTCGACAGAATATATAACAAAGGTCTAGTTGTGTTTGTCATTTTATTGCAAAAATATTATATGGTTTAACTTTTAACTCATGTAAAACATATAGTGACATGCGGGAGCGTGCGTCTCACCTTGACTCCGTACTTGACTTTACCAGCGTAGTGTCTGATAATGAAGGCGGGCTCCATGACAGCAGGGAACTCGATGTAGCTGTTTCCTTCATGCTGACGCTTGAACTTGTCCAGCAAGGTCTGATTGGAAGCCTGGGGGAAACTAGAGGAAACAGGGATTTCATCAGGCCCAGGTTCAAAACACAAATCAATGAAAAAGAAAAGTTGACATTATGAATAAATCTCTGACTTCACACAAATAGAGGAATTTTTCTCTGGAAAACTCTCTTTCTGCAACAGCCATTTGTGTCTCTTCCATCCATTTCCTTTTTTAAAATCACGAGGCAGTGCCACTCTAGCACTTGATCGCATGCATTTCTCAAGATTTGGGAAAACAAACAGTACCTTGAATTCCTCTCCTCTAACCCTCGGGGATTAAAACTATGACAAATGTAATGCTCCAGCTCAAATTTAACCAAAGTTATTTCCACATTCTTCACCTTTGCTTCATGGAAATTTTACCCTTTCTCTGCTGTCCTCGGGCGGCCTGGATCAACAAACCTAAAGGGATGTTGCATATCATCTTAAGCCTCTCCTCCCTGCACCTCTGCTGGCTGAGGTATATCCGCAGGGGTCTTAAAGCTTGATGCAGTTACTGTAGAAATGAACCCCCACACTCGCCCCCTACCCTGCAGTAACCCAATCCACTTCTCCAGAGGCCCCGAAGCCCCGCAAGCTCCACTAACTGTGAATGATGAGATCTGTAAGCGTCCTTCTCTCTCTCTGTGTAATCATTTAGCATGAAGCCCCTTCCCGTGGCAGCATTAAACCCCAAGAGAGACCCTGTCCCCCCTTATTTTTTCTTTACAGATCCCCCTTTGACCCTAATTCTCTAAAACTGCTCCACCTCCTGACAAAAACACACACATTTATACATACAAACATATACACACCATTCGGTCCATTCCAGGTGTTATTAGATCCAGATGAACCGGCTACACTAAGTGGCAACTAAGATGACAGCTAACATAGATAAATATGGCTGTGTGTGCACCGCCTGATGTGTTTTTATGCGAGGCGGGCGGCAGGGCGCTGGATATGATTTATGAGGAGAAAGGCGCAGGGGCGGAGTGCTGACCTGCAGGAGGAGAGCAGTTTCGCAACAGAGAAAAATTCAGAAAGTGACCCAGAGATGCAGGCGGAGGAATAAGCCTGTCTTCATGCCTTAGTTAAGCCCAAAGCAGAAGTCCCAGTGTTGATATCAATCAGGCTAATGAGCAAAAAACCTGCACAGGGAGCAGTTTGTCTCTTCCACTTAAGACGCTCTTTCGCAGGGTGATCAAGAGGTCGTTTCAACAAAGCACGCTGCGAAGAAACATGTTTGGCTTTGAACAACATTCTGACACGTGAGAATGTAAATTATGAACACGCCAACGAAGGCACTGAAAAACCTACCGGGGGGGGGAAAGCCCAGACTCTAACGATTGGAGCAAAATCATGCTTTAATTGCACGCAGCTGTACAGAAAGTGTATTTTAAGCAATTCACCATCATCCAATAATCAATTCTATTCAATTGTATTTCCCCATTAAATATCTTTCCTGCATGTTTGTTTCTATTTGGCTTCTTAAAGTGTTGTCTGAAATTCAGCGGGTGACGTACTTGCACTCCTCGTCGAGCAGGTGGAACAGCGCTGTGGGTTTTTTGCTGATGAGGTTGATGCAGCCGCTGTTGTCGATGTAGTCGATGTTGTGCCAGGTGATGCCCTCTGCCCTGTACTCCTCCTGCAGGGGGGAAACACAGAGGAAAGAAAATGCCGGGTAAGTGCTTGACATTATTGACTTTTTATTTAACCTTTACCTGAATGAGACTGACTCAACACTTGTTATATTGATGTTTACATACAAGAGAATAATCTGGGAGAATCTGGGAGAGAATAATTGCTGCAACTGGGATGTTTACCCAAATAAAGATGTGCACCGTGGGGAGTCGGACAAACAGAAGTTATGTGATTTACGTGAAGAAAGAGGCCTAAATAATTAAGAATTTGTAATTGATGGAGTTGGACAAAGTTTATAAAGTTAGTAGTGTAGACTACAGCCCCCCCAAAAGTGACTGGCTTCCTGCCCCGGGGCATCACTCAGCATTTGGTCCTGTGCTGCCGTATAGCCTCTGTGACCTCCGCTTATTCAATATTCCAGCTTCTTCAGAAGAAGTCAAGTTTGGCTCAAACGTGTTCTTCTTGTGCACACTCACCACGGTATAAATTCAACAAGTCTGAGAGAAGCTTTCACGGCACTGAAAACCTGAATCCCCACTATGAAAACACCTGGCTGCTAGTTGGTTGTCAGTTGGTAACGTCTACGTGCCTCCGGGGGCCAATGACGACTGAAGTATACGACCCATGTCCCCTAAATACCCCGGAGGGAGGAACCAGTTACAATCCCTCTGCCAGCTCAGATGAAAAGTGACGGGAAGGTCGGTCCGCAACGTTCCTCCCTCTCTTGAAAGCTACCGTTCGGGTACATTTGAGCGAGGTATGTAACAGTTTCAGGTAACAGTCTGTCTTCACTGCTGGTCTGCTGGAAAAGAGTGCGCACACTCGGCAAAGCTTTAACTGAATATCACTGAACATTAACGGTCAGCAGCAGCATGAAGGCAGTGAGCCCACCAGCTGAACAAGAAGAGAAGAAAAGGAGTGTTTGTTTCAGATGAATCAATACAAAAAATGGTAAAAGCACTAATGGCAGCCATCTAATTGCATCCCCCAACGCCGTATAATGGAAAGACCAACATAATGCTAATTTTACTGTTCTTAGAGCCTTGCCAGGAGCTGGATGAAAAGCAGTGGGGTCATTACAAACAAAACGATTTATCTCTGTTGGAAGCGTGAGTGTGCTCGGAACATTTAAAAGCAATGAGCCTATTAGATTATGTCAGATCTTGGGTGCAACTTTGACAAATTGCTCCTCTGGGGAACATGAATGTGCTGAGTGCATTTCATGCGCTTTCACACAAATGTTCTTTAGCTTAAGTGGGAATTTTGTGCTCATGGTGGTGCTAAAACAAAGAATCTCATTCTATGGATACCATGAATATGCATGCCAATTTCATGAAAACCCAGAAGTTCAGATATCCACTTTCAAATAGTATTAGTGGACTTAGATTAATGGACTCTTTCTCTTCCAAATAGAAGTTACAAAGCTTTGCAGCAGGAAGAAATGCGCACAACGGAAAATCCCGAGAAATAGAAGGCAAGACATTAAGTGTAAACCACAAAATATTAGGTTTTAAAGAATGAAAACGAGGGGTTTAAACATACTTTCTAAAACGTCCATTGATTTGGCTTCTGTAAAACTTTGAAGCGGGATACTCTAAATTCAAAATACAGTGACAGCGAGCGAAATCACTCTGATGGGCTGCACACAAAAGAGAAATGGAAAAACAGAGGGAGAGCCCCTTGAGCCTGTCACAGTAGTACGCAGGTTTTCACCCATTTAGTGCAGCGTCTCTTTATTTTTCTCTTCTGCCTTCTCACCAGCACCATTTCTCGACTTTTAATCAGTCATATTTTTAATTACAAGTCGCCGTACGAGTGAGAGCTGCTTCAAAAAATGCTGCTTAATCAAAACGACGGTCTGTATATCATCAGAGAGGTATTTCCTTTCACACAGGCACAGAGTTACTAGTCTTTGTGTTCAAGTGCAGCTTTGTGACAGACGCAAGGTGATGCAACATGGTTAGCTTGGTTATTTGATGTTGGTGTGTCAGGGCCTGAAGCATCCCGGCATGCAGGCGAAAACATCCAGCACGGATAATGAATGTGCATAAGGACTGGGGCTAACAGCTAAATAAACCCAGCAGGAAACATGACGATAATGATCTGTGTACAGTCGCCTGTTAGTACGCGTGTACTGTAAATATTCTGAAGGTGTAATAATGCATTTAAGTCTCAACATCTGCACCCTGGCACCACGTTGTATGCATCCATTAAAGGGTGCATTTATTTTTGAGCTGCCATTATAGTAATTAACGAAAGAATGTTGAATATTTTGACCATCAATCACAGTAGCGAGAGAGCAGTCAAAGCATTCGAAACGGCTCTGGAACATACTTCAACATACGCGCCACCTCTGCCCTCTCCTCCATATTTATGCTGCTGAATCACTGACAAGGCATTCGGAACATGTGGTGAGTTTGTTTTCGCCCAGACGTTGATCAGGCAAAACGAAAACAGCGCCGTAAAAAAGTCGCACGCGTGTGCTTTTGTTTAGAGCTCATCAAGCCGAGCACGTAGCGACGGCTGACTCAGTTCATCTGGCTCACTTTGTTGTGTCTGAGAGAGAGTTTGTTAACACATGTGTTGACTCAGAGAAAGACATTTAGATGCAGGCACACAGATAAAAAGAGATAAACAAGCGCATGCTCATCAGCCATTATGTTACATAGGCACATTTACGTTAACAGCTGGGCCCGGTGGATTATTTTGAAAACTGTAAAAGAAGTCTTCATATTTTCATATGATCGCCGATCTCACCAGCTGCTACTGTCTGAAGTAGAGCTTAAACAATTCATTACAGTTCGGTTGATGAACAGAAAATTAAATGTCAACTTTCCACAAAAGCTTTTTTTTTCATCCAGATGATTGTGAAATTAATATCTTCAATTAGGGTCAATAACGGACACTGTCTCAACAAAATGATCGTAACTAACTGTTAGTTGCAGCCCTTGTCTGAGCATAGCTTATTTTTCACTTCAACCTCTCTATTACTATTGGTCCTCATATCCAGTTCTGACATAGACTTGGAAAGGCAAGTGAACACAATGAAAGGACCCTGAAGGCAAAAACTAGCAGAGTTTATAGAGTATTTGGGCATTAAATCAAAATACTGCAGCAGACAGGACAAGTCAAATGGAAACGACAGACTTATCTGAAATGTAAGTCAGAGCATCTCAGAGCACATGGCCGAGTGAGGGCTGAAAACCAATCTTTCATCACTTTATCAGATTACATGCAGCTTCCTCTGGTGCCACAAACGGCTTTATACTACTTTATTCACATGTGCAGTAGTAATCCCAAAGACCTGTAAACACACTTGTAAAGTTGGTGGCGTTACCCTTTAAGTACTTATTTGACTGCCGAAATATCCACCAGATGTCTGATTAATAATTTCAACATTTCTGGAAGCACATTCGAGCCACTCTTTCACATTTAGTGTCCCTAAAACTCACACTGAAATACATGAAGCTACGCTTTAAACTGTCCACTGACCACTTTCAAAAGAGAGACTTTACAGTGAAAAGATGGAGATGTGCAAATCTCCAAACCAAATCCAATTTGTAGCCAATGAACGCTCTCAGACTGTCTGCTGTGCTGAAGAACAGAGAGGGAGGAACAGGAGACCTGTTTCGGTGGTTGTTAACATCCCTTCATCTGTTACTCAGCTCTGTGTCTGTCCTCTGAAATGTGTTCATGGATGGGGTAGAGGTGATGGAGGCAGTGGGGTGTTTTTTTGTGCAATTCTCCACGTCTGCTGCTATCTCTCAATTTTCTTCTTTCTTTAGGTTCCTCCCTCCCTCAGCGCCCTCCCCTCTCGTTATCACAGCAGAGTGTTTTCATCGAGCGGACAGGAGGAACAGCGGGGCAATCATGTGAGCTGGAGCAACTTCTGGTGGTTTTTTGAAAGCACACAGAGGACTGACAGAGACATGTGTGCTGTGTTGTCATTAAGGAAGCTCTGATCTGTAAGTGGGCTGTGCTTTTTTGTGGTCCGGCTACAAAGGGCGCAACTGGGACCCGACCAGAATGACTCATAAAAATGACGTCAAGGAACGAGCTGAACTGTGTGATTGGAAGAAGGGTGTAGGGGTCGGAAACTCTGCATCGAGACATCAAAACTTTGCTCGTTCAATCTAGGGACAGTTGATTTTATCAGGATTACTAAGGAGTGAGGAACAGTAACAGTAGGCAGAAGGAGTCTCTTCTCCTCCTTCTTCTTCTTCCTCTTCTATCACATGAAGATAAACCTGTACACGTTTGTTATTTCTTCACAAATCAAGACACCTCATGCGTTAAACTTTACTGTGTTTGCCTAAGGCGGCGGTGGCTGTCATGTTTTTTCCTACTTTGATATAGCGTCCTCACAGAGAAAAGAAACGAAGCACCAATTGGCATGTTGAGTGTAAACATTGGATACACACACGCACACACACACACGCCCTCCTCCGTCTCACTGAGAGTTTGTAGTTGGTGTGGTCCTATTAGCTTTGGCTGCCGTTCCGAAGGTAAACACACACACTGCTGATAAGACCAACTGATTGGTCGGAGGGGGGGTGAAGCTCAGAGGAAGGAGAGAAGGAAAATCCCCCCGATGGGAAGTCAAGATCGGTTTTCGGATTCAGAGTGATGGACACAGAGAGAGAGAGCAAGTTACAATTGATTTGGTAAATTCATTGATTTGGTCTTTATCAAATCATTACATACTGCAAGCAAACCTTTAAACTGAAAATGGAAGAATCCCTGTGACCACCATCAAGCAGCGCTGCCACTACTGCTGTGTGATGGACTACATTTACTGAACTGGCTTCTATGATCAATCAAGAACTTCCTTTGATGATTACAGACCAAAAAAAAAAAGATTTCTGATGTAGGTTTTTAAGATCTATTCATAACTCACCTGGTGAGGAGCAACACAACGCCAATCGCAGGTCACTCAGGAGGATCAAAACAGTTCTAACAATAGCAATGAATCAATAATAACTGTATTAAACATCATAATATTCATGATTGATTCCTGGTGAATATCTTAGTCCTAGAGAATCTGTGTGTAGTATCTGATATCACACAGGAGCACTCATTGTGTGTGTTCGTTGTCCAAAGTAACTTTAAATAGAGGGTGAAGCTAAAAGTAGAAACTTGTTCACTTGGTAGGATAGGGATACAGATACTGTAGACTGCCGCAGCTGATGTGCACCCCAAGCCAAAAAAACAAGTAGGGATATGACATAGAGAGTGCGACAGCTGTGATTGGGCTTTGGCGGCTTTTGTTTTCTCTAACATATATCTTTTCTACATTTCAGTAGCCCACATTTGGATAAATGTTTTCTTCTGCAAATCTTCTGCTCAGTGCCACTTGCTGCTTTCTCTCACAGCAAACACTGTGATTATGAAGAGTGTCATATTTAGTAATGAGACGAGGAGAACCTTAACGCTATCATACAGATAAATAATGGATATACAGTGAATGAAGGGATGCAAACACAGCTGCTGTGGGGAATCTACTCAAAGCTAAAACAACAAATGTTTGCACAGAGTTTTTTCTCCTTTCTCATATAAAATGTCCTAATTCTGTCTCAGATAACCAAAAGAGGAGGCACAAATGTTGAAACCTCATCTACCATTCAAGGGATATCACGAGCCATGGTCTTCTGAACAACTGCTTTAACATTTGCTATTGAGCACCGATCAGTTAGGTGAGTTCATATAATCCAGAAAGGTTTCTGTATCTTCCAAAGGTGGCATTATTTTAAGGCTCAATACAACCAACGAGGTGTAGAGTGCTTTCTCCTGTCATGACGTCAAACTGAGGGCAGAGGGGGCTGGTGGTGTGAACCGCACAGCTTTATTCAAACAAACACAAATCAGTAAAGATCTGGCAGCCCTGGATGAGGAAGCTATACCAACCGGCCTCAGAGGGGCCTCCGGTGCTCAGCACCTCAACTGTTGTCCTGTCAAATAAACTCAGGAGAAGCCGAGAGCCAAAGGTTTGGAGGACCCCGGTGATTAAAGGATAATAAACGTGAACTCTGCTGGAACAATATTGAGCAGCGTCCTGTGAGGGCGAGCGTCTCAGCAGCACTTTGACACTTATTAGCTGGACATAACACAGGAACAAACCTCCAAGAGAAAGGTTCAATCAAAACAGGGGTAGCCATGGAGGAGCACCTGCTGTCACATAATGACTGACAACACAAAAAAACGATGAAACATTTTACCAGTTAATAAAGAAAAAGCACATGTACATGTGTAATCAATTGTTGTATTATATATAGTCTACAATGGTGCTTCAAGCTAAAAGCTAATGTCAGCATGCTGACAATAACCATGCAAACACAGTGTCTATGTGTAGAATTATAAGCATTATCTTCACTTAGCTTGCCAACATTTTCAAATTAGCAGCTGATGGTAATGTTATTAATTTTTCAGGTATTTGGTCAACTATAAACATAAACTAGCCTGGGAACCAGATGAATCTGCTGAGCTCATCTTTTATTTGCTCTGGCAGATTGAGTGTCTGGCCACGCTCCCACTCAGACAGATTTCCACCAGACGTGGCCCGTATGGGGCCGATCACAAGCGTTTATCCAATACAGGGCTGATCTGATACAGGGACTGACAGAGGAGTGTCACCGGTCCAGGTCACTTGTTTAGCTGCACTGATTTGTCCTATTGGTTGTGGATCAAATTGCTTCTAGTCAGCAGGTTCGTCCAGGCTCATGGAAATCCGATCGAAGTGTCAGACTGTGCAGGACTGATCACTTCAAAATCAAGATTCTGTTACAGCAGAGTCACATGGGTGCAGGTACAGCTATGATTTCTGACAAAATGTAAATTATCTGAAGGTAGTAGTTCATTAATTGAGTAAACTGTCAACGCTGTTTTCAGCAATTCAAATGAACTTTTAAACTCCAGCATTCCCTTGAGTTCCCGCTCAGCCCATAGACTTTATACTGTGATCATGTCATAGATCTTTAAATCACTTTTTGAAAATTTTACAAATATAAAACCTCCATGGATCAAAAATTCACAATGGAAAGAGTCATAATTGACCTTATTTGCTGACGTCCAGTCATCAGTTTTACAGATGTCTCTTTTATAAAGGTACTCTATGGGGAAAATGCTTTTTGGGCTGCAGGGGATTTTTTTTTTGCTTCAATACCGCGAGTGGCCACCAGGCCAGACTGGAAGCAAGGCTGAGCAGCAACCTCCAGGAACTGGTCTCGGCCCAGAATAGACCTCATTTAGTTTTAGTGCGTATCTGGATAAAGGTACGAGTCCAAGAAATCTTTTTTTAAAACTAAAACATTTTCATTAGTTTCTCAGCAAATAATGCGTGGATCTATGGTTTTGATTGGTTTTAAAGAGGTTTTAATAATCACTAGATTAAACTAGGTTGAATAAAAGGTTGACTTGGTGGAGGTTTGCACTATACTGTTTTATCTTCGTCCTTGTATGACAGTTAGCTGTCAGAAAATTAATGCCTCAGAGTGCTTATACGTCACGTTTTCATTAAGTGTAACACAACCTGTTTGTTAGCACATGTTACATCCTGCAGTGTGTGAGTGTGTGTGCCGGGCCTGAGGGCTAACTGTCAGAAACAGATAACAGAACCATTAGTGCATCGGCGGTCTGTGATGTTCATTGAGGGTGAAGGGACGTTACTGCACTCATTTACTGAAACACTGCTCCTTTTTTCCACTCTGCTCCTCTCCTCATTTGGCCCTCAGCGATAGGCCCACCTGCTAAGTTGCCACGGCCAATCAGGGCTCAGCACGAGGGAGACGAGAACCAACTGATAAAGACTCGTTATCTCCCCCAAAATGTCTCTTTTCCCTCTCAGTGCTCTCCTGCTTGTTCTGTCTGAATGGATACCATTCTCGGCTAAAAAGGGAACATGCACAGTGAATATTAAGTGGTTTGGCAGTTGGTATCTGAATAAATGAGCATAATGAATACATAATATAGCTGGTCAGGGATTAGTGGTTCAGCAATAGTCCTTTTAGGGGAAGAGAGAGGGCAGTTATGAGGCTGGAGCTGACGTCTGTCTGATCAGCACAGCAGTCATAATGGATTAAAAAAAAAGGAGCAGTGATGAAATTACACCGGAAAAGAAAAAAGAAAGGGAAAGCAAAGCCATTCAGAGGCATGAAGAGTAAACAAAAATAAACAGGCCCAGTCAGAAAAATATGTACAAGAACCAACACAAAGCTCAAAGTGTTGCCGGCGTTAGCAGCATTTAGCTGTCAGGAAACATGCAGCTCTGTTTGACTCCTGTCTCTAACCCGGCCTGTCAGCCCATTCTGGTCAGTCAGCACTTTTCCTCTGACCTTTTACTTTAATGCATGTGCGTGCTAACTTAACCTAGCTACATAATTACAGCTGCTTGTGCTGTAATGTCAGGGGGGACGTGGCTGTCCAGCACAAAGCAATCATCCAGCCTCTATTGAAAGTGTGTTGAGCATTGTGAGGGTAGCATAGAAAAGAAAAAAAACCTACAGATCCAATCAAATAACTCAGATTCCAGAAAATCAGCAGCACAAAAGCAGTGCCTCTCTCACAATGTGTTAAACCTTATTGTGCTGCGTTCAAAGCTCTCCGCTGTACAGAAAGTCATCCCTTTCCCCCCGGTTTGAGGTATGAAGGCAAAAACTGCAAAGTCACTCAGAGGTACGGGCGCTATTCTTCACTCCATCAGACGAGTCAATCAAAAGCATAAAGGCATTTTTTTCAAAACGCGTAACAGCCACAATAATGTGACGCCAGTCAGCATAGGCCGACGTCACTGGGCACCAAGAAACAGGGCAGCAGATCGTCACAAAGGCAGTAAAACACAAAATGGAATGACGTGTTATCATCAGCTGCACAATAATCTTTGTCTGGATGGCGAAAAGGGGTTGAAATGGCAGAGAGTGAAGGGAAAATAACACTCTACCTGCTCTAATTTGAAGATGTGTTGGTTGAAGTAGTGCTGGAGCCGTTCGTTGGCGAAGTTTATGCAAAACTGCTCGAAGCTGTTGTTCTCATAGTCCTCAAAGCCAAAGATGTCCAGGACTCCTATGGAGAGAATCTGGTGGAAAAAAAAAGACAAAGACAGAATGAAACAAGTGTGATAAATGTCCTCTGGCAACACTGTAAACATCAGTAAAGATTTATGATCCTTTATCATCTTTATTTAGAGACAGTTTTACTATGTTTCTTTTTATATCTCATTCTTTTCCGCCTCAGTGACCCGGCTGCTCCCCGGGGTGTCAGTAAGATTCATATCATCATACATCATTAATATGCACCATCTGAAGGAGGCGTTCACTAAAAGACGGCCTTTAATTATGAAATGGACTCTAAAAGCCCTTCCCAATTTGATCTAATCTAATCCAGAAGTGTTTTATTTCTCTCGGTAGGATTTTTGTTTTATTATTCTGGCGTAAAAAATACAACACGAGCTCACGCTGCATATATAAAATGTTATTGGTCGATAAGAACAATGACCTTGACAGAAAGTGCAGCCTCATCGACCCCCTGACAGCACGGAGGGAGGGCAAACACACACACACACACACACACACACACACACACACACAGATGATGTCAGTGCAAAGGGAAGCACACACACACACACACACACACACACACACACACACACACACACAGACAGACACACACTGCACTGCACTGGGACAGCCGAGGACCACAGGGGGTAAACTGAGCTGAAGGGAACTTGATGCCATCTGCCCAAATGTTCTTGGCACACACACCTGCACACACACCTACACACGCACACACACATACATACATACATACACAATGATCTGTTTTCTAATCCTTTAGATGCCCCCACAGGGTCTGACCAGCCAGCTGCCACTGTAACACACACACACACACACACACACACACACACACACACAGAGGAATTTTCATATCAAACCACTCCCTGCCTCTGGGAGTGGATGAAGCCATAGCAGGGAATCACGTCTTGACTGACAGACAGACTGATGAAGATGAGGAACGACTCAAAGGAGACACATGAGCAGAACAAAGGGATGTTGATAATAGACCGTCAGGCACAGGTGTAATCAATACCATTAACGATGGCTCTGATCCAATTTAGCATGTCAGTCAATGAGTCCACATACACAGCAGCAGCAGCGCCCTCAAACTAGTGAAGCCAAATGGTGTGCAGCGCTCGTTAATACCATCATTTACACATGTGGCTTCCTGCTGTATGTAAGTCTCACTAGAACTTGAACAGTCGAAGCTGGACCGTTCAGAAAGAGAGTAATCACACGTATCGTAATATAACGAAGCATAACCTCTGATCTATGAGCTCACCCTGAAGAGCATTTCCAGCTTAAACTGAATTTAACGTGTGGTTGAATTGTGGTTCGAGGTGTTTTCTTATTCTAAGAAGACAATTCTGAGACAGGAAACCCTTCAACACCTTTAATGCAAGTGCTGCCTGTCACTGCACGAGAATAGAATAGAACAGAATATTGTTTGACGCCATCGTGGAAAATGAACCAGTTTGGCAGCAATTTAAACAAATACACAGACGTTAAATTACAGCACTGTTATCATAAATACTACATGTATTTCACTTTACCACTATTGGACATACGACTGTAAGATGTAATGACAACAAGCATCAACAGTACACAGACACGTCGCCTCTTTTATTTATTTATGATAGAAGAAAGAATTCATTCATGATTAATTATTTAGACTAAAAACAACAAATTATGAGCTTGTAGCCTTACAAAATCTACCCCTTCCTCCTTTCTACAGTTATAGGGAGGCCAGTATGTTGTTTATGTTGCTGGCTTCATAAAGATTGGAGCAAAAAACAAGTGTGTTTCTGCATGAGATGTCTTCAAGTGTCTGTTTGCGTTTTCATTCCTACCTTTGATTTGTCCTCCAGGTCCCTGTTGTTCAGCAGGGCATGGTTGGTCCTGAACACGATCCAGTCAAACAGCGCGCTGTACAGTGACTTGGCCATCGAGTCCCTCACCGTGCCCGCCTAAACACACACACACACACACACACCCACACACACACACAGCATTTCAGTTTCTCCCTGATCAAAAACATATGGATTTCGTAATCTGGAACAGGAGCCAAATACTGTTTAAGCCCCCCGAATGTGTTTTATCACTTACAGCCTCTGAAGACTGAAGTAAAACTCCTCTGCTGCTTTACCAGTTTTATCCACAGTGGTGCTGGTAGTGTTTGCCTCGTGCAACCAGCAAAACCACCCATCACTTCCTTAACATGTTTTTTTTGTGTCTTTTTATTGAGTGATTAAAAATACCTAGAAACCTGATTACTTCACTTCATCTAATCTAAACATCTGCCACAACTGCAGTAGAGGGAGTAGGGCAGAGCAACA
Source organism: Sparus aurata (assembly GCF_900880675.1). Classification (NCBI taxonomy): domain Eukaryota; kingdom Metazoa; phylum Chordata; class Actinopteri; order Spariformes; family Sparidae; genus Sparus; species Sparus aurata. The sequence continues at coordinate 20,190,741 of NC_044194.1, read as the reverse complement.
AGACAAATATAACATGAATGTCCCCTCCCTCTTCTCTGGAACTGGATCAGTGTCTCATTAAATGTGTGAAGTGGGCAGAGAAGAAGTCTAATGAACTACTGCGCATGGCTGAGTAATCTGACGAGATTGACTGAGACAAAGAACCCACAAGGAAAAGCAGAGGTGGAAAGGTCAGATGTGTGTGACGAACAATGAATCAATGGGTACTGTTTTAAATCAGATGAGAAAGTCAGGTCACTATAGGGAGCCAGTTTGGCTCTAGCGCTAAAATTATAGTCAAATAGATGATCAGGTGATAGATGGGAAATTAATGACCTACATTAATCATTTAAATCGTATTTATGCCAAACATTTGCTGTGTTAGATAATGCTGCATTTAACAGCCTTGTGGATCAACGGACAAAACAAGCAATTTGAAGACATCATTAAATGATGGACATATTAAATATTATATATATTAAAGATTTATCAAGAAATACTTTACAGATTCATTGATAATAAAAACAATGTTTAGCTGCCTTTTGACCAACTGTAAATATTGATTCATATGAAATCCTTATGAAGTAAGGCTCAATAGATTATTTGCTTTCTTTCCAAAATTTGCTGAGCAGATCAATACCATCTAATAAGTAAAAATCTGCCAACAAACTCCTCCAAATTTGACTAATTTATGCAATTTTTTATTGTTGATTTACTGTAAATAAATAGTCCCTAATGTTAAATATCAGATAGAGATTATGCATATGCTCTCTTGAGTGGGGGAGTGGCCAACATTTGCACAAGGGGCACCAGTGGCCAGCTGTTACTTTTTACTTTCAAGTCTTGAAGTTATGCTAAGCTAAGCTTATCACCATCACAAGCTTTACCTTCATATTCAGCATAACATAAAGAGTGACATAAGAGCGGTTTCAATCTTCTCATCTAACCCTCTAATTAAATTAACAGCCAACCAAGATCCATAAATCAACACAATGTGTATTTGTGTGGCTTACAAACACCACTAGTGTAGCACCAGGTTCTTGAAGCGAGCCAACAGCCAATTAGCATGAATGTCTCTCAAAGGAGATTAACTGGACAACCGTAGGCTAGCTATTAGCTCCAGTAAGATGCCATCAAGCTAACGGTAATTCAGAGATGGGAATGCCCCGGAGCTGCAGAACTAATGCATGATATTATCTCAGGCTGTTGTTTAAAAACATATAAAAACATTGTGTAAAGATTACAACAACAGCCGTTTTGTATTTAGAGGACAAGCGTTGAGTACTTCTGAGTTGAAGCTCAGTTCTTGTGTTTGGCTGTCTTGCGATTGTGAATTGCTGTCATACTTCAGGTGTTTTCAGTGAGGAGCCAGAGCTTTAAGTGCCTCCAGACCTGCATATCAGTATTTTGACTTTTAAGATGGATCACTTTTGATCCATAAAAAAAAAAAATTACAACACTGCCAGGAGGAGCCATTATTAAGCCTCGACAAGCCAAAGAGCAAAGCTGCTCTCTTTTCAGACATGATGAAAATCATGCTCAGCTAACACAAGCCAGTTGAATGGAGACTTGCACACCCGAGCACGTTCTTTAGCAGCAAGAAGTGTTATGATTGAATAAGGAGTGGACCAAGACAATCTGCTTCAACTAGGTCAAACATTTTCATGCCAGGAAGCCCTAAAATAGTTTTGTATTAAAACAGAGACCACAAGACCTTTTTTATTGTAATCTAATCAGAGCAGATTCAATTGAACACAGAGTTAAGACAAATTAGATATGGGGAGGGTGAAACTTCTGTATTTGTGACAACACATTGTCATTTATAAATGCTTAGGACTTTACAAAACCTTAACAAAGGCCCCTGGACTTCACTAGTTCACTTCATTAAACACTTAACTTGTTGACCAGTTAACCACGGACAATAAAAGTGACAAGTTTTGCATCAGAATGTGTGTATGTTTGGTAATGCTCAGGGCATGTGAGCGGAGCGGAGCGCGGAGTGAGCGTGGAGTGGAGCGTGCGAAATATAGTCGGAGCGCAGAGCGGGTTTGAATCCAAAGGCCAGAGCGATGGTTCCGTTTCACTCCAGTTCCGTTCCGATACCGTTCTCCACGAGTCTAGGGCATGCATAAGTCCAGACTCACGTGTGCCTTCAAGGGTTAGCCTACATCAGAGGTCATTCGTTGAGAGATGGAGTTTGTAAAATATTTCGAAAAGCAAGCAGACAGGTCATATAGGTGCAACATCAGGAATTGCTCCCTCTCTTAAAATTGAGCGAGCGTGGAGCGATTTCACCGGAGCTGAATGAAATTTTAGGTGAGCAGAGAGCGGTCTTTGAGCGGAGCTGTCTGGTATAACTTTGAGCGATGGAGCGAAGGAGCGAACACCCACGTAAGCGGGGAGCGGAAATTCTTGCCGCTCAGCTCCGCTCAGCTCCGCTCACATACTCTGGTAATTCTGATGTCGGAAAAGGAGTTAAAACAATTATTTCCGGCTATTACGATCCCACCAAACAGCTCACTAGGATGTAACAGACTACAACTGAATGTAAATGTATCATTTATAATGCAATATGCCTATAATCTCTTTGAAGATGCACTGTGATTAAAGTTTAGAGTTACATAACATCAATCCAGCAATTCTCTGCAATAAAATTGCCGCTATCATGAGATCTATCAATGCTAAAAATGGCAGACAGCCTGGTTCCAGTCCAGTTTTCAGATTTGTTTAGCCATTCAGAGAGGCCTGGTGTTCTGCTCATTGATGTCTATGCCAGCTAGAAAAACAGTCAACTGGAAGACTTGATTAAGAATGGGGACTTCATCTTCCCACATACATGGAAAGCTTTCATTTATGTATCATCAACATTGATATAGTAGTTAAGCAATGTTTTCAAAGAATAAAGTAGATTCTTTTTTTTACTCTTTCTTTAAAGCAACATTATGTAGAAATTGGCCTTTTGTGTGATTTGGCAGTTACAGTTTCTGAGTGCAACATCACTGTTGTAAATACAAGTGGTATTTGGTCTGTCTGTAACAATTTGTTAGACGTAATGTAGTTGCTAACTACAAACAAATTACATGAAGCTAATATTAAGACAAAATCAAGCGTATATCTTTTACAGTTAAAGTGATCTAGGATTTAAAATCCCCCGTTCACTGCTTGGACAGTCTGTCCCTGCAGAGGTGAGGGATCATAACACGAAGAGGGAATTTTATCCTAAAAAGACTGTGAGACGTTGATCTGTGTGACTTACACTGCTGAAGGTTGGATTTAACACCAATCACCTGCATGAAATCAATCTCTTAATAGTCAGGATGAACAGGGAGAATCAGTGTGGCAAGCAAAACCTCATTCAATGGTCACATGGCCAACTGACTACTGTTTTGAGATGGACAAAAAATTGTCAACCTATCCTTTAATTGGTTTGCCAGGTTTAATAAAGATTAAATGTAAAATATTACCTATATAGTGTGTTGAAACAGAAAACTCAAAGATTGAGACGAAGTTGGACTGAAGGTTCCTAAAACAATTAACAAAAACAGGCACACAGACTTGGAATACCAGGACATACAAACTTAAAACAGTTATATAACGATAAATAATTAAACTAGCCCTCCTCTGTCAGAAGCATTTTTGGAACACTGTGAACCTGATCGAGCCCCGGTGCGGCTGCCCTCACTTTGAGGGACTCTCAGAGACGCTGCCTGCTGAGACCACACGCAGCCAACAGCCGTGATGAAGCAAAAGCGTGCATTTTAAAAGCTGCCTCTTCACTCTTGCATTATTGATTGTTTATGATATTTTTAGCACGTAGGCCTGTGACGTCCCTGCTCCCACGAAGTTATGTAAGATTGCCATGAATAATACAAACATTTGAGAAGAGAATCGCTGTTTAAATGCTTCGGCAGCGACTCAGGGGATTGGCAGTTGTGATGTGAAAAGTTGACATGCTCACTGAGCGTACACTGTCTCTGTGTTTGCCATGTAATTTAATTATTCACAACAATGGGACCAAGTTGGGAACGAGGAGGGAACATGGCTAGAAGCAAATGAAAGTGTTTAACAGGAGGGCCACCCAAGAAACTGACAAAATAATAAGCAGGATTTTATCGGAGACTTTTGTAAACTGTAATGGTCCCGTTTGTTAAAGCAGGTCTTCGCTGGTTGTTGTTCTCCTTCCATTTCTTTCTATCTCCTGAAAACCACAGGAGGTGTGAAACACCAGCATGAGCTCACACTGCACGTGGCCTGCTAGCTCCCTCGCTGCAGGATGTTTAGTGTGTGCTCGCGTGTTTCACCACAATATGCCAACCTGCATATGTTTTCAATTTGTATTCATGTAGTTGTTGTTTTTGTCTCAGTCTATATACACGCCCATGTTTGTACATATATGTGTGCGATGCAGTTTGAATTACCTCTGCACTCTCCCTACAAGGTTTCAACACCATCAAAACGCTTTTTAAAAAATGAAGCAGAGCCATCTTCATGAATAGAAAAAGTGTGATTGTCCCCCCATCTCTTCCCCTTCATCATGTCTGTCTGTTTAAACAGGAAGAAGGAAGTGGTGGAGTCAAATTATCTTGAGCCACATCAAAAACGCCAAAGTCAGACAGCACACCTTATCTTGACAGACACAGGCTCACGGGCATGTGAACCTTAACAGACACACACACTCTGATGTTTTCTCACTTCTTCAAACTGGACCTGAAATAAACTCTGTGTCTAAAATGGGGCTAAACAAGCAAAAGTGTATTATCTGCACTCAGCATGACTGGCTGGAGGCTGGAATTCACCATAACTTTAAATCAAATGTTAATCAAGAATAACAGCTGTTTAAAAAAGAGGTGAAACTTTGGAAGAAATTTGGTTTGCATCGATTGCCTCGGTAAAAACCCAAATTACTGTTGAATTAAAACTAAAATGTGCGTTTTCATGACTCATTCAGCCCCCGAGGCACTTCTTATGTGCCGCAGACTGAAACAACAAACTCAGCTCCAGATTCTAAACTCCTTAAAGGTCGCCAAGCCCAGTTTCCCCACTTCAATAAGGAATCACTTCTACTCTCATTGATACTCTGGAACCAAAGCCAAGCAATTCATAAACACATTCCACCTGACTCAACCAGGGCCCGTCCAACCTTGACTCTGCAGCAGGCCGAGGTTCAGCAGGTCAGACGCTTCGCCAAAATCTCCCCATCTCAATCGTGGGTGGATGGGACAGCTGCCTAGCACACTTTCTCAAACTTGTTTCATCCAAGTAGGAGGAAATCATTTCTGAGAAGAAGCAGCAACATTTGCCAGGTTCTTTTTTTCCACATTTCCTTTGTATAAAAACAGGCGTGTTACGGATTCCACAGGTGGCCTCGACTCGCTCCCACGGCCCTCAGTCAGGTCAGTGCAGGGCTTCACTTTCGTTCCTTTGGTGGTGTGTGTGTGTGTATCTTTGTGAGGACCATTTTGAGTGTCAGATAAGGAAAGTGAAGACGTTTTTGGAAAGTGAGGACATTTTAGCTGATGCTCACGTATTCAAGTGGTTGTTTGATGGGTAGAGACTTTGCTTAAGGGTTGGAATTAAGTTCAGGTCAAGGTCAGGGGGAACAGCTGGGGTTAGGCATACAGTTGGGATGGTTAAAGTCAGGGTTAGTGGCTGGAGATGGTCCGTAACTTTACAATTCTGGTTCACTCTTAGCTCTCTGTGTTATTTTGAAGCAGCTATTTTCAGCAAAAGAGTTCTTTAAACTCACTGTGTGCTACCTGCCCAGCACCACATCACAAACGCAGGTAGTTACGGATTCGCTATTGTAGTAAGAGGTTAAAGAGCCACGTATTTCTATTACAGACACAATGCACGCTCAGTGAGCATGTCAAATATTCACATAATATAACATATATATAATAACACATCTGCGAATCCCCTTAATTCCTGCTGAAACATTTAAATCGTTATTCTATGTCCAAAATGTGATACGAAAAGAAAACATTTATCTAATATTTTTGACACAACTTTGATTTGTTATCTCATAATTTTGACTTTTTATCTCATAATTTTGACTTTTTATCTCATAATTTTGACTTGTTATCTCAAAATTGCAACTTTTTATCTCATAATTATGACTTATAGTGGGATTTATTTTAAATTAAGATAATTTTGTTTTATCTTTATGGTGACAGGTAATACGACTTCTTTTCTTCTCTGCGTGCGCACATCTGGGGATTTCCGGTTATGCTATTCTATGTGTTTTTCAATCTTTTCCTTTTCTGTCAGTGGGGGACTTTCAGAGATTGAAAGGTCTCTGCCTCAGTCTCTCCAGGTCTTTCTATTTCCCTCTGTCATTTGCTCTTTTCAAGATAAGGCCTTCTTGTGAAGGATAGGAGGGAACTTCCATGGCACGACACCAGAAGCTCCAGGACAGGGGTTTATCATAGCTGCAGCCCTCGTCCAGGATTAAGTGTCTGATCACATCGTCTGAGCCTCCGTTACACAGCTAGTTTTGATGAAGGAGATGTGTTTGACTGAAGGAGAAGGGAGAGAAAGAGACAAACAGAGACAGACTAGAGCCGGCTTTTGGCCTCTGTACTGTATATTCCAGTGAAGGTTGCACATTCCTGAGACCAGACCACATGACTGGAGAGATGGGGGGGCGTGTGAGAGCGGGAGCAACCATTGTTGGGCTAAACTAACCCGTAGATCAGATGTGGGGGTGGAGTCTAGCAGGGGAACAGACCATCTATGTGTAGCATTTCCTTCCTCAGAGTAAAGGCCCTGCAGACACGAGCACAAAGCTGGACCACATTCAATCCTGCGCTGAACCATCAAAGACTTCAGGGACGGAGAGATAAATGAAAAACCGCTGAATATTAATACCCACTAACACAATGAGAGACATCAGAGGAGTCTATTTAGGTCAATTTGAGGCACATTTCACAGACTACATCCAGAGGGCTGTATGGATAGGGTTAAGTCGTGCTGTTCCTTGACTCGACAGGAAACAGGAAGTTGCAGAGGAAGAGACCCCTATCAAAAGAGCCTAAGAAAGAGAAGGTGGGGGCAGGGGAAGTGGGGAACAGACTCCCCAGACAAGCTCACAAACACAGAATCTCCCCTACAGCTGACGCACTTCATGACGAAATTGTTCACAATCAGAATGCTTTCATGAGAGTGACTGGAATTCATTCGTGTTACTCCTCCTGCCGCCTTCACACAGCCTCAGAGGGGGCTTGCCAGAAAAAAGGTTAAAAAAAAATCAGTTTAAGAAGGTCAGATTGAGTCTGTGGGTTTGATACTAAGGAGGGAAGGTGTCATATTTTGATACAGTGCTGCAGTAACTAAAAAGGTCACCTCGGCAAGTTTGTAGGGTACGATGAGCCTCTCTCCGACTGTCACCGTCTTCCTGGTCGTTAGGGCTTCCAGCAGAATCTCCTCTTTGACCTGAAGAGGAGAAAAAAAAGAGTTTGCTGTCACTTGGATGTTTAGATGATGTTGGAGGGATTCGTTGTTTAAGGTGTGATGCATTCAAGTACGATCAGGAATTATCATGGATAAAAGAAAATAAAACATTGCACGCATTATAAAGGGTCAGCGATCATAGCATGTTAAGCTGAAGGGAATTTTCTGGGGGCAACAATCTGACAAGGTTGTGAGAATAGTAACGATAGTAAGTCCAACAGTGTACAAGAGCATCATTTTATCAAACACTTAAATAGTTCACTGCCCTAGAGCTGGAGGATTCAAGAAGAGACAAGATTTAAAAAATAAATGGTAAAAAAATGTAAGTGGCAGAAATTGAGATGTTAACTTTTAGTTCCTTGTGTGACTCAGGCTCCAAGAACATTTCCCATAATTCAACCAATCTTTTTAAAAACCCATCCCTGCTCTATACCCCTCACTAATTCTGGTCCATTAAAATGTTTATTTTCCAACCAAAGTCAAGAGTATTCATGACGTTATCACTATGATGTGCTGAATTGACAACCCTTACTCCAGAGCCAGTGTTTTTTAGCACTCTACATGACTGTAAACCAATCTTATTTTACTCCTTATGGAAACATCACACACTGAAGCGCCTCTGAACAAGACATCCAAACTGGACTGCGGGAGTTTTGATGCAAATGAGTCTTACTGAAAGAACATTTTCAGAAGAAAACATTGTAGAAATGTCCTTCGAATTCGCTTTAAAATTTGACCTCCATTAAGTATATGTTAAGTACTGTCATAAAAAATGGAAGATTAATATTTGATATCAACTAACAGCTGGAGATGACTGACCCCACAGCCTGGCAATAAGAGGATTTACTGCAGCACGAGAGAAAACATGGATTTGTTTGAAGGTAGAGAAAACCGCATATTTGCTTTAACCAAAGTAATCTTTACTGCCACTGGAAGTTATGTTTTCATCTGTGTCCGTTTCTTGGTTGGTTGGTTGGTTTGTGATCAGGATTATACAAAAACTACTGAACAGATTTCCACAAAACTTGGATGGAGGGTGGAGCTTGGTCCAGAATAGACCCCAGTCCCAAGTCTTGGTGCAGATTCAAGGATTTTTCCCTCCTCTCTTAATATTTTCATTAACTTGTCGACGAATGAGGCGTGGATCTTGACGAAATAAATCCGGTGTTTTGAGGTGGCTATCTACTGTATGAATGAGTATAAAAGGGGACTGTTGGGCCTTGGCGGAGGTATGTGAGGTATTTGCTTTATGGCTAAATTGGATTAACAGGATTTTTGCAGCAACGTGATGACCTAAGAGTATCAGCAGTTGCTCAGTGGATTTTTGCAGGAAATGTACTATATCATGATATACATTTCCATAGTGGTGCAAAATTACTGCGGCTTCTAACTATTACAGCCCGTCAACATCAGCAAGTAAACTCAGCTCTACGTCCTCACACATAGTACAATACTACAGTATGTGGCCTTGCATGCGAGTTAGCACAGACCCCTGCACTTGGCCTCTGACAGACCATTGATGACAGGGCCACACTAGGAGAAGCAGATGTCATCGCACACATCTTCTCCATCTACAAGGATTATGGGATTGGGCCGAACAGCTGCTGCTGAGACCACGTGTGTTTGTGTGTGTGTGTGTGTGAGTGTGTGTGAATACATATGACAGCGTGTCTTTGAGTGACTGCCTGATGTCTTCATGCATAATAGGCAAAGGGTGTTAATGTTAGAGCTAAAACCATTATGGATCCACTTTCGTCAACTGCCTCCTTTGTGCAGACTTTGACATAAACAGAGCAGGGAGGACAGGAGGAGGGCTGCGTATGTGTGTGTGTGTGTGGGAGTGGGTTGGTGGGGGGGTGGTATAATCAGACTTCATTTCACACTGCCTGATAATCCCACGACTATGAGTAAAGCCTATTCTGCAGCCTGGTGATTGGTCTTTAGCCGCTACATTTCCATGTATTAGTCGCTTGGTAACAGGCTTGCTGCTCCGTCTATGATCACAACTCTAATACCATAATACACAGAAGTGTGTAAGCACTGGTTTGGGGTCAGTGATTCTGTTCTCAATTTTTTGTTCCCTGAAGTCTGATTCTGGGGAAGCAAATCTTTAGCTCTGACAGATGCTGCTCGCTCTTTTCGTAAAAGCAAACACCACCAAAATTGGCTGATCCTGAACACCATGGCTTTCCCTCGATGCATGAAGTTGGACAACATCAGTCACCTCTCTGTTTTTTTTCTACTCCCAACATTTTGTGTTATATGGAACCACCAACAAAGACACTTTGAAGATGGTCTAAAGCCTTGTTTAGCTTCTTAACAGCAACAATTTGTATCCTGATCATGTAAACAATGTTTTCATATAATTTCCAAAGCCTAAAAAAACAAGACCTCACAGTCTGGTCATAAACAGAACCAGGTGGATTAGGGATGGGCTGATAAAACACTTTATCACGGATTACAATACAAAACACTCACATTAAGTTAATTGTGAGGAATTTTCATCATTGGGATAATTGTGTGGCCAGAAAATAACTTAATAAGATGTGTGTTCAATCTGTGGTACAATCTAAATATTTGTATCCTGACAATATAAGTAGTTCTAGTGCATTTCTATATTTTATTTTAAAGTTTTAAGAATATTTTGATGATTATCAGGATAATATGGTGAATCATGGAATTTGACCATGACACCTATGTTAAGTGAAAAGTAGGAAATAATATATATGTTTTCAGTTAAAGTAGCTGTTAGCAGAGATAGTTAACATTCTCTTTAGTTGATTGTCTTGCAGTCAGTAAAAGTAACCTGCAGTAGGTAGTAGATGGTAAAAACATCGCCATGTTGTTGACCTTTGTTCACATTCTGCTCCTTATTAAATCCATAGACAGTAAAAACAAACACATCTGACATTAAATATTGTTTAAAAGTGTCCTGGAAGGCTCCTGTATAATTGCTATAGAAATTACAAAACTGTCCCCATCTAGAATCCAGAATTAGCACCTTTTGGTTGAATGTCTCCACGCACCAGTCAAGTTGCTGTTCTTGAGCTGTGGTGTTGAATAATATACAAATTGTTTAAGTAGAACATTATGATGTCACAGTAAAGTTGAGCTGTGACCTTTTGGATATAGAATGTCATAACTTCATCATTTCATCATTCAGACATTCATGTAAAAAAAAGTTAAAAGTTAAGTATCGGATGAATTGTTAAAAATGTAAGTTGTGAGGTCACAGTGACCCTTGACTACCAACATCTCATTGGTTCTTCCTTGACTCCAAGTGGAAGTTTGTGCCAAATTCAAAGAAATTCCCTCAAGGCTGACAGACGGACAGACAACCCACACACATAATGGCGTGGAGGCATAAAAAGGCTTAAAAGATGCTTGAAGAGGAACTACTGTTTGTTTATTGATAAGGAAAATAAAACAAAATACACCAAACATTTGGACTGGACTGACCCTGGGCTGTGTTTCAAGCTGTTTGCAATCAAATACCATAAAAGAAAATTCTGCTTTTGTGGGATTTGTTCTCACAGTGAGATACTCTCCCAGGACTGATTGTCAGTTTGTTCAGGAATGTTTGTGGTTAAGTCAAATCACTCAACTCAACAGCTCAGAGGATCCAGTCTGTCAGCCGTCCATTAGCTCCTACGAGCTCTACTTCCTCTTCCAGTTCCACAGGAAACAGGAAGTCTCAGCTAGTTTCATTCACTCATCAATCCACACTTGTGCCAATCAGTTCTCCTTGTGAGGTGTTTCACGTCAGTATACTGCCAGCGGTTCACATCGCATCCTGCCCAAAATGTTGCCTTTTCACATATCAAAGTGAAGCATGAAATGATTCATTAGTTATTCATGTAAATCACGACCTCACCCAGAGCCAGTGGTTGCATTTTAGCTGAACTTTGCCTTGAAGCAATTCCAGCCTCTCATGACTCACACAACACTGCATTTAGCAAACATCAACAAGCTGTTTTAGCCTTTTATGCAAAGGATCCTTAAAATAGAGCCATGCATAATCATAAAAATAAAGTGCAGAGTACTGTTGATGGCACCTGTCTGGTCTTTATATCCATTCTCCTACCATCAAGCAAATTCACTTTTAATAGAAATTCAAAGGTACTTCCACAGCACATGAATAGTTTGCTGTCAAGTTACAATTAATCTTTTTAGCGAAATTCCTGTGACATGATTTTTTTTAACCAATGTCTTTCTTAAAGGTGCAATATGTGAGAATTTTAGTGAAAAACATTGCAAAAAATGTCCCAAATTATCAACAGAATGTTAAGAATTATCAGTTTTGATGTTATGTGATGGACGTCTAGTACTCATCTACTGTACTTAAGTTAGCATGCTAACCCGCTAGCCCTGGCTAGATCCAAAGCTCCTTTGCCAGCAATGTGAGCTCACAGCATGGGCATACGTGAGTCAGTTTATAGGACCACTAGCTACACGGCTAACTGAGCTAACTCATAACGACTGCTGCATTTAGCAGCAGTTAGCAGTAACTCTGGTGATGTGCTGCCCCTCTTTCTGTTTGGAGTATGAATTCAACATGTGGCCAACTCTTATATTGCATCTTTAATACTGGTTTATCAAAATTATATCAAACAAACTTTCTAAAATGTTTTTAACAGTTGCTGCATGAAATCAATAAAACCATCACATAATCTTTTATAATCTGACATCTGCTCCACTACTCACATCAAATAAAACTGACTTCCCATTGGTTGACCCCTCATTTAACCTTAATGTTTCAGCAGATATAAAAGGGTTATGAAGCCCTCAAAATGCTGTTTCATTGCGACTCTTTGTTTGATTTCATTAAGCTGTGTTTTGGTTTTCCCTCCTTTCTTCTTCTTTGGTTTAAGAATGCTTTATACGTCCCCGGGGACAAATAGCCACTGCCCTTGCACCAACATAACAGACATCCAAATAAACTTGAACTTAAAACAGTAACCCCGAGCATGTGGCCAACATGTGGCTCCGCTCACGTCACTGCCTCTCTGGGCCTCTCGAGAGTCAAAGACACCAGTCTGGATGTTAAAGGGAACCCTGGCAGGCTCTGCACAGCCATAACATCCCCGCTGTGCTGTTGACAGGAGTCTCCGGCACACTTCGGACATTGTTTTGTCAGCGACTCAACAAGCACATCCGGCCAGTCGTTGAAGTTTGCAACAGGGACTGGGACGTGCCACCACCCCTCAGTCCCAAGGTATAATCAGAACAGCATGTGGATGTCTGAGCTGTCCTCGCGGTGCACACTGATGGGCGTGTGTGTGTGTGTGTGTGTGTGTGTGTGTGTGTGTGGTCTGCTCTCAGTGTCAAGAATTAACCTAATTCAGCACAACATCATAAATTTGTAAACCCTGCATGGCACGTGAACCCATGCCAGGAAATGTTTTTCCATGTCGCTCATTGTAGACCATTAAAAGTCCCGAGCAGCCTGAAGCTACAGGCCAGACTGATTAGTGTATGTTGGATAATTACTACTATATTGTGGTCAGGAAGATATATGCATAGATCAAAGCCTTCATAAGAACCGCTTTTTATATTAGCTGTTGTTTGTGCAGTAATTTAATAAAAGTCAGGTTACAAAAATGTTAGAATAAATTAAATGAAGCAAAAGAGGAACAATGAATCAGCATGAGACTGTCCACAACGCACTGATGCTGCAGTCTATAAATATTCCGAGGCAGTTTTACTTCTACTGAGCCGCTTCTATTATAATGTTTCTGAAACCATTTGTTGGCTGAACCTCATTTGAACTTTATTCACAGAGACAAAGTGCTGCCACTGAGCAAACCAATCTGCTTGCAAATATGCAATTAGACAAGAAAATGACTGTACAAGCAAGGATGTGATTGGACAAGCACTGACCACCCACCACACATCAGTGCTGCAAGTGACTGACGATTTACAGCTCATGAGCCGAAGCAGAACCCAGCAGCGTTTTGCAGTGGTTTAAAAAAAAACCTTTAATTCTCAAAATCAAAGCCGCTACGAGGAGCGTTCATTCTTCATGATTCTGGCGGCCTCCTGTGATAAGGAACTTGATCTGACCACTGCATGCAATCATTCTAAATCGAGTGAAGGAGACAAAGTTTGTGAACTTTGTTTGCTTGTCAACCCCAGATTTGTCTCAATCTAACCAGCTGACAGCATTAAGAATTACATAATAGTTTTGAAATCAAACTTTGTTCGCTTTAAAGGACATTCACTTAAAAATTGAATTTCAATCATTATGTACTTCATGTCAGATGACCCTTGTGCCATTGTTGATGCTTTAATCAGTGTCAAATATGTTTTTATAATCATCAAATTATGATTGAAACATGCAGGTGATACAGGCACAACAACAAGTACTCGGTCCTGGTGGGAAAGCTCACCTACGCAACAGCCTGCCGGCACAAGAGGTCTGAAAATAGCCTCAACACAAACAGCACTTTGTGGAAGCACTGGGTGATTGGACGGCTCTTTGGGACCTGAAGCACCTCTTAACTTCCGCTGTCACCACAAGCTGTGCTTGTAGGCAGAGAGTCCTCAGCTCTCTAAAAGGCTTTTTATAAAGCTCCACATGGGAGGTAAACTCTGGCAGTAGGAATCATGATTTCTCACAGTGTCTAGGAAAAGAAAACTCATTCGCTCAAATGGATGCGACTTGTTTTTTGAAGTTCACGAAGTCCGTGCAGTTTTAAGTACGACCAGCAGGCATGTGATGGAATAACTTTCGGGAGACAAAACGTCAAAGAAGGTATTTAGGGAGAATAAACAAGCCCTGCGGTAAAGCCCTGCTCCAATTCTTCTTTTTTTATTATCCTTCAAAGTATTTAGAGTATTGTATGTCAGCATAAAGTCAGCAAGACAAAATGTTCTCTGTCTTTTGACTCAGACATGTCATATGTGGGTGTTTCTATTGGATTTTTAGATGGAAAGTGGATTATTATCAAAACCCAATTACATTTTTCCAGCTGCATAAAATGTATTGAAGATTAGTAATAGTCGAACTTTGATGAACCAGTGAAAAACAGGTCTGCTCACCTCTAGCAGCTCTGAGACGATGGGCAGGACCTCTGGGTTGCAGATGTCGATTGAATCGTCCCTGTAGGTCTTCTTCTTGTAGCGGATGTTTCCAAGGTGGAGAATTGCTGACAGCAGGGAGAAGATCCTGACAAAGAGGAAAGGCACTTATTGTTAAAACATTTACATGATGTTGGAAAACCGAGCTTCTGTCTCGCTGAATGTGTTTAGAGCTGTGACAGAGTGTGACATTTGTGCTATTGGATGGTCTCTTTTTATCAACCTGCTTTCAAAAAGGTTGGGACGCTGTGAAAAATTAAAACAAAAACAGAATGCAATGATTTACAAATAATTTCCTACCTATATCCATTTAAGCAGTACAAAATGCTTAATGTTAAAACTGCAAACTTTATTGATTTTTGTAAAAAAAAAAACACACTGACACCTCTAATGTGTTCCAAAATATTATGACAAGGTGCACTTGATTGCAACATTAAGTCTCTGTTAATGACCATGCGCTCTTGCTGTACAAAGTACAGAGTTTACAATTTGCTCTTGAATGCACCATGAAGTCCTGCCCAATGTGATCCATGGTTGTAAACTAAACAGACACTGAAAAAAAAATAATCTGAGGAAATATTCATTGCTGATTGCTTTTTGCAGCGGGTAGAAAATGATCAGGATGTCAGTTTAAATTTCTAACTGATGCCTGTTTACTTTCACAGTTTAAACTAAAGTGCAATCACCTAACGGACTCCATTCATCTCAAAAACACATCAGGCCTCATCATTTTAAGCCCCTTCACGTTCCCAGGTCTGCTGAGCTCGTAATATGTATCAACAGAGATATAATTAAATACAAATTCAAAAAACTCCTGACCCTGAGTCTAACCTACGGACTTGAGGTTCTGTAATCAGTTAGATGAGACTGTTATATAAATCACGTAGCTCGTCTTACTGTTTGCGTGTGGTGGGCAAGAAGCCGACCATCTCCATCGCCAGCTGCAGCCGCTCAAAGTCGTGTTTCAGATCCTCTCCTTCCACTGTGAAGCAGTCCTGCTGGTATCAGGTGGAAACACACAAGGACAGAAGAAGAGAGGAAGACAGAGAGAGGCATCAGCATCACAAAGGATTTTGAAAGGAATATACGACACATACGTAACGAAAACCTGTTTTAAACCTGAACTATCACAAAGGATAAAGATTTGTCTCTCTGTGACAGCTAACGGATGTATCTACTAAACAAGTGTACTGTGGAAGTTGAAATGACACTTTTTATATGTAATTATGCAGGGTTTAGCATTGTTCACATATGAGAAGGGCACCTTGAACTACAGAAGGCTTTAGCTACCATCGTAAGAATGCCACTTATTTGTGAGGTATATCAATAAATCAGAGCTAGAAGAGTTTTGTTTTGGCAGTCACAAGTAAATCTCAAGTCCACAAGTCAAGACGGACAAGGCCCGAGTCCAGTCCAAGTCCTTCACTTTGCCTATCGAGTCCTAAAACAAGTCATTAGTGTTTAAAGTACCAAAAAAAATATATACGTCAATAAAAGTAAAGATAATAAGTTACAATATTACTTTGGTAAAAATGAAAGTGACCCATATGAACAGCACTTTAGTAAAAGTCTGATATTAACTGTACTTTAAGTAAGTAATTTTCCGGCAATGAATGAACTTAAATATCAGAAGTACATGTAAAATGAAATTACACATATATTTACATGTATGTATAAACTGTATAGACTAATTATCGATCCAATAATATCAACTGATTATCAACATAATATCAACACTTTTTATAATAAATGAATTTAGAAATGTGCAACTTTGGCTCTGATTCAGAATTTAATCTGCAAAGTAACCAGCAACTGCAGTGAAGTGGAACTGTAAAGTAGTAGCAAATGGAAATACTCAAGTTAAGTACCTCAAAATGGGACTTGTATACATTACTTGAGTAATGTACCGGAATGCTGCTGGACTGACTCAAAGAAATCAACAGCTGATATTTCTTTATTTATAACATCATTTCCATCATTGGGATGGAGTCATTTGGGGACAAACGGCTGAAGTCCAAGTCCAAGTGTAAGTGATGAGTCAACGGTGCTGAAGTCAAAGTCTCCTTTAAAGTCCGCTCGTAATGAAGCTACATGAGACCGCAAAGGCCACGTTTTCAATGGGTGACACTACCATGCTGGAACTAAAGTGATTACAGCAGACAAAATGTTGTCATGGTCGTCTGACTCAGCTCAGCAGATGACAGTGATTAATGAATTAAATTGTAGGTTCGCTTTGAAGTGATTATTAAAAGCAGCATGTCTTAATGTCAGCAAATGAAGAAAATCTAGTGAGTTTTTGTCAGCTGAGGAAACTAAACGCAAGTCTGACTGCATTTCTGAGTAATTGGGAGACACGAAGATACAGTGATTGTAAAGAAGAGAGCGGATATGTGTTTATACGGTGGCTGTGTGTAAGTGTGTGTGTCTCCTCGGGCCCTCCGGTCGGTCAGCATGTCTCTGCTCCAGCAGTGAGCCTCTCTCAGGCTGTAATTAGCACATACCACAGCAACCGTCCGGCGAAAGAAGACACAGGAACCCATAATCCACACTCTGGATTGCCTCTTCTACACTTGAACGTTCAACACTCCTCTGCCTCTCCATTGTTTTCCTTTGGCTTACAACTAGTCAGGAGCTGCAGAGCCAACAATCGTGTTTCTCCTGCGAGCTTCTCCAATTGCAACAAAGGGGTTTTGAGGCTTCTCGAGCGACGGCGAGACCCGGGAAAAGCCACTTTTAAAATTGCCGGGTAGGTTGGACATCAGCGCCAAGCAGCACAATGTGATACGTTGAAGGAAGTTGAGAAAATAAAGAGATCAATTTTGGCTAGTTGTGAGGGAATACTTTGGTCAAAAACCCAAACCTTAGGTATTGGTACTTGGAAGAAAAAAAAAGAACAAGGGATGCTTGAGTGCAGCAAAGGGATGATTAAGAAACAATATGTTCTTCTTGCTCATTTTAAACAAAGAATCTTTTCTCCCTGAAGAACTTGATATTTTATGCCAGTTGCAACACTTCTGGTGCAGGTTTACACTGAATTAAATCAAGTCAGGAGCCCAGCTGACGCTGCACATGGAGCTTTTTAACAGATCACTCATGGATCCAGTTAAAAGTTGTGTGCATGCAGTTGAGGCTTTCCGGCTACTTACCATGACTTAAGCATGATTTATGTTGTCAAGGCACTCGCTCGATGTTGCCAAAAACAGCATGCCATCCCGTCACTAGACATTCCACACGGCCAATAACCAAAGACACCCAAAAAGGCACAAAATGCAAACCCACAGCCACCAAGGCCCAGAACCAAACACCCGACTGCACACATTAAATGCAAACATCCACAACATGTTTGGTCTTTGGGATCTTCAGTCAAATACTTGATTTTTTATAAAAATCACTTTCGCTTATTGTGTATTTTCAGCTCCAGATGTTGCATCTGGTATCTGTGTACACTTGTCACTGTTCAAAGTACTGAGTGTCTCTATTTACTGCAGCGTGCCCCCCCCCCCACACACATCGACCAATGCTGAAGGTCAAAGGTTAAATAGGCCCAAAGGGTCGGTCAGATGCTCAGACAGCTGTCAAGGGCTGCTGTGCCTTCTCTGTATGTGTGAGAGGGTTTGTGAAGACAGTGACATCATCTCCTTAGACAGCGGGGTCACAGACTGATGAGGTCATTGGCTGACCCCTGAGAGAGACAGTGTGTCAGCAGACAGTAAAATGGGACGGTTGTGTAAGGAAAAATTTACGAGACGGAAAACAGAGTACAGAGAGAGCCTGAGAAGTTAAAGTAGTTCAACACTTTAGGAAATAGGAACTTTAGCTTCCATTGTGAGAGTGAGATTAAAAGATCGATTCCAATCTCAATGTCTTTTGATAAGGAAAGGCAAATAAATCTGTATATTGTTGCACATTTAAACAAGGTGATTCAAAGTACTTAACATATGACATATACAGGTAAAAGAACAAGATACAAAAGCAGAACATAAATCAAATAAGTGAAACAAAATAGAAGATCAAAATAATCTATAATCATCTGAAACTCTTTAAGACTAAAAGAAGGATTACAAGTACAGTAGGGAGGAATCAGGGCACCATTAAGCCTAGCTTAGCTTAAAGACTGGGGACATCAGTTAGCCTCTTTCAGAATGCACCTAAAACCTCTCTAAAGTTGATTTATTTACACAATCTTATCTTGACATGGCAGCTAATAAATGTAGTGTTTCACTCTCGATAAAGTCAGACTAGCTTGTTTTCCTTGCTTCTGTTCTTTCTGCTAAGCTAGGCTAAAGACATCCGGACTCTAGCTCCATTTTTAAATCACCAGTCAATTTTCTCAGCTCGACATTGAAAAATAACGCAAATAAGCATACTAAGAACTAAAACAAGATGCACAAGAAAGGTCAACTGAAAATCTATAAACAATCAAATAGGAGGTTGGATCTGAAATGTTTGCAGCGTAGCCTTCTCCTTTCTCAGAGGATTGCAGTTTCAGTCAACAACCTGGAGTACAAACATGAATCAAAATGTCTTCAAAACGTCTACACGAATTTCTCAGATCACTCCTGTAGTACAATCTAGTTCTTCAGCATTGATCGACATGTTCAGTAATTTAAGACTGCCAAGAACTTGCTAGATATGCTGCTTGCACAGGAGCAACAAAGTAGATTTTGTTCTGCAGGAATGATGCTACACAGTTCTTGCTATGACTCTATTTCACCACTCAAATCCATTTTATTCTCTTAGAATCTAAAATGACAACATCATTTTTCAGCCTTTTGCAAGAGTAGAGTTATTGATATTCAAAAGACAGATTTTAGTTGGATTACCCCTTTAACTTGCAAAGGAGGGGTACATTTAAATGCTAAACAAAAAAAGAGCAAGTGTACTCAGAAAGCCTTTCCTGGATACTAGAACAGTTTTTAAAAAAAGTCAAAGACAAAGAGCCAAAGTAAAGAAGGAAATACAGTAAGACCAATGTGTGAGTTGTAGTTATACTATCCTTCTCTCGTGTCAAGTGTTTGCTCAAGGGCAAAGTCAAAGTAACATAATCTCCCATTAGGAGATACTGAATCCTTTAACCACACACGAGAAATCCCACTGACCAAACATTAATCACTTCAGGTGGAGACTGGCAAGACAGTGGCACGCTCAACGGCCGGTGAAACACGCACACACACAAAATGGACCACACACTTAGAGGGAAGATTCAGGATGTGGAGCGTGTCCTGTTGACTACTACTAAAACTTTCACATACAGTATAATGAACAACGAGCAGTTTCTCGAAAGAAATGATTTCCTAGCCCCTATTCGTTATCGCTTTCTGTATCCTACATGTTACTATTAACTCTTATTAAACATCGTTATAGGTGCATTAAAACAAATTATAAGTTTGTTTATAATGTGGTATAATGCATTGTGTCTCATAGAAAGTGTTTTTTTTTTTTGTATTGTATTATTCTCAAATATCTGTAACAGTAGAGGCTACAAGCATTAAATATTAATCACCAGTGATTCCAACTAGAAATGTCTGCATGATAACTCATTTTCCATTCTGCCACTGACCACTTCAGCGGTAAAGCTTATTTCATGTTTTTCCTTCCCTGCACTTGAATTTGAAAACACACTGTTGGATGTTGCTACTATAATTTCACAGTATTTTTACTCTACAGCTACTAGTTTGTCTACAGCACATGTACATGTAAAGCACTGTTTAGTGCCTGTTTGTTAATAAACATGAAATTAATTGTTGAAGGTGAGATCCTGAACCTTCCCTTTAAAGACGGCGGTTTACAGTTTGACGTCATCACCCATCTTCCAACAGCAAAGCATCCAAAGCCAAAGATCAGATTAAAGGGATTCCTTTATGTTTTTTTTATGATCAATTGCCTTAAAAAAGTCATGTTCTTGGTTTTGAAAGAAATAAGGAATGTATGATCTCCACTTTATCTAGAAAAGCTTTGAATTGCATATAGACGTCTCTTTTGAAGAGACAGAAAAACTTTCTGAACATGTTAAAACAAGGAACTCAAAGTTAATTTTGCTATCAATTATCAAATGTTTCAAATACCCCACTTTAAAGTCAAAGTCATTGCATTAAAGGAATCCCTTTAGAGGCGGTTCTTTATGGAGCTCAACCAGCTGAGGTCAGTTAAGGTCGCCTCCATCTTTAGTCCATGTCAGTCAAAGCAGGCGGGTGTGGACAGCGAGGAGAGGACAAGACCAGGACTGGCACCAAAAACCCAGAGTACCACGACACACCCATGAGCACAGATGCACACAAACAACTTGTCATCCACATGATACTGACCAGATCGCTCTCATAGTAATTGTCCCAGTGGTGTTTGTGCGATTTCTTTGTCATCTGGAAGCAAGGCAGAACGGTTAAGAAGGCATGAATTACACACAGTAATAGGAAAGATGACACACAGTGCGTTAATACGTGAGGGGAAAATGACTAATCCTCACAGACACAAACACACGCACAACCTCCAGAGCTGCAATAATTGATCCATGATGTGACGTGATCAGAGTGGATACAAACTTTATGTTCAGCGTGGCATAACTGACCGTCTTACACTTTGCATACATCAATTCTATTTTTAACTTAAGTAAAAGTAGAAAAGTCCAATAATACTCAATTACAAGGACAACTTTTGCAAAGTCTGGGTAAAAGTACAGAAGTATAATTTTTATTACCCAGTTATTGTTATATTTCGTTTTGCATTGCAGTATATAATTGGATTATTATCAATGATGCATAATGTGGAATTAAAGTTTCAAGCTCATTTTAGCTTCATTATAAACTGTACTAGGTAGTTTAATCTGTGACTATACTGTTATCAATTAATCACCCTGCAAATGTATTAGTAGCTATAGCCATTAAATAGATGTTGTGACGTTAAAAGTTAAAATATTTTCCTGCTGAAATGTAGTGGAGAAGAAGTAATGTAAGGCACAAGCACCTCAAAATTGTAGTTTAGGTAAAAATCTGTAAGACTTTCATGAAATCAAACCCCTTTTGTCTGCATTTTTTTCTGCAATATCCAATAAAATTACGCACATTCTGCCTCTCTATGAGGTACTTTGTATTGGTAGTGGCGGGGTCTCATCTGTCTGACTCCAATTACAAAGCAATACACAGATTTGTCGTCTGAATGATTATCAAAACATGCAATTGGTCTGTGAGTTTCCTACTGCAACAAACGCTAGGACACAATCTGCATATTACTGATATTTTGTTGAGAAGGTTGAGGGCATTCCTCCATCAAATCTCCAACTGTTTGTAGGTTCGTCACTATAAGCGAACACTTTCACAATCACCACATTGTTTTCACATTGTCCTTTTTAGTATAAAAATATTGGTCACAGCCTCAATTTAAAAATACAGTACAGTTCCTGAGTGAATGTTCTTACTATGCAGCACTGTGAGACAGACAGACAGAGACACAGAAAACGAAATCCATCTCTGAGAGAGCAGAGTGATAAATATGAATAATCATTTTACTCCTTTGTGACACCATGTGTGTAAGGAGGAGTGCCTGTGTGTGTGTGTGAACGCGTGTGCACACAAACACACGCGACCGCCGGCGCCCTCTGCACGAGGGCGAGATTAACTCCTGTTGCCATGGAAACAGAGCTGCATGCTAACAGGCAGCCGGCAGCGGAGGATGGAGTTGGGTGTGGGGATGGGGTTGTTGTCGCGGGGATTAAGGGAGGAGGAGAGGAAGAAAAAAAAAAACTGTTACTTTTTTGGGGAAGCCAAAAGAGAGGAACAAAGGAGGTTTTTGCTGTTGCGTCCCCGATGCACTGCCATAGGACGAGGGAATATGAATCCTCACACATCTGCTGCCAACACACACAGATGCGCTGCAAATGATGCACACATATGGAGGCTTCTGGCATGTGCACAAAAACGTAAACACACTCAGTCCCCAAACACACACACACACACACACACACACACACACACACACGCGCTCGCGCGCACACACACACACACACAGGACAAAAATGAGATGCAGGGTTGGAATTTTTGAGCTGATGCAATCAACACAACGGAGTGCTGAGCAGTGATCCACTAATGATAAATGAGTAAATAAGACCCGGCAGAGAAAAAAGGAGGGAAAGGAGACGCGGAAATGTTCTATCACATCATCCTCAGGGTCTCAATAAATCTCCCCACATGGCGCCTGAACTTTATCTTTTTTTTTAAATAACCTACTTTGTCAGATGAATTCTCCCCATTCTTGAGGAGAAAAAATTGTTTAAACGTACAGTGAACTCTTTACAGGTTAGTAAAACTGAAATGTCACTTTGGGCTTCATATGCAAGAACCACTTGTACAAACAAATTCTTTATGTGTCACGTTTTGGGAGAGTTAAGAGAATTTTTGGCATTCTCCTTTTCTTGTGTTTATCATCGTCTCTTAGGTAGGCACGACATTTTTGGTTGATGGAGACGTGTTGTACGACTCAAGCACAGGTTATCTGCCTTTCTACACAGTGGAATAAACACGTATTTGACTTAAAAAGTGAATAATAGGTTTAAATATGAGACATGAAATAAAAAAAAAAAATGTATGACTAAATATTTTACGTATACATAAGTTCGTTTTAGATTTCATAACCTAACTTCTATTTGCATATACATTGTAGAAGTTCTTAGGACAATTCTTGAACTATATGGTCTATATAACATCACCTACTGTAGGCTGTTATATCCCAATTATCCCTTAGATATCTCTCTTATAGATGCTGAAAAAGGCTTTCTTAAACAAGCTGTTCCCTCTTTACTTCTGGAGCAGTACATTGTTCCTCTTATGACATGTTGTTGACATCTGTAAGTATAGTTTCAGCTCCTCTAATGACTTTGCTAAACTGCCAATCTTCTGAATTATCCACCAGCAGGACTTGGAGCTCCGTGGCTGGAAAGTCTTCTTTTACTCTTGATGATGCAATGAGTCTGTGAATGAAACCTGCCCACAAATGGAGTAGAACAGGCAATTTTGGGGGCATCGATAGACCATATTCACATGGCGGCCATTTTCTGCTGACGTTGTGTTCAGGGTAGGAAACTCAAATATGGTATTTCCATATATGGCTGTTTTCTAGGTTACAGGTCAGACAGTGTTATTTTTTCACACCGTTCCCAATTGATCAGCAACTGAGAAGATGATGGATAGTGAAAATATGGGGGGATGTTGGGCCATATTTCAGGGTAAAACATATCATTTAATAACCTGATAGCTAACGTCAGCATTTAACCATTTCTTAGTTAACATTACTGTTTGATAACATCCAGTGCATTTCATTCTCAGGCTTAATTAAATGTGTCCAAGATGTGAGTTACTGTGCGTTACTATTTTAGGTAACACTGAGTATTGCGAGCTGGCCCGATGTCCCTCCAGATTTTCACTGTCCATCGTCTTTTCAGTTTCCGATCAATCAGGAAGAGGTGAAGTATTAACAAATAGTCAGATTGCCTGTGTTAATGGTGACCTGCAACCTGGAACAAAGCAGTACAACATTTGAGCTTCCCACCCTAAGTGTGATGTCTGAGGAAAATGGTCACCTCCTCATTAACAGGCGGTATTCATCAGGCTGAAACAAGCCATTAACGACAAGTTTGTGCAGAGATTAGTGAATCTTGCTTCTTGCATGAGGCCCAATGTGTTCTTTGAAAATACAAAGTAGATGTTTTGAATTCTTCTGCAGCTGGATCGTCTTGTAACAGCACTGAAACAAGCAATTCTAAATGTATAGTCTGTTTGTGATAGAACATTCAGTCTTTCTGTGTAATTATGGCATATTTTGTTGTATCTGCCTTATGCAGTTAGTCTGTAATTTACTGTTATTGCAACCTATTTTGGTATGGACACTCCTGAAATATATTTTCTGGTTAAATAAAGCTGGATTGAAAAAAAAAGAAAAAAAAAACTCTTGTCACTCGAACTGACAGCGTAAATGCAAACACATAGAGCAACTTTGTCAGATGTGAACTATCATTTACACAATCATACACAAATTCCATCAGGCACTAATTGAGACGTTTTTAGGAGCCACGCAGCAAATTGCAAATACCTCAAAACCTCAAATCACCTCAAATTCTTAAATCAACAGATATAAACAACTTGTTTTTCCTCTATTTTCCTTTCATGTTGTCAGAAACAGCATTTCAATAATTCAACAACAGAACGGCATAAATATATCGACATGAAAGTGTGTGTGCGGACCTGGTTGAGGTAGTGGTATTCCTCAGGTTTGAGCAGGTGGAAGGATTTCCTCTCCTCTTCACTGGCTCCAGCCAACAGGTAGTAGAACACATGATAGTTCCTATGGACAAAAAGTTAGAGGCTATAACTCTACTATAAACTCTTTTCCTGTATTGATTCCTTGAATCATTTTTAATTCCCTCAGAGGTAAACAGAGGAC